>NC_088686.1:149742151-150045181 GCF_028017835.1 Emys orbicularis
TGTTGCAAATAAATGCAAGTCTCTGAACAAAAGTTGTCACTTGTGTTTTAAGTTTCTAGTCTTATTTTCAACCCATGTTTCAGGACCAACTTTCTACTCATCTGTTTTAACACAGCTGGATTGCTGGCTATTGCAAATAAAGTCAGCAGAAAGGGAGACCCACGGCATGTGTTTTGCATGTAAACTTAGAGAAAATACATTTATACTGTAAGCATACACTAACTCACAATTCAGACCAAGTAAACTTGGAGGGCTGCAGGGAAAGACCTAAATGATGGAAAGACCTGTATGGAATTGCTGAAACCAGTTTTTCTTGTGTCCAGTATTTTTGAAATGGCCATTTGCATTATGGAATGTTAGGTGATTTCAGTAATGTAATTTGTTCAGATGCAGAACTAAAGCTTCGTTCACAATTATATGTACTTCTAAAAGAATTGCACAAATAGCAAACTCCTTACATAACTCTGAATCTCTCCCTAAGTGGGGTATGTAATGAAATTCAGTAAGTTCCCTTCACAAAACCTGGAATGGACTGGAGCTTCATAAGTCATAGAATATCAGGGTTGGAAGTGACCTCAGGAGGTCATCTAGTCCAACCCCCTGCTCAAAGCAGGATCAATCCCCAACCTAATCATCCCAGCCAGGGCTTTGTCAAACCTGACCATAAAAACCTCTAGAGATTCCACCACCTCCCTAGGTAACCCATTCCAGTGTTTCACCATGCTCCTAGTGAAAAAGTTTTTTCTAATATCCAACCTAAACCTCCTCCACTGCAACTTGAGACCATTACTCCTTGTTCTGTCATCTGCTACCACTGAGAACAGTCTAGATCCATCCTCTTTGGAACCCCCTTTCAGGTAGTCCCCCCTCATTCTTCTCTTCTGCAGACTAAACAATCCCAGTTCCCTCAGCCTCTCCTCATAAGTCATGTGCTCCAGTCCCCTAATCATTTTTGTTGCCCTCCGCTGGACTCTTTCCAATTTTTCCACATCTTTCTTGTAGTTTGGGGCCCAGTACTCCAGATGAGGCCTCACCATTGCTGAATAGAGGGGAATGATCACGTCCCTCAATCTGCTGACCATGCTCCTACTTACAGCCCAAAATGCCGTTAGCCTTCTTGGCAACAAGGGCCCACTGTTGACTCATATCCAGCTTCTCGTCCACTGTAACCCCAGGTCCTTTTCTGCAGAACTGCTGCCTAGCCACTCGGTCCCTAGTCTGTAGCAGTGCATGGGATTCTTCCATCCTAAGTCAAATCATTCGAACTGAACTGTGGACTCAGATCTAAGTCTGCAAGGTGATATGGTAACAAAAAGGACCAATGGACTTTTGAGGAACATTGAGAAGTATAATGTCACAGCACAGAAAGGTGCTGGTCCCTCTCTGGGCCACTGGAATACTGTGTTCCCTTCTACTTATGTGAACTCATCACCATGGTATCATAGAATATCAGGGATGGAAGGGACCATCTAGTCCAACCCCCTGCTCAAAGCAGGACCAATCTGCAGATCCCTAAATGGCCCCCTCAAGGCTTGAACTCACAACCCTGGGTTTAGCAAGCCAATGCTCAAACCACTGAGCTATCCCTCCCCTGGGCACTTCCTTCCCATAAAAACATCATTTGGGGGGAAAAGGGCAGGGTGTTAGAGGGTTTGATTTATGAGGAAAGGCAAGTGTTTCTCAAAATGTAGCCATCAGGGGCATTTCTTGTAGCCACAGCCTCCTGGGTGGTGATGGGGGGTAAGGGAGGAGCCCGGGGGGGACAAAGCAGCTGCCCCTCCCCCCTGGGCCACCAGCCCCATTCTGGAGCCACAAACACTGTAGCAGCAGGCAACCAGTTAGAGTTCCCCACCTTCCCAGGGGCAGTCGGGCTTGGGCTTCAGGCTTCAGCCCTGGGGTAGTGGGTGGCAGTCTCTGGCCATGTGGCAGCGGTCTCCATCCCCCAGCCGCAGTGTTTTGGGCTCCAGCCCCGGGCTCACCCCCACATCACCACTGGTCCTCTCTGCCTCCCTCCCCACCTAGGACTTAGTAAATCTGCTGTGAAAAGTGATATTTAATATACAAATATCACTTTTCACAATAGCAGATTTACTAGATAGCAAGTCTTAAAAAAAAATAAAAAATCAACCAAAAATAGCAAAACATGTAAAGCATTTTATTTGTGTTTCTGTTTAGGTCCAATAAAAAAAAAAAAAGACAACTGTACATTATTTTTATTATTGAGTCTGCCAAAAAAACCTACTTAAATAAATTACAATGATTTGGACACGTATATGTGCATATTTGTTTGTTTTTCCTAAAGTTAATTAAGTATTTTAGGAAAAATTGTCAGAGCGGCCACCAGCAAGAGTTGGTGGCCAAACTCTGAGGCCACCAAAAAAATTGTTGAGAGAACCTCTGGGTGAACATACCAAGAAAGGAGAGGAATATTACTTTCTTGTACATTGGGAAAATTGCTTGCCAATGATTTTAAGCTTAAAATATCAAAAATACTACCACCCTCATTCCAGTTTACCTGATGATCCTGGAGACAGGGCTGAGGGTCCTGGGGAAGGATTCATGGTGCTTGTAGGCTGAGGGGGTAGGTGACTGCCTGAGATATATCTACTTAGTAGGTTATCTAAATTACTTGAACCAGCATCTTCCAGCTGAAAACAAATCAAACAAAACCAAATTTGAGCTGGGGAAGTCAAATGAGATCAAACCATTAACAGTTTTTCATCTATTTGCACATGTAAATATACATGCATATTAGGTTACTTGACAACTGTTTTACCAAATTTAAATTTGAAAATGTTTTCTACCAGTGTAACTCATCAGTACTTATGAGGAAACACTTACACAATTATTACCACTTAATAAAGATAAGCAATATTGATTTACTATATCTTCTAAGGATTACAATCTCCATTCAGAGAACATTTCTGTACTTGCAAGTTAATTTCTTACACCTGTTAACGCTGAACTGTCGACAAAACCTAATAAAAAAACTGTACCAGAATTTGTGATGCTCTGATATGCTTTAATTTTAGCCTTAATAGTCAAGACTCACTGGCAAGCATATAAGGGGACCTGGTATTTAAGTTCGCCTTTCAATTATTCACTTAAATGTCTTCATAGTATAAGAAAGAAACTAATTTCACCAAAGTGGAGCAATTAAAATCAAGGCAATTTAAAATGACTAATATAATTCATTAGACCAGGGGTGGGCAACCTTTCAGAAGTGGTGTGCCGAGTCTTCATTTATTCACTCTAATTTAAGGTTTCGCGGGCCGGTAATACATTTTAACAAGTTCTCTTTCTATAAGTCTATATTATATAACTAAACTATTGTATGTAAAGTAAACAAGGTTTTCAAAATGTTTAAGAAGCGTCATTTAAAATTAAATTAAAATGCTGATCTCATGCCACCAGCCTGCTCAGCTCGCTGCCAGCCTGGGGTTCTGTTCACCTAGGCCGGCAGAGGGCTGATCAGGGCCTGCGGCCGGGACCCCAGACCTGGGGGGGTGGGGAGGGGTGTTTCAGGGGTCAGGGCAGAGGGCTGGGGTGTGTGTGGGGGGTGCAGAGCAGAAGGCTGGGTGTGTGTTGGGGTGGGGGGGTTCAGGGCAGAGGGCTGGGGGCTGTGGGGGGTGCAGAGCAGAAGGCTGGGTGTGTGTTGGGGTGGGGGGGTTCAGGGCAGAGGGCTGAGAGTGTGGGGGGGTACAGGGCAGAACGCTGAGGCTGTGGGGGTACAGGGCAGAGGGATGGGTGTGTGTTGGGGTGGGGGGGTTCAGGGCAGAAGGCTGGGGTGCTCGGCTCGTGGGGGTGCTCCCAGCCCCCTGCCCTGAGTGGCTCATGGCAGGGGGCTGGAAGGGATATGCCCTGTTCCACCCCCTTCCCCCAGGCTCCGTCCCTACCTCTCTCTGCGTCCTCTACAGAGCTGTGTGCACGCTGCCGCTCTTCCCCCTCCCCCTTGCTAGGGCCATCAGCTGATTGGCGCAGGGAAGGAGCCGGAAAGCACCACGCTGGGGGAAGAAGCAGGGCAGGGGGGAAGCTTGGCTGCCGCAGAACCAAGCTTCTGCCTCCTGCCCCCGCAGGGGAGAGCGGTGGGCGGGGGGGCTGAGTGGGGCTGGGGGCCGGGACCACAGCAGGGAGCTGCGTGCCACTCAGAATCGGCTCGCGTGCCGTCTTTGGCACGCATGCCGTAGGTTGCCGACCCCTGCATTAGACTTTTTTTAGGTCCCTGATTAAATCAATTAGAGAATTTATATTACAACTTCAGATTATAAATATGTAATGATTAAATTATAAATGCTTTTAAAAAATGCTATCCTACCAGTATTTATCTTATTTGAATTTTACAAAAACTGTTATAGGCAAAAGCAAATATTGAAAACTAAGCCCCTAATTCTATTAGGCAGGTGTGTAATTTTACTCACATGAATAGTTGAATGGACTTCAGTGGGACTACACATACTTTTGAAGTTAAGCATACGCAGAAGTGTTTCCATGTCAGGGTTAAAACTGTATCTTTATTACAAACTCTCTTAGTAGCATAAAAACGGTCACTTCAACATAAAATTGCTTCAGCGTTAACAAAAAGTTTAGACTTTCAATACATTATAAAAAAGTTCACAATAACTTTGTTAGACTCAAAATTTCAAAAATAGGAGCCTAAAATTTGGCTCTTAAATCTATACTTAGGAACAAAAGGATGGGATTTTCAAAAGCACTTAAATGACTTAGAAATACAAACCCCACTGACTTCAGGGTGCTAGCCCTGAGGGTAAAGTATAGCCTGGTCCAATCATTTCACATTTCTTTGACCGGGCAAGTTCAACTTGTCAAAAGGTAGGGGTAGTTGCACATATAGCACCAGCTATTTGCTTATCAATATTGTGAGAGTTTGTGTTGTTCTCGCAGTAAGGATGCTAATGACACACTAGACTTTTCTTTTTTACCAGACACAATAATTAAGTGTGAAAACTTCAACAGAAAAAAAGACACATGTAAAATTTGAATTCTTACTAACATAGGAAAATTAGAAACGAGTACAATTTAAAACTATAAAATGAAAAAAACTAGTAACGTCAATAAAAATCTATTTTGACTAAAACATGATTTTTTTTTAATCGCCCTCAATTTCACTAAAGCCAATATTTGTAAGAGTAGTCATGAGTTAGTTTTATACCCTGTCTCTCTAAAGGAAGAAAGATCTGGTGGAGGTATCACAAGGAGAGGTACACACAGCATTTATAGAAGACTTTACATTTTCAAAACACCCAAAAGTCACCCAGTTAAGCTTATGTTATGGCATATCATACCACCAGACTCTTCTACCTTGGTGGCCATAAAATTTGTTTAAAACTGCACGGCCATAGTCTAGTGAGCTCTTCTTTTCCAGTGGCTCAACAATAATGAGCTTCAGCGCTGCAGACCAATTTGATCACCTCAGATATGTACTATAGCTGTCCTTGAGCCTTTGCACATTTCTCTGTTTCCTGATATGCTTTTAGGTAAGTAAATTACTTGATTTGATGACCAAATAGCAAAATAGGTTCTAGTTAAGTTAGGGCTTGTCTCTATGGAAAAGTTATCCTGAAGTAAGCGAAGGTGGGAATTTAAACTAATATAGTTATACCAATATAGCTTATCCCCCTGCACGGGGGTACATTAAATCCTATGTCAGCATTGGGGAAGGACTAGATGACCTGTTGAAGTCCCTTCAAGCCCTACATTTCTCTGATTCTATAAGAGTGCCTTTTTATGTAGTTTAGATCATTTTGGAAGGGGTTTGAGCTAAACTAAAAAAAGCCACTCATACTGGAATGAGAGTGACCACATGGGGAGTTATACCAGTATTAGAGCACTAGTTTTTCTATAGTTAAGTTTCAGCATTGCTTTCGTTTTAAAGGTGGACTATTCTAAGTGCTCTAAAATCCAAGTGCTCACTATCTTAAGCTTGCTGTGTCTCACAGGGGTGTTTGATAGTGTTAGCTGACCAAGTTTGGGGTCATTTGAGCCAGTGGATTATGAGATATACACCCCAAAAACATAACAGCATTTTACAAAATGATCTTTTACTTTTTTTGTGCACACAACTGGGCTTAAACCAGTGGTTCTCAAACTTTTGTACTGGTGACCCCTTTCACATAGCAAGCCTCTGAGTGCAACCCCCCTTATAAATTAAAAACACATTTTTATATATTTAACACCATTATAAATGCTGGAGGAAAAGCGGGGTTTGGGATTGGAGGCTGACAGCTCGTGACCCCCCCATGTAATAACCTCGCAACCCCCTGAGGGGTCCCGACCCCCAGTTTGAGAACCCCTGGCTTAAACTATAGCTATGATCCTCCCCCAACTGATCTCAGTTGCTCAGGATTTCTCTCAGCTAGTATTGGGGAAGCAATACAGAAAAAGTTAATGGTGAAGTTTGTAACTCAAACTTTCACAAACTTTGGCACAAACTGTACGTCAGTGTATGCCAAACTGACATACCTAAAAGAGTGAAACATACATGTGCGGCAAGATTAGGGTCTGTTCAAGCAAGAGAGTTTCCAGGCAGTCTGTTGTCACAGTAATGGAATAGCTAAAGGGGACATGCTATAGTTACATGTTCTGTAGCAGCTGAGAGGGCACAGTGACAAGTATGTTTTTCTGGTGTGCTGGGGCTTGGCTCAAATAGGACAAAGTTAAAATAAACCCCCAAAATGCAATCTTAACTCAATATTTCCTTCTTTTCAGAGTTTGTTTTTAGCTACTCTGCACATTCTGGAAGGAAATGAGGCACCACTAGCAACTTTAGTTCTGCATTCAAGTTTTGGGCATTTAAATAACTATTGGTTTAATTATACCAACATAATTATACCAATATAACTTTCCTGTGTAGACAAGCCATAAGTAACTGAAAACAGTCACCTAAGACTGACATTTTCTTGTGACTCCAAGTGTGCCTTTTATATCAAGCATTACACACACACACACACCCCATTAGTATGCTGTAACTAAAAGCTGAGTAGATCAGCGCTGGATGGTTCAACAGTTGGTATATCCAACACAAGACTGCAAATTCCAGTTCTTACTACTTAGAATGATCTCAAACAGTAACAGCCTTAACAAAATCTTCAAGTAATGATGCAAATACAAAAAACATGAAGAAAAAATATCTTAATGAAGGAAAGTCAGTGATCACCTCATCTATAGCAGAATGAGCTGATCTTCTGCACTAACCTGTATGGGTGGAATATCTGGCAAGGAAGGTAGATTCTCTGGGTTTGTGACTGAAGGAATAAGTTCTATTGCTGTAACAGATGGACTTGTTGGACCACGGTTTGCATTTGCCATGGTAGCTGTCGTAGGACTAGTTGGATTGATAGTGTTGTTGTGCACTGAAACAACTGGAAAGGGCCCGGCATGCCCTGGGTTAGAATGCTGTTGGAAGAGTCAGGAAAAATAGACAAATATTGTGTTAAGGCTAAAGGCAGCAAAATATTCACCTTGGGTGTAAAATTGTAGGACTTTAAACTACATGCTGGTCTCTGACACCCAACTAGCTATTCTCAATCTAGTTTAGTAATGTTTGCAGGAAACATGGAGTCACTTTTCTGTATGAAAATTACAATCTAATGCAATGTAAACAACCAACCAGCATTGAACATTGGAATGGAATGGAAAAAAAAAAGACAACCAACAACTCTGAATTGCTAGAGATACTGGTGTACAGTGTGGATTTCCCATGGCCTCCTGTCTAGTTCCTTACTGTTGCACATGAGGGGGGAGAGGAGAAAAAAAAAAGAGGGGGGAGAGAGTATTTTCTTAGACATGCAGCATTTTAATCCAGAGACTTCTTTAGCAGAGCCTGCATTTGCACAATATTCATAGCTGTGATGTTTTAAAAGCATTAATAAAGATATGTTTTAAAAAAATTCTTCTTCTGCTTTTCTAATTAAGGAAACTCCCACTATTACAGATATTTTTATTCTGAATGTTTATCAAAAGTCTGCATCACATTTTTTTCAGATATAGGGTCATACCCACTGTAGCTCAGGAGTAACATTTAGTTTAAAAAAAATGTCTTACAAAAATCATGACAATTTTTATTCATGCAATAATTTGAGAAAGAAACTCAGCAGCTGCCCAGCCACCACAAAGTGAAACCAGTCATTCTTGGTTCAGCTTCTTAGCTGACTAAAATGCAGAATGAAAACAATGAAAAGTAGTTATTAGATTTTTCACACTTGCGTAACTTTGAAATATCAGACAGCATGTGACATGAAAAAGGTTAGCCACTCAAGTGTAGTTTCCATACAGCTGAAATATATACATTCATGTATTCACAAACACACACTTTTTTTATCTATATGAGAACTGACCAATCTGGAGATAGCTATCAGTGAATTAAGTATGCTTTTAAATGAAAGCTTGGTATGCTGGGGCACAAAAAGGTATGCATAGTACATACTTGTCTCTGAAGGTGCGGCTGCATCATGGAGTACTGTGGTCCATTATGGCGTGGTATTCCTGGTATACGAGCAGCATTCTGAGCCATTCTCATCTGGTGTGCTTGGAAAGCCCCACAGTTCAAGTTACCCCTCTGCATGGTCTGCATGCTGATCAACCTAGGAGGCTACAAGGGTTTGGTTTTATTTAACAATTCCTGCTGTTAACAAGGAAATGAGAAGCAAATCTTCTTCCATAGAAGTAGGTGCAATTACTGATAATTTCCATAATCTCTAGAAAAGCCAGTCATTGCCCTATTTAAAGAATGTCAAACTTCATAAGACTGGATTGCTCATACATTTTAAGTTAATTCTGTATAATATAAGCAGGTATCTGCTCATGTCAGAGAGAAGCAGAGTTAAGTCTCAGGGTAGGTCTACACTTACCGGGTAGTTCGGTGGCGAGCGATCGAACTTCTGGGTTCGACTTATCGCGTCTTGTCTGGACGCGATAAGTCGAACCAGGAAGTGCTCGCCGTCGACTGCGGTACTCCAGCTAGACGAGAGGAGTACCGCGGAGTCGACGGGGGAGCCTGCCTGCCGCATGTGGACCGAGGTAAGTTCGAACTAAGGTACTTCGAACTTCAGCTACGTTATTCACGTAGCTGAAGTTGCGTACCTTAGTTCGAATTAGGGGGTTAGTGTAGACCTGGCCTTAGTGTTATACTGCAATGTAAGGTAAGGTATTCAGGAAACTTGCCTGTTGCTGTAACATCTGAGGGCCTGCTTGCCTAGGAAGGGGCCCAGCTGGTTGTCCCATCCTCATTTGTTGCAACTGCTGGTGTTTTTGTGCATACACCTGCTGTTGCATATGCTGGAGCCGCAGCTGTGCTAGATTAATTTGTCCAGGGGCTTTGTTGATGTGGTTTGTTCCTGGAGGAACTTGTCCAACTACAACATTAGGAGTGTAGCCAGGGGTTGGTTTATTTTCAATAACAAGGTTACCTAAGGAATAGAGGAAAAGCAAGCTGGTGAACTACAAAAGTTCCACCTTAACTCAATGACTGATAAAGATTCAAAACAGAAATCTCTGAACTTTTTACTTCAGTTTCCTCAGTATTTTACATGAAAGTAAGAAAGCAATTTAAGTCTAAATTAAAATGTGGATTCCTTGACAGCCATTTGCAAGTATCTCTGATCT
This sequence comes from Emys orbicularis, assembly GCF_028017835.1. Lineage (NCBI taxonomy): Eukaryota > Metazoa > Chordata > Testudines > Emydidae > Emys > Emys orbicularis. The sequence continues at coordinate 149,751,773 of NC_088686.1, forward strand.
AGTCTAAACGCAGGCCAGCCAGGGCTGAGCTTGGATTGTTACTCAACTGGCCTAGTTTGTACACTAAAGCAGGATAAAGCAGCATCACTCCACAATAATTGCAGCTCAGATCAAGTTACATACACATTTATACCACTAAACTTTCCCCCCCCCAATGATATCCTCTATAACCTCTGAAGGGGGGTTCCAAAGAGGATGGAGCTCGGCTGTTCTCAGATGACAGAACAAGGAGCAATGGTCTCAAGTTGCAGTGGGGGAGGTCTAGGTTGGATATTAGGAAACACTATTTCACTAGGAGGGTGGTGAAGCACTGGAATGGATTACCTAGGGAGGTGGTGGAATCTCCTTCCTTAGAGGTTTTTAAGGCCCAGCTTGACAAAGCCCTGGCTGGGAGGATTTAGTTGATGTTGGTTCTGCTTTGAGCAGTGGATTGGATTAAATGAGATTCTGAGGTCTCTTCCAACCCTAATATTCTAGGATTCTATAACAACAGACCGGGCCCTGGTGAAATACTTTGACTGAAGTCTTAAAATTTATTTTGGGAAGAGGTACATTTTGGGCAGAATGGGCACTATCTGTTGTGCCTTAGGCTTTGTCTACACTAGAACAATCCCCCTAGTGTGGGCACAATTATCTCAGCACAAAGGAGCTTTATACCAGGATAGCTATTCCTCTGCAGGAAGGGGAATAACTATATTGGTATAAGGCACCTCCTTTATACTGCTATAACTGCAGCCATACTAGGACTTGTATCCATATAACTATCTGTCTAAAAAACTAAACACCACACCCCTGAAAGCTGCATTGGTAGAACCATCAAGTGTAGACCAAGCCTTAGCTCTGCTTTGGAGAGAGATTGCCTCTAGATACAAGAGAGTAGCTTTTTCTGTGTCCATTCAAATCCTTGGCTGCTGCTGAGAGAATTAAATATGTAGGGCCCTACCAATTTCACGGCTGTGAAAAACGCGTCACAATCTCCCCCTGCTGCTAGGAGTGCCCTGCACAGCCACTCTCAGGGGGAGCTCAGACCCACCTCCAGGTGCCTCCCCTGTTGCAGGACGCTCTGGGACTGGACAGCAGGCCCAGAGGTTCCTGCAGCTGGAGGAGGCTTGTGGAGGTGGGTCTGATCTCCCCTTGCACTGAGGAACGGCACAGCCACTCTTGGGAGGGGGGGGAAGAGGAGCTCAGACCCACCTCCACCTCTGAGAACCTCCTGCAGCTGCAGGAAGCTCTGAAGGCAGCACAGAAGTGAGGGTGGCAATCCTGTGACCCCCCCAACAACAGCTTTGCAACCCACCCACCCCCACAATCCCCTTTTGGGTGGGGGCCCCCCCAGTTACAACACTGAAATTTCAGATGTAAACATCTGAAAATGTGACATTTACCAATTTTCAAATGCTATGGCTGTGAAATTGACCATAATGGACTTTGAATTTGGTAGGGCCTTATGAATATGATAGTGTTTTATACACTGTGGAAATTTATGCACCAGGAACTGTACTGAACTCCACCAACTCACTTCACACTGTTGGAAGAATATTATGGAGGCATCTTATGGTAACTCAATAGTTTGGGCTCTGCTCTAAAGTGAGCTTAAAATGGGATATAAATTCCTGCTTTTTTATCAATGTAGGTAGCCAATGTGGAATTTCACACAGGATTAGTTTTTATGCTCTTTGAATTTTCTGTGCAGCTTTTCTTTGGTTTCTCTTCATAAGGTGTTAATAGGAACCCTTTGAATTTGGGCTCTGGATGAAATTTTCCTTGATAGTCCTTTTAATTGCTGACTAATCTTCACGAAACCTGGCTGAGAGGTAGCCCCTGAGGAGAACTGGTGCAAGGGGAAAAGGTTTTTTTTTTTAAAAGGGTAAGTAAAAGTGTATTTGTTGTGCACACAAACCTGATTGACTGAGGCTGGGCACACACAAACTTGGTTGGTTGATTTGGGGCTGGGGGGCAGGTAGTGGGTTCACACAAAACCTTCACCATGAAGAGCTACACTTTCCTGTCAGATTTTGTCCTACAACAGAGAATGGTCAGCCGCTGTGCATGAACCTATAAATACTCTTGTTGCATTTCTACCCCTAAGGCCTGTGCCCACCTGCTCTAAAGCCAACCCCCAAATAAGCATAAATTAGGAAATTAATCACTGGAAAACTTTTGTAAGTAATTAGTGTTGCCACACCCACCTCCCCATGTGTGACAACTCAGAAAGTTAAGCCACTTACCAGTACATAAGCCCGTACTTTGAATCCACAAGCAGATATCTTACTACCACAACTAATGGACCCCATAGGCCATGCACTGCAACATTAACTCTAACCCCACAAGGGTGCTAACCTTTCTTAACCCTTTTACACATAACCCCTTTTCCAAACTACTTACTCTCTCTCTCTCTCTCATCACAACAATCACACCAAACACCCACAACGAATAGTGCTGGGGGAACGTCTAGCAGCCGGGTGCAGTTAAAAGAATAGCTGAAAATGGGGCAAAGTTACAGTTGCAGTGCATGGTCTGTGGTGTAGGCAGTTGTGAGGTGCCAGCCCTGTATTCCTTCACCCACAAGCCATGCGCTACTTCGTAGCTCAACTTTCCATTTCTTTGCCTTGTGGTTTTGTATGCGTAGCAACCAAAACTACTTTACAAAGTTTTGTGTATTAATTCATTTACCTTTGAGACAATAGGACATGGGCTAGCTTGAAACCAGTCAACTAGGTTAACTGGGTCATCCAGGCCTCTTAAGAGTTATACTGGCTCAAGCCATATTAAACACAGTAAGACGTCTAGTGATTGGATAAAACCAAATCTAATATTATTCCCGATACACGGCTAAATAAGAAGTCCAAAGAGTTCATCCCTATAAGGCCACTTTTGCATATTTACCTGCCAATAAATAGACTTCAGAAATGTAGAGAACCCACTTAGTAGAAGTGTATTTAGGCTTCACTATTTTGACCAAGTTTACCCTAATCTAAAACTAGGTAATCCTGCCAAAAGAAAAGGTCTGCAGAACACGTCTATTAAGAATTACAAACTAAAAGTCTGGGTTCAGCAATTAGAAGAGCGTCTCCATCAGCTGGTAAAAGGAAGAGAGAGCGAAGCCAGCAGGCACCATCAAACAGCATGTCACATCACAAATGTTTTGTACATTTCAATCTCCAAATGGCAGGCAAATCTTGATGGACCGGATAATCATACCAAAACTAGACAGACTCTTACTCTTGCATGGAAAAGAGAGATCCCGGATCAATGGACAGGCAAGCAAGGTCAGCCCAAGAGGAGACGACACCAGGCATCAGTGTGACCAGCTACAGTGACCATATACTTAAAATGGAATACAAAGTGACCAAAGCTGTTTCCATCATGACTGCCTTTAGGGTCTGACTATAGAAAAGATAAAATATTTAATTCTGTTTCATACCAGCTAGTATTACATTGAAAACTCCCCATACAATCCAGTCTTCCCAGAAACACTTTATGTGTTATTTTCTCACCTAAATTGACGACATTCTTTGCCCAGAATGTGGGGTCACAATGGAAGCGTATTGCTCCGTTAGCAGCTGGAACAGGATCACATCGTGCCTTTAAAATATGACGCAACTGGAACGTAATCTGATGGGACACAAAACAAATTAAGATTGATTATGACACTGAATGTATGAGCAAAGAGTGAACATGTTAGTGAGACGTGTACAGTTTGTTCAGCAAAGAGCTGCCAGTTACCACATAAAATTATGACTTTCAGTAGTCAGTTAGGTCACTGCCAAAGAAAACTATTGCTGGATAGCATTCCCTCTTAATCATCCAAGTAGAGTTTTATTCGTGAAAAGTTAGTGCATCCACCATACAACTCACTTCATACAGTTTCATAGCACATATCAGCAGTGCTAAACAGATGAAGGAAAATAGCAGTAATCAGAATGATGTGATTTCAGACGTCTGATGGCCTGCCTCACTAAGATTCCCAGCTTTCCAGCAGACTACACCATCTGTTTAGTGCTGACTGAATGCAAGATTGATAGTATGCAAAATATTCAGGCCCCTTGTTCTTTCATTAATCCAGGACTTAATTAGTAATGATTAACCAAAAAAGCTAATATTATGAAGTACTGTCCAATTTCTAACCTTTAAGTTTGCTCACCTGCTTTCAGGAAATGTTCTCAACTAGTTGTTTCTACCCAATTATACAATAAATGTGTAATCCAACTACTGTTTTAGAAATTCTTATGTTTGTAAGGGAAAAAGCTTGCCTAAAAACAGTTACTCCTTTTATCATAATGTAGGAAACCTTAAATACAATTCACAAGGGTTTAGGGTCTATTTTGTTAGTGGGCATAGCTACCATATTCTGCTCTTAGAAAATATCGCATACATTTTACTTACAAATGTGAGTATCTCTTCACTTTAGAAATAAATTATGCTAAATTATAAATCCAGGTGATTCAGCTTGATGATCTGTAACAATTACTTAGAATACTGCCAGTTAGTTTGAACTTTTTCTAAACTCAACACGTTCTAACTATCTTCAGTTGAATCATTTAAAGAACTTTCACCCTTTGATAGCATCAGAAAATATGACTTCTAACATTACACAGAAGTAGTTCTGGGAATTCATATTAATGAGTTCACCTTGAAATTCCTACTCCAATGCTAACGGACTAGAAAGGTGTGTGCTCCACAGCATCTCCCCCTCTTCAAGTCAATAAAACAGCAGATATGCTTTCTGCCATTAGGTTAGAAATCTAAATAGTAAGATTGGTGAACTTAAGTGCCTGATATTAAATGAGGATATTTATATAATAGACATTACAAAAACTTGGTGGAGCGATGATAATCAATGGGACAGTAATTCCAGGATACAAAATATACAGGAATGACAGAGTAGGTCATGCTGGTGGGGGAGTTACACTATATATGAAAGAAAACACAGTCAAATATAGTAAAAATCATAAATACAAAATGCTCCATAGAATCTATGGATAGACATTCCAAGCTTGAACAACAACAATATAGCAATAGGAATATACTCCTGAACACCTAACCGAGATGACAACAGTGACTATGAAATGCTCCGGGAGATTAGAGAGGCTATAAAAATAGATTTCAGAGTAGCAGCCGTGTTAGTCTGTATCCGCAAAAATAACAGGAGTACTTGTGGCACCTTAGAGACTAACAAATTTGTTAGTCTCTAAGGTGCCACAAGTACTCCTGTTATTTTTATAAAAATAGAAAATTCAATAATAATGGGGGATTTCAACTATCCCCATATACACATCACCCCAGGACAGAATGCAGAGATAAAATTTCTAGAAACCATTAATGACTGCTTCTTGGAGCACCTAGTCCTGGAACTCACAAGAGGAAAGGCAATTCTTGATTTAGCTCTAAGTGGAGCACAGGATCTGGTTCAAAAGGTGAATGTAGCTGAAGCACTCAGTAATAGCTATCATAATATAATTAAATTTAACATCCTTGTGGGTTGGAAATACCAAAGAAGCCCACCACAGTAGCCTTTAACTTCAAGAAGGGGAACTACACAAAAATGATGAAGCTAAACAGAAATGAAAAGGAACAGCCACAAGACTGAAATGCCTGCAACCTGTATAGACACTTTTTATAAACGATCAGACTAAAGACTCAAATTAAATTAATGCCCCAAATTAAAAAAAAAAAGGAAGAGGAGCAAAAAGATGCCACCATGGCTAAACAGAGTAGAAGCAGCTATTCGAGCCAAAAAGGCATCCTTTAAAAATTGGAAGTCAAATTGTACGGAGGAAAATAGAAAGGAGCATAAACTCTGGCAAGTCAAGTGTAAAAGTATAATTAGGCAGGTGAAAAAAGAATTTGAAGAGCATCTGGCAAAAGACATTCCCTCTGAACCATCTGGCATTGGCCATTGTCGGAAGACAGAGTACTCGGCTAGATGGACCATGGGTCTGACCCAGTATGGCCGTTCTCATGTTCTTATTTAGCCATCTGATCCTCCAATAGCAAGAATAATTTACCAGCAAGTACAAAGCACAACATAATTTCAGTCTAACTTAGTAAATGAATCCCCAGCAGAACCAGATTTTCTGCATTCATAAAGACAACTTTAAACACAATGCTGTCCCTCAATTCCCAAAGCCAACATTTTATAACTTGTTTTCCAGTCAGAAAGTAGGCATTTCCTACTGAAGAAAATGTAGCTCCATGATTCTTGTGGAGAACTGGGAAATATTTATATTAGTTTTTATAAACATATATGCCACTGTGTATGTAATATATTACCCTGTTTGAATGCACAGAGTTAGATCAAAAGGGGTTGTTAAAGAAATCAAACAGGAAATGTAAAAAGTGTCCTAGTAAACAACTGAATACAAGAGTCAAGTTTTTAGCTATGATCATGCCTGAGATACAATCCTGGTGACACAGCTGTTTTGCCACAGTTGAGAATCTGGAGCTCAAAGACCATGTTCTGTTAAAAGAGCGACAGACGTGGGGGCATGCAGCAAACAGGCTGTAACTTGGTGCCCGAGAGAAGGCGGGAGGATCTGTGGCAGAAAGACTAAATTATGTCCACTTAGGTGCTTAAGGGAAATGCCAAGTTAAGGTAAGAGTACGTGCATATGTCTCTTGTTTTAAATTGGTTTCTCTAGTGCAAAATTCATCCTTTGTTTTGAAAAAAACATCTCTGTGTCACTGAACATTATCTATAGGCTCCTGAAGGAAAACTCTCACAAGTATCAAGACCATTGGGCCTCCTAAGTATCACAGCTGGCAACCACTGGGTGTAACTTGATATGGTTGGTTCACAGGGTCCCACTCCAAAAACTAGAACCATGGTCCTGCCACTTCAAAGGGTGTACTCAGGGGACTGGAAAAGGGTCTCAAGAAGGGGCAGTTTACCCAGAGACTGTGACAACACTGATGGCACAAAGTTCTACAAAAGAAACAACCACACAACTATCCCCCCCTAACTCTTTCAGCAAGGAGAGAGAGGTCAGTGCACTGGCAAACCTGTTTTTATTACTATTAAATCATGAAGCCAACAGTTTTAGATGGAGTGTGATTAACTGGCTCTCCTTTCCTTGTAAGTGATCTGGAGAAACTAAACCATGTCTTGAAAATTCTTTTGACCATAAAGTTCTCTTTTGTCAAGGTTGGAGGCACAAACATATTAAGATCCCAAAATTTTTGCTATACTCTACTCTAAATTCTGGAAGGGGCAGGTTTCCTTACCAGCCGCTTGCTGTATAGCAATGCAGTGCTACTACCACTTGCAATGGCCCAGTTGGTGAAGTTCATCACATGCTTCACCTGCCGCGAAAGCCCTGTGATGTCATTCTGCTGTTGTATTAGCTTCATCTGTCTTTCCTTTGTCACATTCTACAAAGAAACAGAAGCTCAATCAGGTTATTAGATTTAAAAAACATCTATACTAATATCAAAATTCTAATGCACACAATTAAAAACAATATACATTGTAGGAGGAGCTGGCAGTGACATCGTTAAGTTACTTAACACTTTCCTTTACGAAAGATTCTTGAAGTACTAACACGGCTAATTCTTTGCAGCAGGTGTTCAAAATTCAGGAGAGAAAAAGCCCTGAGGTTGGAGAAGAACGTTTTAGGTCCCACAAAATTCTATTTGGGTTTAGCAGAGTTATGAACCACTGCAAATGGTCATTTCCTCTTTGTTCCCTGGGTTGTCAGTAACATTTTGGTAGCATGCTGCCACCAAAGCACTTGTTATACTGGGAACCCAGGGAGCAGCCAGCCAAGCTACAGCTAGAGCAGCTGTACAGTAGTGGGAAAGAGAACAGGGCAGGACTCCCCCCAGTTCCAACAACCCTCACCCCCAGATGCAACAAATGGCCCCAGGGGCCTATTTCAGCACCATAAGGCAGAGGCTCCCCCATAACGACAGCACACAGTCCCAGCAACAGGTCACTACTAATATTAACAAAGGAGAAGGAAGACAAGCCAGACTACAGAAAGAACAGGTAAAAGAGTATTTAGATAAGTTAGATGTATTCATGTGAGCAGGGCCTGATTAAATTCACCACAGGGTACCGTTGTGATAACTGGGCCTAAAAATTTACCCTAATTGTGAGCTCAACTGTAGAAACTAGGACGACGTTTATAAAATGTCACAATAACCTATAATAATAAATGTTGATGGGAAAAATGTGCAAAAGACTAAATTAGTTCAAACAAAAAGGCCTACTGATATAATACAAGGTCTGTGTTAAGATCATGCCTGGTAAACAACAGAAGTGTGGGACAGGAAATTAATGGACCAAAATTGGTGTGTCGGAAATTAGGCCTAACTGGTGAACAAAATAATGAGGGGTGGGTTATTCCACCCACCACTCCCTTCTGGGGTTCTTAAAAAAAGTGAGAGACTTTGGGGGGAAATGCAGATAGACACAGGCTACTGCAACACTGACTGACTGAAAGGGGAAGGAGTGAGCTTCACCATCATGGCTGCCACCCCTGCTGTCTTTTGGGACCCCAGAATCCAGTGCAACATTGTTCTGCCTTCATCATTCTGATCAGAGTGGGCGCCAGATGACACTGTCACCTCCACTGGCTCTGACCACCACCTAGCATGTGAGACTGCCTCCTCCTCATTTCTAATGTGTCCTTTTCCTTCCTGACCTTACTTCTTCTCTATCTTATCTCTCCTTTTTCCTTCTGTATATTAAGAGTGGCTCAGCCAGCCAAGGCTGTACATTTTGCTACACTGCTGTTGAGCCTGTGACCAGAAAGGGGCAGCTAAAAGCAATGCCCTAAACAGCCTGATACTGGTACAAGTTTGCCAGGTCTCGGAGTAGCTGATAAGACAGCATACTCAGCCTGTGTTTCTCCAGCAGTGAGAATGCAAGTGAATCAACACCAGGGACAGAAGCTGCATTTTTTAATCTTTGCTGTTCTTTTATTTCCCCTTTTTTCCTTCCAAAATGGCTAAAGGGAAAGGGAACAAGGGGTGTTGTTAACATGAAAGCCTTATTTGATATTTTACATTTCAAATGCTATAACTGTTTTTCCTTTCTGTATCTTTAATAAAAGGTTAAAAAGGATTTTTAATGGTGTTTGCCACGGTGCTAAGCAGGCTGAGATCTCTGTATATCAAATCCCAAACTTCGTTTAAAACTGCTTAATGCTGGACAGTTTCAGGGGTCATGTTAAAATCTTTGAGTTTTTGGGCCTATCTATTCCATTTAAATTAATACAAACACTACTTAAGGAGCTGTCTGAAGCAGTCTCACAACCATTAGGGTGAAGTTCTAGAGAACTGGAGAAGGGAATTATAGGGAACAAAAGGACCCAGGGAATTACAGACCAGTCAAGTCTAATACCTGGAAAGATACTGGGACAAATTGTTGAACAATCAATTTTAAGGACCTAGAGAATAACAAGGTGATAAATAGCCTACATGGATTTTGTCAGGAACAAATCATGCCAAACCAACCTAATTTCCTTCTTTGACAGGTTTACTGGCCTAGTGGATGGGAAGAAGCAGTCCATGTTATATACCTTTCTTTAGTAAGGCTTTTGAGACAGTCCAAAGTGACATTTTCATAAGCAAATTAGGGAAATGTGGTCTAGATTAAATTACTTTAAGGGTGGGGGTGAAAAACACATTGAAAAACTGTACTCAAAGAGTAATTATCAATGGTTTGCTGTCAAACTGGGAGGACATATCTAGTGGGTCTTCTTTGGGTCTGGTCCTATTCTGTGTTGGCATTAATGACTTGGATAATGGGGTGGAGACTATGCTTCTAAAGTTTGCAGATGACACCAAGCTACAAGAGGTTGCTAACACTTTGGAGGACAGAATTAGAATTCAAAATGACCTTGATGAATTTGAGAATTGGTCAGAGAGCAACTAGATGAAATTCAACAGACAAGTGCTAAGTACTTCACTAGGAAGGAAAAATCAAATGCACAAATATAAAATGGGGAATAACTAATAGGCAAAAGTACTGCTAAAGAGTATAATGGATCATAAATTGAATGAGAATGTGATGCAGTTGCAAAAAAGGCTAATATTTTGGGGTTTGACAACTGGAGTGTCATATGTAAGACATGGGAGGCAATTGTCCCATTCTGCTCGGTACTGCTGAGGCCTCAGCTGGAGTACTGTGTCCAGTTTTAGGCACTGCATCTTAAGAAAGATGTGGACAAATCTGAGAGAGTCCAGAGAAGAGAAACAAAAATGATAAAAAGTTTAGATGTGTGTGTTTAGTCTTGAGAAAAGAATGAGGGAGGGGGATATAGGAGCAGCTGATAACAGGGTGGGTTATTACAAAGGACTGTGGTCAACTGTTTTACATGTCTACAGAAGGTAGGACAAGAAGCAATTGGCTTAATTTGCAGCAAAGGAGATTTGGATTAGACATTAGGAAAAACTTGAGGTCCCTTCCACTTCTATATTTCTATGATTCTATAAAGACATCACATGCTTTAAGAGTTTAATTAAACTACGTAATTTAAGATTGGTGCTTTACACATTTATGTAAAAATATGCAACACCTATACTACCAGATTTCTGAATCCATTATTTGGAATGTGTCTGCTCTTTTAGTTATTAGGAATTACAGTGTCAATTCTGAAGGATGACTTTCACAACTCCAAGGGTACATAATCTGATATTAAGACCTCTACTGCAGTACAAAGTAGCCGTACACGCTCCTTACACAATGTAGCCTTGCAGAATCCTACTTTTAGTCTCTCTCCCTTCCCTGTGCATCCCTCTGCCCCCAAGACAGTTCCCTGAGAGAAAAATATTCATTTGCCAACAGAGCTGTAGGAGTAGACGAGTAGGTCCTGGCTTGGGCTGGTAAATTTTAATTGCAATTTATTGAGTCATTTATTGGTGTCTTTCAAACAGCCTTTTGTCAGCACGCACAATTTAAAAGTATGTAACAACAAGCCACATCTATGAGACAGCTTAACAGGGAGCAGTGCACTCTGTCATATATAGGAGTTCTGAAGCTGAAGTGAGGAGCTTTCCTAGTGGAGACAAGTAGATTTATGAACACAGAGGAATCACATTTCAGCCACATTCAGCTACTGCCTTACGGAGTGAGAATAATTTCAGTCCCAACCACAGACTGTACAGTCAGAGGTATATTGATAAGCTCAAGTTAGGTTAAGTAGGGAAGAATAGCCTCAAGCAAGGAGGATGACTTTAGAAGTCTTCTGAGCTACCTCCCCTTTGCCACTACCATCTCAGAAGAGCAGAAGGAGAGGGGAGAATCCAGTTCTGACTGTATTAACTCTCACAAACTGCAGAGCAAATAGACAATTGGCAAATATTTGCCCTTTATACAACACCAATTGTTAAGTGTTTCAGACAAAAAACTAAGGCAGATCCCTGCCTTTAAGAGCTGACATTCTAAAGAGAGTGACTCCTAGATAAGGCGTTGGGAGAGGAAGTGAAAAAAGCAAGCAAATAAGCAGTGATATTATGAGTCATGTTAATTCCAGAGTCTGTACACATGATCCTCTTAAAGGACTAGAGTTTACAGACTTCAGGAGTAGTATGTTTTAGGTTAGGAACATGGCATTTTGGGTCAGAGACGGCTTTTTCCAGACATTTATCTATGAAAAAGAGCAAGTTTAAAATGGGGCTATACAACACAGATGTACAAGTTAAGAAAGCCATAGCATTTTAGATCAATGAAAAGATCACAGGAGATTTAACTCCAAGCATATCACACTTGAGTGGCATACCACTGAAACACCTGTGTCTGCACAGAATAAACTTCTCACTCAAGTATGGAATGCAAGTTCTCAATAGGTGTTTAAAACAGCTAGTTTGTGAACTGATTTTTGTTTGTTTGTTCTTAACTGTACCTCAAGCTGCTGTAAGAGAGATTTTCCCTTTTTATTGATTTCATTGATGAGGGTGAAAATAGCCACTTTGATTTCCTGTTCTACTCGTTTGTTAGTTTCATTTACTTCTTTTATCCTAAAAAAGAGAAATGTATTATCAGGCAATCACTTTATACTATGCCTCAAAATACTACACAGTAATTTTTCTCACATAAAAAGTAAAGAAGCAATTTCTGTATTTTTAAAGTTATATGATAAACGCAGAATTGTATGGCTTATTTACTTTCTACCTAACAGATAAAACATTGCTAACCCAGTGCTACAGATAAACCATCTAGAATTTATTTCTTGGCAAATAAAGGAGAAAGTTTACACAAAGTCTGACCCTGATTTGATAACTTAATGGTTTGACTTTTCTGTCCACCTTTTTATGTTTAACTGCTCTTTCATGTTTTGCTTGAATTAGTGTGAAGTATTAATTCTCTGCTTCTAGTTTCTTATTTTAATATTTCCAGCTCGTCTTTTCTAATCTGAAATATGTATATATTAAACTGTATGGCCAGTATGTCTCTCACCCCCACAGAGTTCTCACTGACCAAGACCAGAGCAGTAGAGGTTATTTTACTCTATAATAAATCATGCCACACCTTTGATAGTACCAGCAGTTCCATAAAAGGTCATCTACTTTTATGTAGTTGCAACAGTGTGTCGTGGACAAGCATAATAAAGTATAAAGCATTCCAACTATAAATCCAGTATAATTGACATAGGGACCAACTAGAATTTAAACCACCGAATTAGGAGCCTACAAAAGTATGAACAATAGGCTTTAGTAAATGCACAATGCAATATCAACGCTTGAATATTATTTGTAGGTACTTACCTATTCTGCACTTGATTAGCTGCAAAATTAACATAATTCTTCTTTTCAAGAAGTTTGGCCAACAGATTCTCAATTGCACCCTTCTGATTCTGAAAAGCTTCTTCCAAAAACTGATACCTTTCCAAGCCACAAAACAGGATACCAATTACTGTGGAGCAGTGCACGGAAACTAAAACGTCTCAGTATGGATTTAAACCTATATTTGCTAGTAAAAGCGTGACAAATTATGGCAGAATTACTGGTAAGTAGTGATTTAAGCCAAAACCTGCTCAATTTACAATACTTCTGATAATGGCACAATAAAGCTCCCAAGGAAAGAGAATCCTTAGAAGTCATTTGTGCGCCATTTTAAATTTTCTATACATTGGGAGAAGATGAGAAGCATTACTGTTCACAAGATAATAAGCTACAGGATATTATTGTAAAGGGGACACAGCAGAATAAAGCTCACAAACCATTTTATCGTTTGTCAATATTTGAAAAAACTCCTTTAAAAGTCTATTATGTGGGAAATAAATTTAAGTTATTTTCTTTTATTAAGAAAACATATGTATGGACAAGATGCACAGTGCATAAAGACCAGTCAAAAATTAAAGATATACTGACTGCTAGAATAGACTTCCGCCTAAGACAGGTAATTTCACCTTTTACACTGTGTCGTTCATATTCAGTAACAGTAATGTAAATTTAAAGCAGTTACATTCTAACAGCTGAATTGTTTGGTTCTTCTGGACCTTTTTACTTCACAACTCCCCACACACCAAATCTCTCTGACTGAACAGACACCACTTCTAAAGCACCTTCACTTAGTATTACCAGAAAAGACGACAAGCAGCTATAGTATCAGACAGGGGAAGAAACTAGGGATGCTTCACTCCTTAGTGCAGAGCACGGCAAGATAAGATTGACAACATAAAAAGCAGAACATTTAATTTAAGGCTGGCAAGGAGAATTTAAGAAATACTTTCAAGATTTTGTGATCTTTTCCAATCAGGTGTCCAAGCTAGTAAGGTATCTTCCTCCCAACCCTCCATGATTCTGCTTAATGAATCCCATTACTAAGGCCATGTCTACACTACAAACATTGGTTGACGCAAGTTACGTCAGCGTACACCTGCCAAATTTGTAGATCGCTTGGGTGCGTGCATACTTAGCTGTTTGCATTGGTGCTGCATGTACTCCTCAAGAGTGCTTGGGGTTGATGTAAAATACAATACACCATGAGGTATCCCAGTGTGCTACACACTGCCCTCCAATGCAATGCAATGCCTTTGGGGCACATTTTTGCAATGTTTTGTGGGACAGTAAGCACTTGCGCCCAGGCATCTCTGAGAGCTAAGGGTCAAGTTCCCAGCATGCAACTTTCTCCATCCCATAAAGCCATCCATATAGCCCATAATTTTGCTCCTTTAAAAAAAAAAAAAATCCCATGAACCCACAAGGCCCTTTTCAGTGTTTGCAACCTCTGACAGAAGCATGGGAACCACAGAGCTAGCCCCATGAATGCTACAAATACAGGATGCAGGATTCTCCTGTCTTTCCAGACCTTAAGGAAGTGCTGCAAAATCCAGGACACAAAGATTTCTTCAAGGACAATTTGCTGAGGGACACAGCGAGAAAACAATTCAAGGCTGTTGATGGCTTTCAGGGAGCTGCTGCAGATGGTGGGAATATCTTGTCTGGACCTGAGAAATGAGCCCAGACTGGTGGGACTGCATTGTAATGCAGATTTGGGATGACAAGCAGTGGCTGCATAACATTCAGATGCAAAAGGTGACATTCCTGGATTTACGCGCCAGACTTGCCCCAGCCCTGGGACACTAGAATAACTGCACTGACAGTGGAGAAGTGAGTGGTAAATTGCATGTTGGAAACTTGCAGCGCTGGATTGCTACTGGTCAGTAGGAAGTCATTCTGGAGTTGAAAACCCACAGTGGGGGACATTTTCATACAACTGTGTAGGGCCATTAATCGTCTCCTGTTATGCAGGACTGTGACTCTTGGCGATGTGCAAGACACAGTGGATGGATTTGCAGCAAGGGGGTTCCCGAACTGCACTGGGGCGATAGCTGGAATAGCTCTATTTTGGCACCAGCCCACAGTGCCACCGGGTACATCAACAGAAAGGGCTACTGTTCCATAGTCCATGGATCATCATGGACGCTTCAATGATTTCACTGTAGGCTGGTCAGGGAAGGTGCACAATGCTTGCATCCGTAAGAACACAGGACTGTTCAGAAAGCTGTAAGCAGGGACGTTCTTTCCCAGCCAACAGACTATCATTGGCAATACTGAAATGGAACCCAGTCTACCCCTTGCTCCCTTAGCTTATGAAGTTATACACCAGCCACTCAGACAGCACCAAGGAAAGATTAAACTACTGGCTCAGCAGGTGCAGAATGGTAGACTGAAGGGACACTGGCTGATTTGCTCACTAGATTGGATCTTGGTGAGAAAAATATCCCAATGGTTATAGCTGCTTGTTATGTCCTGCGTAATAGCTGTGAGGCAAAGTGGTAAATACTTTGGGTGCTGCTAAGAACTGTGTAGTACTTATTGTACATTGATAAATATGACTGCATGTTTTCCTGAAGCTATGGATTATGTGAGGCTTGGTGTGTTTTGACAATTGATATGCAATATTGTTTGGAATAAAGATAATTTGATTCTTCAAAAATAGAACTTTTATTCAGTAGAAAAAGCAATACAGAAAATCAATACGCAAAAAAAAACCAAAACAAAAAGCAGAGTTATACAAGTTTTTAACAACAGGGTGAAAATTTAAAATTATAAAAGTAGTAAACATTTATGTCCATTTGAGTAAACAAATGTAACCCATTGTGGCTATACGCACACCAACCGGGGTCCTCACAGGTCAGTGTATGTGGAGCTGTGGTTTTCCGTGCTGTCCCCCGGCGTGGAGTGATAAGGGTAATGACGGGCCCTGTGATGCCACGTGTTATGTAGGAAGCAGTGACAATGGAGTTCTCCACGGACTGCAAAGGGTGGACAGCTAGGTATTTTTGGACATGTAGGTCAAGCAGGATCTGCAGCATTTGGGTTTGCTGCCTGAAAAGACCCACTGGGTATGTCTACACTGCAATTAAACACCTGTGGCTGGCCCATGCCCGAGCCTGAATGTCTACACAGCAATTAACCAGCCCCATAGCCTGAGTCAGCTGACAGTCCAGCCAGAGGTGTTTACTTGTGGTGTAAACATACCCATTATGTCCTGGTGCATTTCCTAGGCCTTTTTCCCTGTCCTCTCGGTCTTGCTTCATGCTCTTGGTCATATTGCTCCAAGTCTTTTGTTCATGGCCCAATGCAGTACTGGCCTGCAGGTTCTCCCAGAGTGCATCACTCCTAGTCTTTTTTCTCCACCTCACTGAAGTGAGGTGTTCTGTGGGTGTGGAGGGGCACCCCTCAAGGCCGCAACGGCAGCAACTACTGATAAAAACAGACAGATGTGTCATTGGATTTACAGTCACAAGGGAAAGGGAGAGAAGTTTCCAAACTCCCATCCCTCGTTCTCATAAGCATTTTTAATAAGACATTTATCGACATTTTGGCTTTGGAGTGTCCCGACAATGCTTTGCTTTCCAGCCCCGGCGATTGTGAGTATGGCCCGCTAGAGACAAGGGGGTGAGGGGGTAGAAGGATTTCCTGTTGCATGAAGCTATAAAATTTCAATCCCTATTCCATGGGTACAAGTACAGGGCAACAGCACTGAATATTGGCACTATTTTCCACAGGTGGTGGTGATTTTAGCGAATATCTCACAGCTGAGGGTCACAAAGGCACAGAGAACACAGTTGCTACTGGTGTCCCGAAGCCACCTGGGCTCACGTGCTGCTAGCCTGTTTACTGCAATGGTGCCAATCAAACTCATCACAGGTAGCATGGGAAAGCATACTGCCATGGAGGAAGAAACAAGGGAGTCATCACTAGAAACCTCCAGGAGAGGATTGCAGACCATTTCGATGAAAGTTCCACTGAGATCTCTTAGGAGGATACAAAGGACATCCCTATGTACCTAAACAAAGTCTTCTACAAATCCCAGCTAACCAAATATAGAGAATGATAATCACATGCCAAATCTACCTCTTCTCATACAAGCAAAACAATGAAAAGTTGATACCTTTGTCTTGTTAACTTGGGGGTGGGCCAAAAGACAGCTATAATGAACATTTTAAGGAAAAAGGCATGCACACACTTTTCCAAGTCCCCTTCCTTTTCATCAGGCTAATCTGCACTTGACTGGCTAGACTGTGATACAGTCTCAAACTGGTCCAGGGCTCATGACATGGCTGGAGTCCCACACTGTCTTTTCCTTCTACTCCTCGCTGTTCATGGCAGGGGTCTCTGTGTCAGGCTCCTCCAAGGTATCCACAGTGACTGGCGGGGTGCTGGTGAGGTCTCTGCCAAGTGGTTGGTTGTAGAAGTGGCAGGTCTGAGGCACAGCATCAGATCTATTGTTGCGCTCCCTTCACTTTCACATGGCATTGCTGCAGATCCCTGTCGTACCTCTTTGCCTGCATCTCCAGTGCAGTCTGTCTGTAGATGTCCACGTTCCTGTGGTTGGTCCACAGCTGTTCTTGCACAGCATCTTCGCCCCACAGGACCAAGAGAGCCATTACTTCCTATCTACTCCAGGCAGGACAGCTTTTAGTACCTGTCTGTCTGTGCACAGAGCTGGCATGGTCAGCTGCACACAATGGCAAACCGCTAGGTATGCTCATCAAGGGGGGCAATCAGGAAAAGGTATTTCAACACCACCCAGGGGAGCTTAAAGGGCATGCCTTCCAGCCTCTGTGATCCCTGGGCAGAGTTTAACCTTGTGACCACTGCAGTCATTGTTGTAGGGAACGGAGCACTGTGGGACAGCTGCTGGAGTCTGTTAGGGCCAACACAGGCCATGCAGTGTCTACACTCACAGACCATATCTCTATGCCATTCAGGGAGGTGGTTTTATTGCATCATTTTAACAGGGAACTTATGTCAGCCAGAGACAAATTTGAGCATCAATACAGGCACAAATAGGTCAATGCAAGGCTACTTACCTCAACCTAACTTCATAGTATAAAAAAGGCCAGAGGGTCACTCGCTACTTCTATTGTGGCTTAGTTGTATATAAATCCCAAGCTTTTGAAGTGCAGCTTAGCAACAGTGTTAGGAAACTTAACCAAGAGAACCCCAGAATATGCTTCTCCCCTCCCTCACTAGAGGCAATTACAGCACTCTTCAAGAGGTCAGGGAGCTCTAGTGATGGAACAAAAGTAATTTATACTCTGCTCAAAGACTACCATTGAAAGGGTAAATGAGCCTCATTTGAAATCTAGAAGGGCAACTGATCTGTCTAACCAATTCAGAGAAATGTCTGCATCTAGTGTTTAAAGTATGCACAAACCGCATTACTTGCTTCAACTCCTTCTGGTCTACGTTTGTGCAGGAAACCACAGTAAGAAGTGTGCTACTTAGACCAGTATATTTAGTTCTTGTATTGGCAAAATACTATCTACTTTGAACTAACAATGGACAGGTTTGAATTAAAAGAGCCTCCTCCCTCAAAACTAGCATAACAATGTTATTTTCCATATACAAGGAAAAGAACCTTACAAATCCTGAAATATATATTAAAGGCCCACAGATACCAAAAAAAAATCACTCAATCTGCATGGAATTTTCTGTCTGTTCTCATGCAGTGTCTCTGATAAAAAGATTAAGAGAATCACCTTTGGCAAAAAAGAAATTTTACTGAGTTTATTTATTGCTAAACTTTTGGCACAACACTGCCGTTAAATTATCTAGAACGACTGGATTTTACTCTAATTTCTAATATTTGGGTTGGAAGGAACCTAAACCAACTAGTTCATGTCAGTCTATTGCCACAAGATAATCTCAGCTTTCTACAGCATCCCCAAAAGCTCTTTCCCTCAAAGTTCTCTGGAGTCTGAACAGTGTGCCCTGCGGCTATTCAGATAGTGATTCAACAGCCTCTTGTGTTTCAGAGGATTAGGATTTCAGGTGAGGAATAAGCAGGAGATTAAAAACAGTGTGTGTGTTCACCTGACATGATTTTGCTTAAACATTTCACAGAGCTCCATAAACAAAATCCCAGTTTTATTTTAAAGTAGAGGCAGACATCTTGTCCATCTGTAATTTACAGCTGCACCCAGAAAGAGATATTTTAAATAAAAGTTTCTATTTAGTGGCACCTGAAAGCAGGTTATTAGTGAAGTCTTATGGAAGAGAATACACTGTAGAACAAGATGTGTCTATTTATGGATTGTTAATCAGTTAGTGTTAAGTGCACAACAGGTGGAAATGTTAAACAGGCTACCAAGCAAAAGCTCGTCAACAAATCCTAGACGTCAATATTCTTGGTAATTGTATTTTGAGGCTATTTACAATCAAATAGCATGAAAAAAACCTGGGCCAAAATTGCTTACATTATGAAACTGTCAGTAACTGTTAGAAGTTAAAGAAGTTAAGTTCTCTATTAAGCTGCTTTAATGTTCTATGAAGTCATTGACTATGCTGGAAAGGTACTAAAAACGGCTAGATCAGCTGTTTCAAACCATTGTCCAAATAAACTGAAAGAGCAGCTTTACAGAGAAGTGCTGTCTGGAGACAGATTGCAGTAAGCAGTTCTGCAATGGTCTGCTAAAGCTCCCAACGTGCAGAGTTTTATTTCTATAGTTGATTACTTGAAATATATATTTGCACATTAGAATCCTTACTACACCACTGCATAACTACTTACCAAAATTCCCAAACAGCATCATTCAAATCACTGCACAACCATAAGACTTCAAAGACTTTATGCTCTTCAACAGCTCCTTCTCTCCAGTGGACCAGATAATTTCTTAAGACTAATACAAAATGAGAGGAAAACTTACATTCTTTATATGTTACCAGCCTCACCATTTTTAATTGGAATTAGATAAGTTTCAGACAAGCAACACACCAAGACAAGTGGATCAGACTTCAGCCCACTGTATTAGGCAAGTACATTCATCCATGATGCAAACCTTATATATAAGCTTTGTAATTTAGCCTAAAAATTATACAGTATGCATCATATTAAAACATGACCTTTCCAGAAAATTACTACCTCACCCATCATTCACTACTACAGCCTCCATCCATTCAAAGCACCACTTTTTAAAATCCAGGTTTGTGCCAGTTTTATGTTTTATTATATTTCATTTGTGTACACCTTAAAGTGGCAGCTCCACTTGAGTGCCAGGCAAGTTTATACCTTAACCTCTACTGTCAATTCACCTCAAGCCCTGACCAGCAATTCTCTGCATCCAGTCCTAGATGTCCCACATAGCTCTACCAATGCACCACCCTTACAAGTCGCAGGACCCTTTGCTACACCAGACATAAGCAGGCAGCCAGCCATGTAGCATTGTGTGACTGTTATAAGTATCCACCACAGATGAGGATGAGACTAAAATATTAATTTATACTTATGACCTAACTCACCTGTAGAACTCAGGACCTTAAAGGAGGCCTAGTGAGTTCCCCTCACCAAGAGAGCATTTCAGTCTAATGAACAGTAAATACAGCAATATTTAATTACACAAATGCTTGATATTAATTTCACTTCCTCCTGCTCTGAGAAAATGCACCAAGGAGGTAAAACATGTTAATAACTGTACCTGTGTTCTTTGTGTTCCAATAACTGACAGTCTCTGCATGTCAGTCTGTCACATGTTTCACAGAAAAGTTTTAACTGTTCTTGTTTGTGGACAGGACAGAAAACAGGACGTTGACCGGATGCTCCCACGGCCTCTGTTTTTAAAAACAAACCATTTTTGCATTTTAAAATAAAGTTTGAAGAGCAAAATCTCTAACTGCCATGCTGGGTAAGACTTAAGAAGTCAGGCCAGGATAATTATAAACCTATTCTCAAGTAAGTCAGTGCATATTACTGTAAATATGTACTTATTAAAATATTTACAGTGTCAGTAGTTCAAGGTGTGTTACTTTTAAGCAAAAAAAGGGTGAGGATTGCTTTCCCTTCCCTGCCTTAAAAAACCCCAAATCAAGCTATTTTGTTTGACTGTAAAGCCACATGTCATTTCACCCTCATTATGTGAAGGTTCAAACACCCACCAAACTTTTGTATTGTCAAGAACCCAGGGATCTTCTAAATTACCTCTTTAAAACCCTGACAAAATAGCAGTAAATCACATTTAATGGGAAAACTAATGTCAAAGTAACCACCACCACTACTACTAGGGAATTTCATTTTGGACAACATCTAGTCATCTGAGCTGCAGTTGGGCTGGATAATAGAAATTTACACACAAGCAAAGGATAAAAGGCAAAAAAATTCTTTCTGAGATTCCAAATTGCCCAATGACCCTTTGAAGACACTTGTGGAGGAAAAGCAGTCTTTGGAAGATGAAGCAGATCAGGATTAAAGAGAAGTAGTAAGTGGATGTTTCCTTGCATCCTCAAGTACTGTCTGAAGCTTGTTACATGATGCAAGTTATTGTAAGAAAAGACAGCACACATGAATACAAAGTTGGGTCTTCCACTAAAGAAATTTTAAAGTATTCAAGATATATTTCACATGGTCTAACAAACCATCACAAACATATAATAGATAATTTCTTCCAAGTACATGAAGAGTAAATAATTCACCACAGCTGATATCACTAAGGCTTGGTCTACACTTACCCCCCAATTCGAACTAAGGTACGCAACTTCAGCTATGTGAATAACGTAGCTAAGTTCGAAGTACCTGAGTTCGAACTTACCTCGGTCCACACGCGGCAGGCAGGCTCCCCCGTCGATGCCGCGGTTCCCCCGTCGACGCCGCGGTACTCCTCTCGTCTAGCTGGAGTACCGCAGTCGACGGCGATCACTTCCTGGTTCGATATATCGCGTCCAGACCAGACGCGATAAATCGAACCCGGAACTTCGATTCCCAGCCGCCGAACTAGCGGCTGGGTGTAGACAAGGCCTAAGAATCACTATGTGGTTCGGTTTCTAGGGAACGATGACTGTATTAAAACAGTCCTAAATATGGAAGTGATATTTTCTAACACTCTACATTCGCAGAAAAGTGTTGAAGGGTAAATCTGGCTGTATTGCCATCCTGACAAAGTCATGCTATTTGTAGGTGTTACATTAAGAATGTCATTTTTTAGGTAGCCATGCTGTTGTGGCTTTACCTGGACACACTGCCACCTAGTCAGATTCAGAAGTTTGAAAATTTACCAATGTAAGATCTTATGAATTAGTAAATGTCAAATTTAAGGCAGAAATCAAAAAGCCTCTTAAAGTTTAATTTTGCTGCTAGAACTACAAGTTTTTGGATAATCAAACCAATTTTCATGAATATTAAGCATTATAAGTCATTAATAATACAGTTTTGGCATAGACCAGGAGTTCCTGGAAAGCACTTAAAGTGCAACTACACTAAAAGGGGACCAAAACTGCCATCATGAGGTTACTAGTTACATACTCTCAACTTATTTGATATCACTATTGTGAACAGAACAACTGACTGTCTTAATTTGACCAGCCGACATGACAGACTTAGATTCTGCAGAATCTAAGCTTCAATTTAAAAATCTTTTGTCCCTCGTTTGCAAAGAAAACCTTCCAAATGAAAATGCAGTAGTTTTACATACCCCGAAAACGGCTCTAAGAGGAGTCCCCATTTATTTCAGTAGGTTGTGAACTGCAAAGCCTAATGATGACAAATTAAGGACCACATTTCTCAATACTTTAGATATGCAATTAGACAGTTTGCTGGTACTACTGTACTAACTGAGTGCACAAATTTGGCGTGAAATTGCACATGTAATTGGTGAAAGATACTAAGCAGAAACAGTGATGGTCCTGAAAGTGTGCTGCCAATTGCATCCCCACTTAGTGATACTGATGCAATAGTAACTTGGCATTCTGTACAAGGGACATATTCTATGCTCAATCTTTATGTAAACCTCCTGTGGGAGTCCTGCTGCGTATAAAGGGTGGTACAGTATGACAAACTTCATAGCCCTGGTCCACAGACCATAATTAAAGGTGTATTCCAGTCCTCTCCACCAGATGAGTTGGCACCTGTTTTACACTCCCCCCCCCCTTTTTTTTAAACTACCAGCCCTGAAAATACATCCTAGGATCTTGAAATGTAGTTTGGCTCGGTTACTAGCAATGATAGAACCAGAAAGGTTCTGCAACTGGAAGTTAGCCAAAACAGAATCCAGTTCACGCTCCCATATCTGTCCTAGCTCTTCAGTGTTAATAAATACATTTGTCACTAAGGTAATCTGGTATGATTCAGAATACACATCAGTTCTGTTGATTAAGGTGGTGCACCACTCACACTTTTTAAAAAACCCCAAACCCAAACAAAAATAGAAGCCTCGCCCTGTTTTTCTGTTCTATACTCATGCATTTCCTTCACAGACCCTTTTAACAGTATTAAGTATTACCAGAACAAGCCATTTTAATTTATTTAACATGTACAAGTTTCTTCCACTTTCAAGGCTCACTGACTGCATGTTGGCTTGCCCATATCTTTCTCTAAAACCTTCCAGGGAAGTCGCAGACTAAAGATAAGTACATACAACTCATACTTCCTCTCTTGGTTTGTATGGGCACACACGCTCACCCACACCAGAAACCTCCAAGTAGTTTTTATTCCTAGACTACAGGTAGGATTGGGCAAAAGATCAGCAAACTTACCTGAGGAGACATCCTCTTTCTTTCTGATCATATGATCTTTAGTAAATTTTACTCGCTGATGTGCTTCTATGCATGTCTTGCACAGCCATTCCCCACATTCCACACAAAAGCCCACAGCACTAGCATTATCTTCACAACTAGTGCACACCTAAAAGCAGGAACAAAACAAGTCAACATAGTTACTTACAAAGATTCAATTTCCCTGTGGGGTTTTAATATGCATGTAAGTAAAGTCCAGTAAAAGTGTTCATTTCTTTAGATGCTCAATCACATATACCTACAAGATGCACATACACCAAACAGTACCTAACTTGCAGTAAGAAAAGTAGAAAAACAAACCTGTTCTGATTTCTCATCAGAGCTACTTGGTGTTTCCGAAGTGTCCTTCACAAAGTAGTTATCCACCAGGTCTATCTGTCTGCACTCCTGGCGGCATATTGGACACCTGATCACACCAACTGCAACACAGAAAAGAAATGTTTGATATTCCCTTGGTTTCAAGAAACAAAATGATGACAGTCAAATTTATAACAGTCAATGTGACAGAATCAAGTGGGTTTAAAAGACAAGTGACCAGAATGAACAAAGAAAACCATCTTCTGAGCGCTTAATGTGATTGGCTAAGTGAAAACCAGACTCTAGGATTAATATCAACACCCTAACAAACCCACACTGGGCCAAACATGGTGAAGTTTCACCCAAACCTTTAGAATGAAGGACCAAACACCACTAAAGAGACTTTCCTCCCTTCAGGGGGGCCAAGCCCAGCTGGTATGAATTGTGATGCAATCATTCAGAGACTTTCCCAACAAGATCCAAGTATAGTACGTCATTTAGTTAAATGACTTGGTCTTGGCTACATGGGTTTTTCTTTCTAAGTAAGGTTAACTATTTTACTCATTGCATCCCTTCCCTACACCTCAGATCCATTACACAAATTTAAATGTCAAAGGAGCCTTAAGACCAAGTGACTTCGTCTCCATACTCTCCAATTTGAATTCTTATCATATGGATACAATTATTCCACACTACATTAAGGATTTTAAATGCCTACAATGTACTCCAGCAGACCGTTCCTAGCTGCAATATTGCAGGCAACAGAACCTCAATCACATGCTTCCACTAAGATTTACCAGAATACCATGGGGATATTCTAAAAATCTTTTGATTTTTAAACCCAAAACCAGCGTTTTCCTTAACAGCACAAAAGTCAGCCATTACCCTAGCTATATTAGTCTTGCTACGTTCTATACTATGAATTAGTATGAATTGCAATGAAACTACCAGAAAAAGAAAAGAAATCTCAGAGCAGACTAAATGTGTCCCCTACATAAGCTTAACGTTAGTACTGGAATAAAGCACTGACATTTTGAATGGTCATGCCTCAGAGTTAAATTAAATATTTTTATTTCATGTTTTAGATGGAAGAATTTTCAGATGAAATATCCTGTATATTTAAGTGAGCAAACTGATATTTAACAACAGAGCTGGGAACTTCAGGAAAAGATGATGTTGCTATTTCAGTGGAGATCAGTTAAGTCACTGCCACAGCAGAAAGACATCAATAACGGAACCTAGAAGCCCAAGCACTTGGAAGCAAGGTTTTGGAAGATACAGTATTTAAACTAAATGGGAATGTAGCTAGATAATATGATGTCACATTAGTAATTTCCTGTTTTCAGGAACTTTGGTAGGGCATTACAACACTCCACCCAACTTCAAGAAGGGATGTTCTCTAGCATGACCTATTTCTAGCAATTCTGGTTGTATTGTTGTATGATTGTTGTACACCATTTACAATGTGCATAACATTGCTAAACTGTTTAACCAACACACAAATAAATATCAACAAGCAAATGGCAGCAAACAACATAAAGGCCAAAAAAAACCAAACCCCCCCCCCAAAAAAAAAATTAAGTTACATAGTAACTACAAACGGGGTAAACAAATTCCCTGGTAGTAGCAGTAACACTTTGGGATCAGTAACACTGCATCCTAAGTAAGGCACATGTTATTAAAAACAATCTTGTTCAGTGTCTGGGTATCAATACTAAATACTAACACAGCAATATTTAATAAACTGATTAATAAAGAAAGAAAATGGGTAAACATTCTTCCCACAAAAAAAGACAAAAAGCAGGGGAATGTAGTAGGAAGAGAGCCTGAGACATAAGCCCTTGTATCAGAGGCCTGGTATGAGGCAGGACCGTCTCACAAAATCTGGCAAGAACAGGCTAATATTGCAGAAATACACATTCGTAAGAAATGCTAAGCACATAGTACTCACACAAACACATCCAGATATCAAGGATGGTACAAAAACATTCCACAAGGATAACAGGAACACACTGACCCCTCCTAAAAGATCAGGTCAGGATGACAGTACGTAATAGAGATGTTTTGATCGAACCCCCATGTACAAGGTGATGGGTAAAAACTAGCCACATCGGGGGCAGTACTAACTTGTTTGTATCAGGGTATAAAGATGCATCTCAGAGGGAGTAGCTTTGTCCAACTGAGGGGGGAATGGAAAGTCCTGCCATGCACTGAGCTGCGTCCATTGTCACGTGCATACGTCTTAGCATCCTCGTAGAGTCTGCCAGGTGCTATTACGGTGCTTTGTCGACAATAAACCTGGCCTGGCGCCTTTGTACCTTAACGGATCTTGTGGTCATTGGGCGGTTTGCTCTAAGTCTGCTGTGCCAGCTGCCTGCGCAGAACTGGGGCAGCACACAGGGAGAACACACACATGCAGCCAAACATCTAACCACATTAACCATTGGAACAATTTACTAAGGCTAGGTCTACACTACAGCGGGGGTCCGACCTAAGATACGCAACTTCAGCTACGTGAATACCATAGCTGAAGTTGCGTATTTTAGGTCGGCTTACCTGGCTGTGAGGACGGGGGAAAGTCGACCGCTGCCGCCGACTCTGCTGCCGCCTCTTGCCGTGGTGGATTTCCGGAGTCGACGGCAGAGCGATCAGGGATCTATTTTATCGCGTCTTCACTAGACGCGGTAAGTCGATCCCCGATAGACCGATTGCTACCCGCCGGATCGGCGGGTAGTGAAGACAAGCCCCAAGGGTCATGGTGGATTCTTTATCACTCATGATTTTAAAATCAAGATTGGATGTTTTTCTAAAAGTTATGCTCTAAGAATTATTTTGGGAAGTTCGATGGTCCATGCCCTACAGAAGGTCAAAAGAGAATATCACAATGCCCCTCCGCCCCCCCTTTCTGGCCTTGAAATCTATGAATTTACTTTATTATATCTACCTTTTGAGGGAGTAGCTTTCAGATTAGTCTAGAATTAATGGTCACTGCCTCAGAATTCTTGACGTACATAAGAATGGCCATACTGGATCAGACCAAAGGTCCATCTAGCCCAGTATCCTGTCTTCTGACAGTGGTAAATGCCAAGTCCCCCAGAGGGAACAAACAGAACAGGTCATCATCAAGTGATCTATGCCCTGTCACGCATTCCCAGCTTCTGGCAAACAGAGGCTAGGGACACCATCCCTGCCCATCCTGGCTAATAGTCACTGATGGACCTATCCAGTTCTTTTTTGAACCCTATTGTAGCCTTGGCCTTCACAATATCATCTGGCAAAGAGTTCCACAGGTTACTGTGCATTGTGAGAAAAATACTTCCTTTTGTTTGTTTTAAATCTGCTGCCTATTAATTTCATTTGGTGACTCCTGGTTGTTGTATTATGAGGAGTAAATAACACTTCCTTATTTACTTTCTCCACACCAGTCATGATTTTATAGACCTCTATCATATCCCACCCCCTAGTCATCTCTTTTCTAAGCTGAAAAGTCCCAGTTTTATTAATCTCTCCTCATACAGAAGCCATTCCATACCCCTAATCATTTTTGTTGCCCTTTTCTGAACCTTTTCCAATTCCAATATATCTTTTTTTGAGATAGGGCGACTACATCTGCACACAGTATTCAAGATGTAGGAGTACCATGGATTTATATAGAGGCAATGTGATATTTTCTGTCCTATTATCTATCCCTTTCTTAATGATTCCTAACATTGTTCGCTTTTTTGACTGCCACTGCACATTGAGTGGATGTTTTCAGAGAACTATTCACAATGACTCCAAAATCTCTTTCTTGAGTGAGAGCAGTTAATTTAGACCCCCTCGTTTTATATGTATAGTTGGTATTATGTACACATGCAACTGAACTTATTCCGGGGAAATAATCTAGGATGACAAGATATCGCATCAACCCAAACTCAGGACTGTTCCAAGGGTTAGATTTGCAGAAATAACCAATGGTTTGATTTGCAGAAATAACCAATGGTTTCATATTGTCTAGGTGTACAAGTGTTCACTTGTTTATATAATGAAGTCTCCAAGGTGAGGAGAGCCTTGATATTTTCTTCATACTAAAAGCCAAGATTCAGTTAATGATGGACAACCATGTGAGATAATTCCAAAAAGGTACTTAAACCAAGAGTCTAGATATACAGAGGAAAAAAATGGTTTCACTAAACAATTACCACTACAAGTATTCTCAGTGGAACACCATCCCCTTGACAAACTGAAACAGATCACATATCCCTCCTCGGTTTTACTACAGTTCTCCTAGGCTAATCACAAGACAGTGGAAGGAAAATTAATAAAACCAGAGGTCTAAAATCTCTGCTCTCTCTGTAGTCAGGTCCCACAGCTTAATACACTTCTTGAAAAACAGCCTCTGGTTCTCACTGTGAAAATTAAATGAGGGGGGAATAAACAAGCCTCAAATGTTTCTAGAGGATTTAGCCATCTAAAAATATGTAATCTTGGTTAGGGTGATATCACAAGACTCAAGAAAAACAGTTGTACTTCAAGGGTTTTTCACATAAAGAGCCAAATACTTCTTGAGATCCCATGTGAAAAAAATCTATTTTCACACCATTTTTAGGGTGACCTGCAGAAAGTCAATGTTTTAAAAAGAAGAGACAAAAAACATACCACCTATGAAAAGGTAGAAACAACAAGTTACAATTTCAGATCACAAGAAGGACCTTGTAAATAAGCAAAGATGTGACTGCACATGAAGTGCCCACACCAAAGTAATGGGTATGGAGGATATATCAGAACTTTCCTTGAAACACTAGATTTATACTCTTGATTATGTTCATTAGAGCCAGAGTAAGAGTGCACTCATGTACTCAGCGGATTACAGAGTCCTTCTAAAAAAAGTTTTTATCTGCTCAGCCTGCACATTAAATGTCATTTTCGTGTTTCAGATTTCATTATTTTCAATAATAGTGGTTTTCATATATCCTGTGCAATATTATGCAAAATGCAACAGCCTGTGTCCCACATTCTTCCAGTCAGAATACATATCTATCAGTAAATCTATGTGTTATCTTAACTATTAAGACTCCAAGTTCCATTCTCCCAAACGTTGTTGATAAGCTTTCTGTATGAGAAAAATGTGGAAATGGTGTTATTTTATAGAAAAGAAAAAACAGGAGGAACTGGTCACTACCATCAAAACTTCCACAACATGTAACCAAATTAACAGAAAAACAAGTGTATTTTAAATTAAATTAAATTAATGGAGATATCCTATCTCCTAGAACTGGAAGGGACCTTGAAAGGTCATCGAGTCCAGCCCCCTGCCTTCACTAGCAGGACCAAGTACTGATTTTGCCCCAGATGCCTAAGTGGCCCCCTCAAGGATTGAACTCACAACCCTGGGTTTAGCAGGCCAATGCTCAAACCACTGACCTATCCCTCCCCCTAGTACTTAAGCTATTTATGGCTCAATGTTTTAATCATGAAGCCAGAAGAACACAAGGAGGTTTTCCTTTCCAGTCTTCCAACAGGAGGCAACTTTCTCTCCTGTCAGGAAACAGGCAGAGCTTTCAGGAAACAGGCCGTTTCCCTGAGGTGCTGGTGGACGTGGTGGTGCTGTTTTCTGATCCACCCAAGGCACCTAACAGAGCTTATGATGGAGCAGAACACAGACATAGACTCAAACTAGCTGATGATGCTATAACCATCACAGACCAAACTGAGTGCTTGGCACAATGTGTTAGCGGCTGTTCAAACTTCCTGTAACGTGCAGGGTGGTCAGTGACGTTTTCCTGCAGTGCACCACCGTCAAATAGCTAGAGCAGCCACACTGTGGGAGGCCACTAGGTAGTCTGGGATCTGACTGGTTTGACTTGGGTCTGCATGCTGCAGTGTGGATGCCAGAACCCCAGGTTTGAAAATTTGTGAACGTAGAGTTAACAATCAGTGTAGACCCTAAAGCCCTGGGTTCTCTAACCCAGGGTCAGCTGGGTTGAGTCCCTCTAACCCTGGGCTTACACTAAAGTGTAGATATGCCTTAAGAGTTCATTGTATCATACACAAAAACACACAGCTGCTATGTAAATTAGTACCACAGATAATAGTGGTTCTTGTTTCTTTCCTGTAACCCTAGCTAAGTCTGATCTAATCAAGGAGCAGGAATAACTTCTTACCTGAAAATTTGGTTTGAGTCACCAATCCAGCAGGTAGGGAAAGCCTGCCTGGCACTGTCAACCACACTCAAATGGAGATAGGTTTCACTTGCCATCTTCTCGCATCATGAGCCACTCCTCCCTGTCATGGCACCAGGAGAGAGAGTGTTTCCAAAGCCTGCAACAGAGGGAGAAGAGAAACTCCCAGATCCCTTGTGACAAGTTCCTAACAAGGGTCAGGTGACCCCAATAGGAGGAGTAATTCACCTAACACACTAATATGGGCAGAAGGCAATCATGAAGGAGGAAAGGTGGGAAAATATGCCCCTAAAACTGTGTGGTGAAGGAGGCACCTGTGAGTGAGAAGAACTAGGGTACATAGTGTTTAATGAAGGAATTCAGTCCTGTGTAACTGCTCTGTAGATTTTGCATACTGACAATGATCTGACTTATTAAAACTACTCAAAAAAAGAATCCACTGGAGGATGGATGAAGGGAATTCTTGTCACCTTCTAAGAATTGTCACTATCCTTCTAGTCAGCTGCCAGACCCAAGAAAGGGAATTTGAGCCTCCATTAATCAGACAATGAATTACAATCTTGAAACTGCAGCGTGAGAAGCAAGGACATCTTAACGGTTCTTCAGCTATCTGAATGATATTTTTAAGAGATAGAAGTTATTTCCTCACCTTCTTGACTGAAATAGAAGATAGAACATCCACATGAAGGAAAGCCTTGTTGAGATGAAGGAAAAGATGCAAGCAGAAGTAGTTCTACTATATACCAGGAGCGTTACATTGTTAGATAACTGCAAAAAGGCTGGAAAGTCAAGTCTTGCTTAGAGCTCATGTTACACATTCATTTTGTGGGGTCAAAAAGATTTTATTAAGAGAATGTCAATGCAGGAAGCTTTTTTTTGTAGCCCTTTTAATTGTTTATAACTCAGATAACAGAGTATATTAAATTAAAACCTTGGCTTTACTACAGAAGGACTCAAAAATATTCAAAACAATAGTAAGGAAAGTCACTATTCCTATTTTCATAGAAGTGAAAAGAAGATCATTAACCCTTACAATAGGTTCTAAAATCCCACACTAACCTATATTGGAGGGTATTAAAGAGACATTGACATAAAAATCGTACCCATCTGAAATTTTACCTACCACTGTCAAGTAACATCTAAAATGTCTTTAAACATATTTTTCATTTTATTTTGTGATTTGACATGAGTATTTTGCCTATAGTTAGCATCAATGTTTTCTCAGAATAGTCAGATTCCCCTGATAGCTGCTTGCATGGGTCTTTCACACAATACAGGAGAGAATTTTTTAATAAAAAATGTAATTACGTAAACCATAGAGGTGGCAAGTATAATACCCAAAAGTATTTTTAATTATAAATTTACTAGATTTCAAATTAATTTTGTCCTTTTAAATAAACTGCATCTAACTCATTACTCAGATTCTGCCTTCTTCACCATGACTTCATAAAAAGTTCTCTATTTCTTTAATGCTTTAGAAGATCTGAAAAACAGCCAGAAAAAAAGCTGAATTCTACAAAGACCTTTCGTGCTGTGGGATAAAGTTAGCTGAATCTTTTCAAGACAGCATTCATTAGGGTAAGTCTCCTGCCCATTATCAACCAAGCACAATGTTCTGACTTGGGGTCGAGGGGGAAAAGAAGGAGAAAGTCAAGCTCTTACTTAAGGCATTTGTAAAACACTTGTATGAAAAGGAGGAAAAAGAGTTCCAGTCCACAAACGGAGTAATCCAAACCAGCGCACCTTGCTCTATTTGAATACATTTTACCCAATAACTATGTGTGTGTGTCCACCCCCATCTGTCCTGGTTTTTCATAATCTGTAAATCAAGGCAAACAAATAGGATTTCGCAGACCAAGCCAATGTGAATAAGATTTCTAGAGAAGTTGAAATTCAGGCAGGCTAGCCCAAGAATAAGTCTATGGGCCAGGATCATCTTAGCTGTTTGAGAATAATCAGTACGAGTAGGGTTTCTAGAGTCTTGTTTATGGAAACAATAACTGGAAAGATAACTCAGCTGAAAATCCCATTTTCTATGTTCTGTTTCATGAAAAGCTCTGAATATTTGCTAAAAGCCTCTTAAAAAGTTTGGAGCAAAAAGATTCATTACAAGATTTTCTTATCTCTTTACTAGAAATTTGCACACTCAAGGATTCTTTTCCTAGAAAGAGGTTGCCCACTCAGACAGTGAACATTTAGGAAACCTTGAACAAAGAGGACTTTTAGCCCAATGGGCACAAGATTATTTGAGAAGTTGTTTGAAAATAATTGCTGAATTTTCTGATCCTAGTAGAGCCTTTTGACTATAAATGTGGTATAAGAAGATTAGCAGGTTAAGTCTGACCATTTTTAGTTATAAATTGATGCTTTTCCCCCATTCCAAGACCACGTGCCTTGACAAATTTCTTGTTCAGGGGAATTCCCCCTTTACATTTCTTTGGTAAACCATAAACACCATAAATCTGTTTCCTGAGAGAACAGATCATGTGAACTGTGCCATTTCCTCTCTTTTCCCTAGATGATTTCAGTATTGTTAAGTTTCCCATGTTCCCTTGCAGCTTTGGTTATTTTATTTAAAGCTTGCTCCTAGACTCATTTTTGATGCAACTGATTATCCAGCTGACAACAGAATGTGAAGTACTGATGATAATATGAGCTCAACATTAGTCAAACTTAAAGGTACCTAGTTTTCTCTATTTAAAAACCCAATTTTACTTATAATTTAAACCAGACAAAATGTACAATTCAACCCAAAGTAAAACCATTGCACTATGCTACAAAGAAAGGTAAAATTCAAACCTTAGCTTGTTCCCAGAGGAGGAGTATTTAAGTGTGTTGCTAAGGAAAATATTCATCTTACCGTGCAAACAGAAGAATAAAAAATAAAAAATTCTTGCTCCTAAAAGCAAAACTAGATTAGAACAAAAAGACATCTGGCTACAAAATACACTTATTTGCTACATTGATAAAAGTAGGGTGTAGAAAGTAAATTATGAGAGTCCAAACACTGAGCATATAAGCCTGGCTAAATTGCTTTTATTTGGACATTTAATCTTGGATTAAACTTTTGAAAAATGTAATGAAAATGTCACTAAAAATAAAACAAAGAAGAAATGTGAATAAATGGCCATTACGTATTTGCTTATAAGCAAGATGTCATAATATCCAAGATGGAAAAAAATCCCATAAACACAAAAATTAAACACAATTAGAAAGCTGAAAAATCTGTTTACATTGATTAAATTTAAACGTCACTGTTCTCAGCTAAAAACCATCTACTTAAGCTTCAGAACTTCACAAGCTTTGATGGCTGCAAAAGAGCTGCCAATTTTGCGGCAAACAATCCATTTCATATTAGCAGTACTGATTCAGTAACAGAAGGTGCTGATTCCCAGAATGCCTACTCAACATGCTAAGGGAATAGCAAACGTAGGGAGCACCAAATAATTTTCAAACATTTGCACCAGAGTCCATCCTGTTCAATATAATTACCATTTTTAACAAAGGCTATGTTTCACACGGAGTAGATTAATACTCGTGCTAGGTAACCAAGGCTTCCTCCTTGACAATTCTGGCTGAGGATGCATTAAGTGTTGACATAGTACTATTGTTACATTTTAAACCACTCAATTACATTAGAGAGGACTAACCCACAACTACACCTCTACCTCGATACAACGCTGTCCTCGGGAGGCAAAAAAAATCTTACCGCGTTATAGGTGAAACCGCGTTATATTGAACTTGCTTTGATCCACCGGAGTGTGCAGCCCTGCCCTCCCGGAGCGCTGCTTTACCGCGTTATATCCGAATTCGTGTTATATCAGGTCACGTTATATTGAGGTAGCGGTGTTTCTTTCTTATTTCCTGTTAAAGAGTTTCATCCTTAACAATTTAGATGTATATGTTTACTTAAATTGCCATAATGTGTTCAGCAGGAACTACAGTCTAAACACACTTGACAACAGTATTCACCTAAACTTGGGGAACTGTAATGAATTTTCCATGTGAAAAGCAATGCCATTCATATCACAAAAATAAACTTATGAAAAGATTCAGAACACAGCACTAACACAATCCAAAACTAGTGAAGCGCCCACTAAGAAACAACTAACAGTACAATTTGGAATTGATACAAACACTTAGATGAGACCATATAAACGGACTCTGAACTCAGACTTCCCGGAGGTACCCAGGATTGTGAGGTGCTTTGCTACCACCACATGCCCTTAGCTTGAGGAAGCCTGGTCTGTGGCTGTCACCTTCGCTTCTCTGCTAGCATCTCCCTGTCCTGGACACTCTGCTTTGTTTCCCCGCTTTCTAGCTCTCTCTTCTATTTCCAGTTTTTGGATCTCTATCTTGTCCAGTTCTAACTGCAGGACTGCCCCCACTGGGACTTGGGCCAGGCTGGTTTCCTAAGCCAATGCCTCCCTCGACCACAGGCACTTTCAATGGATTAATCAGTTGTCCCTGATGTTTATCATATTCCATGAGTAGAGATTTCATCCCCTCTCCGGTTTTCCCTGTAGCTTCCAAGTCACGGTCTGCACACAGTTTTTCCCCAACTGTGATCTGGTATGCTTAGCATATGTCTCTGGCTTATCCATTCTGTCCTCTCCATTCTTCTATTTCCCTTACCCAAAATAAACGGAAATCTTTTTCTTTACCTGTTTCTAACCTTCTCACTTTTAAATCTTTTTGTATCTGTGCTATCTGGTATACAAGTGTGTGGATTGTGACCCTTGGCTAACCAGCAAGGGTGTAGTTCCTGCCAACTATGCCACTGTGATACTTCCTGGGGTATACCCAGGGTTGTGAGGCACCTTGTTACCACCTGCCATTGGCGTAAAGAAGCCTTGTTTGTGCCTGCCTGGGGTCAGCTCCCTAACCCTAGTGGCCATGGGTAACACAAGCACTCCCCTCGAGGCTTCACAGGCCCTGCTCTGCTGCTTCTTGATAGGTTAGCGATAAGCACAAGTATTGTAAGTAAGTAGAAGTATTGGAAACAAATGGGTGGTAACATATAAAATAAAAATCGTAACATTCATTGTAGAACCTAGACTGAATTAACTAGACACTCATGTCTGATAAAGTAATGCATACCCAAAGTCCTTGAAGCAGGGCCAGCTCTAGGTTTTTTGCTGCCCCAAGCAAAAAAAATTTTAGCTGCCCCCCACCCCAGCCCTGGGCTCTCTCCTCCCCCACCCCAACTGCACCCTCCTTCCGCCGCAGCCCTGGGTCACTGGTAACTCGCTCCCAGGGCATGTCATTCAGCAGGAATTTTGGATGTGCACAGATCACAGACAGGATTGGTTCCCATATGGTTACAGAACTGCAGTGAAGTGCAACAATTTTCAGCTTGTGTGATTGGAGGATATCTGGATGCATATTATGAGGAAAAGTTGAGGTGCCTTTATTATTCTTTTGTTCCATTCTTTGTTTCTATGGGGAATTTGCCAATGCAATATCACGGTCTTCCTTTTAAACAAATAAAACTAAAAACAAACAAAAAAAACAATGGCTGTTGAAAATAGCAATTCCAGTCCTAATAACCACTGGGAAGCATTTCTTGCTCAATTTATTCTACTTTTTCTACAGCAAGTTACAGTGGATCAGTATATTTGATTTGGGAGACATGAAGTAACAGCTGCCCAAATTGAGCTTGAGCACTCCTGAATTTTGAGGGTGTTCAAATCTGGAAAAGAAAAGTCAATTTCTGCTTCCATGGCTCAGAAGTGGAAATCCTCCTATGTGTCTGGTACTCTCTCTAAAGCTGCCCAGTCTAGTAGAACCTCCCCTCCCTTACTTTTCATTTTAAATGCTAGTGGGATCCACGTACCTCCCTTGCTAGGCTTCAGATAGAGAAGGGCACTGTCCATTTAGTCCACCCAATTCTTTCTTTGTGGGAGAGCCCAGGGCTGGGGCAGCAGGAGGTGCGGGCCAGAGCTGGAGTGGCAGGGGGTGCAGCAGGTGCGGGGGGGGGACGGAAGAGCCCAGAGCTGGGGCGGCAGGGGGTGCGAGTAGGGGCCAGAGCTGGGGCGGCAGGGGGTGCGGGTAGGGGGGGGAGCCCAGGGCTGGGGCGGCAGGGGGTCGGGGGGGGCCAGGGCTGGGGTGGCAGGGATTGCAGGGGGGAGACCCCAGGGCTGGGGCGGCAGGGGGTGGGGGCCAGAGCTGGGGCGGCAGAGGGTGCGGGTGGGGGGGGAGAGCCCAGGGCTGGGGCGGCAGGGAGCCCAGGGCTGGGGCGGCAGAGGGTGCGCGGGGGGGGGGAGGAGCCCAGGGCTGGGGCGGCAGAGGGTGCGCGGGGGGGGGGGGGGGAGGAGCCCAGGGCTGGGGCGGCAGAGGGTGCACGGGGGAGGAAGAGCCCAGGGCTGGGGCGGCAGGAGGTGTGGCTGGGGGAGAGCCCAGAGCTGGGGCAGCAGGGGGTGTGAGTGGGGGAGAGTCCAGGGCTGGGGCAACACAGGGCAGAGGGGGGAGCCCAGGGCTGGGCTGGGCTGCGGCAAAAAACCTAGAGCTGGCTCTGTCCCTACCATTCACAGCAAGCTGCAGCATGAGGTTTCAGTTCCACACTCCTTCCCCCTCCCTTTCCTGTTACTAACGGCCGAGGGAATGCTGGGAAATGTAGTTCTTTCCCTGCTCCAGGGCTGGCTCTATAGGCAGGGAGCTAACCAAGGAACTACAGCTCCCAGGGCTCCCTGTTGGTTCTCAGCTCCCATGCTGGATTCTTGCGCCCCTGCAAATATGCCGCCCCAAGCAACTGCTTGCTTTGCTGGTGCCTAGAGCTGGCCCTGCCTTGAAGAACTTTACAGCCAGGCTTGGCTGTGAGCCTCTTCTCATGAGATAGACACGCAGAAAAGCTTGTCTCCTTCTAGGACAGGGGTTGGCAACCTTCAACACGTGGCCCATAAGTAGGGTTACCATATTTAAAAAATAAAAAAAGAGGACACTCCACGGGCCCTGGCCCCACCCCTTTCCCACCCCCAGCCCCGCCCCAACTCTGCCCATTCCCCGCCCCTTCCCCAAAGTCCCCGCCCTAACTCCCCCTCCTCCCTCCCAGCCACGCGAAAAGGGCTGCCCGAGCGCTACCGGCTTCACAGTTTGCCGGGCAGCCTCCAGACCCTGCACCCCCGGCCGGCGCTTTCCCAGCGCAGCTGGAGCCCGGGAGGCAAAGTGCTCAGTCGGGGGCGCAGGGTCTGGAGGCTGCCCGGCAAACTGTGAAGCCGGTAGCGCTCGGGCTTCGGGCAGCCCCCATGCCTCCGGACCCTGCGCCCCCGGCCGGGCACTTCTCCTCCCGGGCTCCGGCTGCTGTGCTCCTCCCCTGACTCTTCGGCTCTGTTTAAGAGCCGAGCTGCCTGAGCGCTACCGGCTTCGGGCAGCCCCCATGCCTGCGCCCCCGGAGCCCGGGAGGGGAAGTGCCCGGCCGGCAGCTCAGGGTCCGGAGGCATGGGGGCTGCCCGAAGCCGGTAGCGCTCGGCTCTTAAACAGAGCCGAAGAGTCAGGGGAGAGCACAGCAGCCGGAGCCCCCAAAGGGGAAGTGCCCGGCCGGCGGTATTTTTCCCGGACATGTTCGGCTTTTTGGCAATTCCCCCCGGACGGGGGTTTGATTACCAAAAAGCCGGACATGTCCGGGAAAAAACCGACGTATGGTAACCCTACCCATAAGGATAATCCGCTGGCAGGCCGTGAGACATTTTGTTTACGTTGACCGTCCGCCGGCCTGCCCCATCCTGCAGCTTCCATTGGCCGGGAATGGCAAACCAGGGCCACTGGGAGCAGCAGGGGGCTGTGCCTGCGGACAGTCAACGTAAAGAAAATGTCTCTTCTGCCAGCAGATTACCCTGATGGGCCGCGTGTGGAAGGTTGCCGACCCCTGTTCTAGGTGAAGGACCCAGCGTGTTCCCTTGCCTCCCAAAATAAAAAAGTCCCAGCCTTTGTTTTCATGCATAAAGGGGACACAGAGGGAGACAGACCTCCCCCCAACCCCGCTTTGTTTCTTCCTATAGTTTTTCTCTTGTAGATTTTGCAACCTCTTGGCTAGCACCAGGCTCAGTATGCAAATAGGCCTCCATTGTGAGGCAGACAATACACAATTCACATATGACCAGACAGGGAGATAAGCGCCTGTTACCTCCTGCCTGAAAGGCACATGTCTGAGGCATGTCACCCAGAGGTCACTACCCCCCTCCTGTACCCTCTGCCAGTTGGCACCCCAAGATCCCTGGGTCAGAAGAATATTACCTGTTCAAAATTTAATTACTTTTAGATGAGACTTCAATTTTTAGCTCCACTAAATGTTTAACAGCATAAAGAAAGTATCACAGAAACACTGGAAATTCAACTGGAAAGTACACTTTGTGACAGTTCCCCTTAAAGGCTGCTGCCACTTAAAACAACAGCACAATACTTTGTATTTCATTATTTTTATAGTGATTCAGCAAGCCAGAGTGATATCTGATCCAACAGCAAACAGACTGCATATCAGTGCATCTTTGTAACAGAAGACTTCTGCCAAAGAGTACTTAAAATTCTAGACTAAAGGAAGAAAGCATTTCACAAAACTTCTCTATCCAACAGATTTTGTCCAATATAAAGAGTCACTACAGAAATAATTTCAGCTGCTCCTATTACACCAGTGCCAATGAAAAACATTGGAGAGGAGAAACAATCAGATGACTTGAGTACTATACCAAGAATTAGGAATCCCTTTACTCCTTGCGCTGACACAAACTTCCTTGAGGCACTGGGCAAGACTCTTTGCCTCATGTAAAATGTTGCTAACCTGACCTAATCAAATACTAAATATGGAATAATGACAGTACACCGTGTATGTGGCATGTGCACAGCCTGCTTCAATGAAGTTTATTCTGATCAACCTTAGGGCTTCTATCTCAAACACCAGTGAAAATGTCATGGATGATGTCAGTTTCACCCGGCTGCTGCTACTACTTGGGAAAGCAGCTCCAATGTCTGCTGAGGGAGGTATAGCAGAGACCTCCTCCCTTCCCTCTGACAGCAGCCAAGAGGCTCTGAAGATGAGAGAGCAGATAAAGCTCTAGCTGCTGAAAAGGCAAGAATGTGGGTAAGGAAGGAGGGGGTTTGGAACTTCAGATTTCAGACTCTCTGAGCCAGAATTTGATGTAAAAGATGGAGCACCTAAAAAAAGGGTCCAAAGACAGCACCCTGCTATAAATGTATTCGGTATTTGTATGGTAGCTCTTTACTGCAGTATCTGATTGCCTCACCACCTTTTATGTATTTATCCTCAACACCCAAGAGGCCGGGCAGGGCTATCATCCCCATTTTAAAGATGGGCAACTGGGGCACAGAGTGATTGACTTGCCAAGGTCACACAGGAAATCTTGTGGCGCAGTAACTTAAATCCAGCCTAGGTTCCAAGTCCTAAGCTAATGCCCTACACACTGAACCATCCTTCTTTAAAAACCCCACACACCTCACACTAACAGCAGCGGAGGCAGCACTTCCCATGAACTTCACTAGCATGTTCCCCAATACTAGTCTCTTATATCTCACTTTGGATAGCAGGTGTCCCATCATGTTTACAGCTCCCGGATGGAAGGGCTTAAATTACAGAATTCAACATTAAGTTTGATGTTAATACTAAATACAATGGGTAACAGCTAATTAGCTGCAATCACACAGAAATGGTGTCAGATCCTCTTTATGTTTCAAATTTCCCCATTCCTGAAACAGGATGAAGTAGCATGCAATAGCAGACTTCAGTTATAGTCACTTTAGATATGAACATGCATAAAGCAGACGGTACTGCAATAGCTAAAAAACTCATGATGTGCAACAACTACAATTCACAAAATAAAGCAGTATATTATGAATCTGAAACCAAAGTATGACAAAGGAACCAAACAAGTAAATATATAACAGCATATTTCCAGTAATAATGGCCTTTATAATTTTTCTTTTGTTGTTCTAAAAAGTAGCAGGGTAAAGTATACCACATGTTTACCAGCTCCAACTAGAGTGCTATAGCCACTGCCTAACGTTAGCTAGAGCATTCAAGGAGGAGTATTTTCAACTACCTCTGCTGTTCCCTAGTAAACTAACTACACACATCCATTATTCTCTTTCACCACATAAAAATTACACTGTCTTAGTATTAAAATCTAATCACCAGAAGCTTAACAAGCATAAATATAGTAGATTAGGAGAATCAAGAAAATGTTCTTGTCTCTCACAGTCACCAGGAAGAGTCTACTACAGAAGCTTCTTAAGTCTTTTTAGCCAGTCCAACCTTTAAGCAGCCTTACACCGAATGTTCAGTGCCATAACAGATGGACATGGCTTTGAAAGAGTTCTGAAAGAGTTCAGACCCATGGGTCAGTCTGACTCAGTGAACTGAACAGGTAAGAACTCCACTTTCCTATTGAATACATTTTCTGAATAATTTCTTGCATAACTGGATCAAACTCAAAGACAGATGGACATTGCCATTAAGTAAGTGATTACATGAACTAGTGACATGTAGTGGAATTTCTTCCCAGTTTTCCCTCTTGACACAATTAGGGTCATAACAGAATTCAAAGTCAATTTTCCCCTAAAGAGGAGGAGCAACTCAAGTTGTTCCTCTAACTCAGACAATTAAAGGAACTCATTTTTTTCCCCATAGGAAAGAGTCTAAGACCTGATGCCACATCTCCATCAAAAAACATTTAACTGACAGCTGGGAAAACCAGAGTTTGAGATCCTCTCTTTACCACAGCAACAATAAGCCAAAGAGCATCACTTTACTGACATTTATTTCTAACCCATGATCACAGAGGAAGCGCCAAGGTCATTTAGTTTAAACACATTATTGTATGTAACACCTGTGGTGAAATTTACTTATTTAGGGCTAGTCTACACTGGCAGCGCTTTAACGTGGCTTGTGTGGTCACGGCGCAGCGCTGGAAGAGAGCTCTCCCAGCGCTCTAAAAAAACCCACCTCCACGAGGGGCGTAGCTACCAGTGCTGGTGCACTGTCTACACTGGCGCTTTACAGCTCTGAAACTTGCTGCACTCAGGGGGGTGTTTTTTCACACCCCTGAGCGAGAAAGTTGCAGCACTGTAAATTGGCAGTGTAGACAAGGCCTTAGTGATTTTGGGAAGCAGGGGGAGAAGTGTTAGAAAGGAAAAATCCAGCCTTGCAGAGCAACACTTTGTTGCAGTTGGAACTGCTAGGGAGTTGAAATATTCCTTGGACCACAGAACATATACCTATACTCTGTAATTTACATGCAGTTCCACTTAAAACTTCATGACATATGTATCAGGTGTGTTTTTCTGTAAACTGACAAGAAATTTATTTAATCCAAGAAGAATTGACACTGATTTACATTCCTGAATACCACCAGCTGAAGCACTCAAAGGAAGCTAATCTGACCTCTTAAAAAGCAAAGAAAGGTAAAGTGAGAGTATGCATATGGGGAAAGGGCAAGGAGAATGCTGCAGCCTGTTCTTGAATGTATTACTGTAGGCACAATGATAGAGGACCCAAGACTGCAAGGCACTGTCACAAGTACTTTGCATTTCTGGACCTCAAGATATTTTACAAACATAAAGCCTCAACATCCCAGTATTATCACACCTATTACGTCTAAATAGAAGGTAAATTGAGGCAGGACAACAGGGTTAACATTTCCTTCTCTTTACAAAAAGAAACAATATCTTTAACAATCACATGTGGTCATGGCCTTCTTTGACATCTTGGCAGAAAGTGTATGTTCTCCAGCAGAACACATACCCTTCAGCATCATGCTTAGGCACGGATTCAGATGAGATCATAGCCAGAGATGGTATGGCCAGTCAG
This sequence comes from Emys orbicularis, assembly GCF_028017835.1. NCBI lineage: Eukaryota > Metazoa > Chordata > Testudines > Emydidae > Emys > Emys orbicularis. The sequence continues at coordinate 149,793,509 of NC_088686.1, forward strand.
AAGAGATAGTTTTGTACCTCTTATAAGGCTTATCCAGAATTCAAGCCTGGACTTCACTGCATAAAGATGCATTTTACTTGTATGTAGTAAGCACATTTCTTATTGTATTGAATAATGTGGCTTATTTATGTAACCTATTCTTTGTAATTATTTACACATACATACAAGCCAAAAGTTAAAATGAATAACATTTCTTTGTATGTTTCTTCATTGTTGTACTTTACAAAAAAAACAACACCCCAGAATGGAAAAATGAAAAAAAGGAAAACAAATGAGATCACACATTTTGGAAGAGACCTATTCTCAGGACTGACTGACTTAATATAGCAAATATCCAAGAACATTCACTTTAGAGAAGTGGCTTAGAATTTTTCACTGATACATAGGAGATGCCATATTAGTTAACACTGGCCTAAAGAGCTATAGCTGTGTATCCAAAGGCCCCCCATTTTAAGCTTCTATTTTCAACCAGCTTTTGTAATAAAATTTACCCTTTGAAGTGTCCCATGCTTGTTCTCAACCCAAAGATGAATTTTTCATCACAATATTTAAAGAAAATCCCTTCAGCTGTTTACTTTTTTCTAAGCATGATAAAAATAGTGTTACACACTTCAGGAAATATTTTCAAACACATTTGTGTTCTCTAATAACTCAAACTTCCGTTTTGAAGTTGAAACTTGGCATACATGTAGCCCTCTGAAGAATGAGTATTTTGCCAAGTTTGATATATTGGTTGAGATAGCCAAAACGAGTAAGTAGTTTTGCACATGTATAATATGTCATCATTTCTCTCGCCAGCTTCAAGGCTCATCAAATGCACATATCTGATAGCCACACATCAAAATACCTGTGCTAATTGAATTGATTAGACATTCAAATAAACCCACACAGGTCGCTAGAATGTCACACCATCAGCCTGACATCTAAACAAAATTTAAAGTAATTTCAAATTCTACATCTAAATGTCTCCGGCAATATTCATGATATTGCAATTGATCTTTTAAAAAAAAGATTGATCTTCCTTTGTAGCTGTTTGAAAGACCTGCACAAAAGCGAAGAAGTGATATCGCACTAGATCCTAGAAAGCCCAGTTGAGGCTGGGACCCGAATGGGAAATAGCAAAACTGACTAGCACAAAGTGCTATCAAACATATAAAGTAAACTGAGAGGGAGTAAAAAAAACCATCAGTTATATCAGAAGTTCCCAAAGTGTCATCAATAGATAGCTGGATGACTGGTCAGTGGTGTTGGCTGCTCCCCCTGATTTCCAGTTGCCAAATTCATTAAAAGACACTTAGAATTTCATGTTTCTCTCTCATATCACTTTTTTATGTAAGCAGTTGCCACAAGGATGTTATGGATCGTGAACAGGAAAAGCTGTTGTCCACAAAACAATCAATGCAATGACTGGTGGCTCACACGACACTTACGTATTAAAAAGTATGGGAACCTGTAATTTATAGTAATCTTAGACATTTGCAACACACAGGTTAAAAATAATCAGATTCATGTATGAAAATGTATTAAATTGAAAGAGCTCAGAAATTTGTATTTCACTAGTATAAGAAATCATACAAAACCTAAAAGAAGGGATTTCATTGAACATTTTTTAGAATTAAACCTCCACTGAAGTTTAGCCAACATTGCACACACCACCTTCCTAATTATGCACAAGAAAGAAAGTGAGGGTACGTCTACACTGCAGCTGAGAACCTGCCTCCCAGGCCAAGGAGACAGACACATGCGAGCTCTGCTCAAGCGAGCACCCTAACAATAGCAGTGTGCATGTTGCGGCAAGGGCGCTGGTATGGACTAGCCACCCAAGTATGATTCTAGGGGTCAGGCAGGCTTGCACTCAGGTAGCTTGCCTGTGCCACCAGGTCCACACTATTTGTAGTGCTCTAGCTCAGGCAGAGCTAGCTCATCTGTCTACCCCGGCGTACTTTGAGAGAACAGCGTTGTGTCAGTGTCGGAGCTAAATGAAATGCAAATAAACTAATTTATAACCATTTCTGCAGTTTCAATAGTCTGTGATTTAACAGAAGTTTTTACTTTGAGTCTCACTTTACTGAACGCATGATGCTTACATACAAGCTGACAGAACAGTTCATTGTATTTGAGTGTCACATCACATACATGACTGTGCTAGTTTGACATGTGCAGTCCGTTTTTGTCTTCCTTTTAAACAAAAGGATATTGCACACATTTCTTAGATGTCCATCACTGTCATATAAATGCCCAAAATGCAAAAGTCTATGAAATGTTACGAATGGAACTGTGTACACAAGAGACAAGAAATTAAAAGTAACAGTTCTTAGAGCAATTATAATTTAAATGTTGCAAATTACAGCATTCACCACAAGAAGTGTTAATGCATCTGATTATATACACACTTTCATTTAACCCAGTGTCTATGTTTTCCTAAAGTTTTCAGAAAACTTCTCCTTGTGGGCTCACTGGCTAAGATTTCAGTAGCCTAATGAAGTCCTGACCCTTTGTGGTGTTCATAAGGGGCTGGAAGAACTGCACATTCTCCATACTGGGATAATCTTCTTAACAGATTGCAAATACCTCACTGAAACATAGGTTGTTCTGAGAATTTCACTATCTTCTCAGGGAGAGAAGAAAATCATGGGTGCAACAAAACAAACAAACATAAAAGTGAATCTTCAAGTGTTAAGAGAGCTCTCCTTTCCTGAAATTTTAAGCTTTCATTTGAAAAAAAGTTTCTATTTTTCCATATTTAAAATATCACTGTCAAAATGTAAACAAGTAGTTGTGCAGATGACCAGTAACCCAGCCTTGCACAAAACTGCCTCCATCTGGACAGTAAAAACAACTACAGGAACTCAACCATCACCCAATGAGGCACTGAAGTGTTGACATTAAAAACAAGTATCTTTTTGGTTCATTTTTGTTCTAGATTTGGAAACCCAACATTCCATCATTTAAATATCTTCAACTCATTATCAATTGTGAAATATATTAAACCCCCAAGTATTTCACTCAGCATTAGGCATCACTTGAAGGACAAAGGTAAGCATGCTTCAAAGTACTTCTTTCTTTAATACAGCAGAATGCATGATTGGGTCATTGTTTTACCATCTAGATAATAAAATGGAACTCTCCCATATCAGTCATTTTCAGAAAGACATGAAAATGGCTCTTTTACAGTATTTGTTTACACTCCAGGGTAGAGTAAAACCAGCCATTCCCCCTCATGCCACGTGGCCAATTTGTGAAATTATGGGCCTATATCCTACTTAATGTTTAAAACTTGAGATCCTTTAAGGAATCTAAGGAGTGAAAAATGAGATTAACAAGCTAGCAACAGTAACAGGACAAATTTACCAGAAAAAAAATATATAACCAATGTTTTCACTAGCCCTTAAGAATCTTATCTTAGGTGGGCAAAATCTTGTAAACATCATCTAAGCATGATGTAAATTAAGATACATGTAAAATAAACACAATGGAGCATGTAATCTGAAAGTGGTATCCTGCAGTTGCACAGGATGCTTCAGGTGTAGCAGTGGGCATGGCTAACTATCAAGGCTGACAGGGAAAGTAGCTGCTCATGGCAAGCTAACAGGCCATATGGATTGCAGAATTAGATATGAAAGAAAAGGAGCTTCTGCAAAGGTAGCTTACATTGCCCATGATTGCACCACACACTGCTCAGCAATGCTGTAGCTGCCTCTGGTGCAAGAATTTTCTATTCCCACAAATGCCATGATTTTCTTGCCATCTAGCTAGTTCCATCTGTAGTATGTAGGAATGTGTGTCCATTGAACACCAGCATTGTTCAAATATCTATAGCCCTCTGGTTTTACTCCTAGGGAACCCGCTGGGCTGATGGAAGTTTGACAATGCAATGCTGCACACTGTCCTCCACAGCTTCCAACAGGGCTGTATACTTCCTTGCCCATGCAGTTGATACATTTTTCAGAGCCATCCATGGGAATCAATTTAGATACCCATAGCCAGATGAACCACAGTACTGGATGTTTGCACGTCTCAATTTACACATCAGTTAGGTGTCTAAGTTGCCCCATCAAACAGGTAAGGTGCCTTTTACATCAGCACAGAATATGGCCTAGTGTTCTTTAAGAGAACGTTACTGGAATTTGTTTTCCATCCTTAACTTAATTATTTATTTTCTGCAGAAGTTACTCTTTACTAATTCTCTATACTTGGACACTTGTTTATCTGAACATGCCATTATTAGATAAAGCATGCAAAATTTGGCTTGATAATCTACGTCCTTTAGTACAGTATAACCTATACAGCATGCAAGATTTAGAATCTGGCCTCAGAAAAACGCCAACAGATGTATCAGAGTCCTTCAAATAAGATTTAATGAACCTTCATTTTAAGATGGACCTTCTGATACCATTTGCTAGAACATCTGATGGGTTCTCTACTCTTTTCCTGTACCCCCAAAGATATCAAATTCAAGTTGTGCACTCTACAAGAGCACACAGCACAGAATGCACAAATTTAACCCTCACTCATTCACATAACCATATGGGACAGATGTATAGGCAGTGTCAAGAACAGGCAAGGTTAAGGTGGACCAGCAGGCAAACAAAGGGTGAACTACTGTATTCATTGGTTTATACTGTAGTTGAGAGCCTCTGATCCTTTCCAGCGTACTGTACCCCTTTCAGGAGTCTGATTGGTCTTCTGTACCCCACAAGTGTCACCTCACTTAAAAACTACTTGCTTACAAAGTCAGACAAAAATGTCAGAGCACATTACTGAAAACTTGCTTGTTTTCTCATTTTTACCATACAATTATAAAATAAATCAATTGGAATATAAATATTGTACTTACATTTCAGTGTACAGTATATAGAGCAGTATAAACAAGTCATTGTCTGTATGAAATTTTAGTTTGTACTAACTTTGCTAGTGCTTTTTATGTAGCCTGTTGTAAAACTAGACAAGTATCTAGATGAGTTGATGTACCCCCAGGGGTACACATACCCCTGGTTGAGAACCACTACTTTTTAGATCATATGTATGTAGCTGGAGCTCTGCATCTCAGTGTGTATTACATACCATGTGCACAACATATACAAATATCTAATGTTGTTTCTAATCTAAAATTCTTCAAACATGCCAAAAGCACTCATTCTTATTGAAGACTGAGGCCAAACCAAGTTTCATTAAAAATAAGCAGCTTGAGTTGCGAACACAAATGTCTGAAAAGTTTCAGCGATGAAAAGAATGACATCATTTTAGGGCTGTCGATTAATTGCAGTTAACTCGATTTAAAGCGATTTAACTCAAAAATATTAATTGTGATTAAAAAATTAATTGTGATTAATCACACTGTTAAACAGAATACCAATTAAAACTTACTAAATATTTTTGGATTTTTTCTACATTTTCAAATATTTTGATTTCTATTACAACACAGAATATAAAGTGTACAGTGCTCACTTCATATTTTTAATTAAAGATATTTGCACTTTAAAAATGATAAAAAATATAGTATTTTTCAATTCACCTCATACAAGTATTGTAGTGAAATCTCTATTGTGAAAGTGTAATTTACAAAAGTAGATTTTTTTTGTTAAGTAACTGCACTCAAAAACAAAACAATGTAAAACTTTGGAGCCTACAAATCCACTCAGTCCTACTTCTTGTTCAGTCAATTACTAAGCCAAACAAGTTTATTTACATTTACGGAAGATACTGCTGCCTGATTCTTATTTAAAATGTCAGCCGAAAGCGAGAATAGGCATCCACATAGCACTTTTGTAGCTGGCGTTGCAAGATATTTACGTGCCACAGATATGCTAAACATTCATATGCCCCTTCATGCTTCGACCACCATTCCAGAAGACATTTTGATGCTGCTGATGCTCGTTTTAAAAATGTGTTAATTAAATTTGTGACTTAACTCCTTGGGGTAGAATTGTATGTCTCCTGCTCTGTTTTACCCGCATTCTGCCATATATTTCATGTTATAGCAATCTCGGATGATGACCCGGCACATGTTCGTTTTAAGAACACTTTCACAGCAGATTTGACAAAACGCAAAGAAGGTACCAATGTGAGATTTCTAAAAATAGCTACAGCACTTGATTCAAGGTTTAAGAGTCTGAAGTACGGTCCAAAATCTGAGAGGGATGAGATGTGGAGCATGCTTTCAGAAGTCTTAAAAGAGCAATACTCAGGCGCGCAAACTACAGAACCTGAACCACCAAAAAAGAAAATCAACCTTCTGCTGGTGGCCTCTGACTTAGATGATTAAAATGAACATGCGTCGGTCCGCACTGCTTTCGATCATTATCGAGCTGAACTTGTCATCTGGAAGGACGCATGGCCTCTGGAATGGTGGTTGAAGCATGAAGGGACATATGAATCTTTAGCGCATTTGACACGTAAATATCTTGCGACGCCAGCTACAATAGTGCCATGCAAACGCCTGTTCTCACTTTCAGGTGACATTGTAAACAAGAAGCAGGCAGCATTATCTCCTGCAAATTGTAACCAAACTTATTTGTCCGAGCCATTGGCTGAAGTAGGACTTAGTGGACTTGTAGGCTCTAAAGTTTTACATTGTTTTATTTTTGAATGCGGTTATTTTTTGTACACAAGTCTATATTTGTAAATTTAACTTTCATGATAAAGGAATTGCACTACAGTACTTGTATTAGGTGAAATGAAAAATACTATTTCTTTTGTTTTTTACAGTGCAAATATTTGTAATAAAAAATAAACAAAGTAAGTACTGCACACTTTGTATTCGGTTTTGTAATTGAAATCAATATATTTGAAAATGTAGAAAAACATTCAAATATTTAAATGGTATTCTCTTACTGTTTAGCAGCACAGTTAATCGTAATTAATTTTTTTAATCACGCAGTTAATCATGATTAATGTTTTTAATCGCTTGACAGCCCTACATAATTTCTTATTGTTGAATACTGACGAAAATATATAGCGTTTTACAAAAAGTTGCATTGAGGTGCATTAGATTTCATTTAAATGAGCAAATTTTTTAAACAGCTGTAAAACTGGAAAAGGGGCCCTTTCATGAACATGTCCCCAAGTTAGTGTTCCTTATAACCAAACCAAAATAACTACTTGTAGAAACTGCTTTTAAAACGGTAATTTAAATATCTAAAAACCGGAAAGTTTCAAAACATATGCTAACTTTCAGTTTTAATCAAGTTTAGAAATAAATTCCATTGTGTATCCCAATTTTAATTGGGCATGGAAATATTATACCAATGGACACAGCATCTCTAACAAGCACATGCAGATTCTTCTAGAAAGAAACCAAGTAGTAATCAGGATTCAAATAAAGTTAAGTTCTCCAAATTCCTGCTTGGTATTCACATCATAACTACCAGAGACGAAATTCTTTGAGAAGACTAGCCAAGAAAGTTTTCAGTGTCTGTTTAACTACAATGCGAAGATTGTCATCTTCCAGGGACATACAGTATGAGTGTCATATGTACTATCGCATAGGTCATTCAAAAAAAGGGGTATACAGAAGGAAACAACCACCATACCTAGTACATGAGTTTTGCCATCCTCATTCCATCTAACTGTGCCAAAATGGATGACAACACAAAGATGCAATTTTAGCACGTCTGTGAATGAACAGGTTGGCAAACTAAAGGTAGCCCAAAATACACAATCCTTCCCAAACCAAACATAAAATTACGACTGCGTATTACACCGTTTTCTTTAAATGGTGGAACCAACAAAATACATCCAAACAACAGCATAAGGGTGCATAGATTTTAATTCTTATCCTACCCCGCTACTTACAAACAAAGGCTGTTCCAAACTGAACTAAATTAAGACAAAACTGACAAAAAAAATCAGACTCCATGAAGCTCTCTAGGTTTCTTAAACGAGTCTATTTTTCGAGACTATGAGAGGGTAGTTCTCAACAGAGCTGTAGCTAATAAGCCCCCAAAGGCTCACACGACAGATTCGGGATTCTCCCTCTGTTCAGAGAGGCTCAGCCTTACCTCCTCTACCACCAAGTTTACGGCCCAGCAGCCGCACTAGGTGCCCGGGGAAGGCAGACAGCCCTGGGCGCTTTGCTGGAAGGGATGTGCTGTGCTGTGTATTTCCCAAAGAACAGAACAATTCTGACTCGAAGGAGGCTGAGCGGGGACAACGTGCCAGCCCCAAGCCGAGGTGCTGAGCATGTAAACACACGGCAGGGGAGGGATCTCCGGGCAGCTCGGACCCCGGCCCATCCCCAGCCCGGGGGTTCCCGGGCAAGTCGCGAACAGCGCGTCTAGAGCCAAACCCCGACCTGCGCCACCTGCTGTGGCCAAGGGCGGGGAGCCGGACCCCCCACGGCCCCGGCCCCAGGAGCGCAGGGCGAGGCTCCGTCCGAGCCGCTCCCTGCCCCGCGGGCGGGCGGGCGGCCCCGGCCTCACCTTGCTGGATGTCGCCGTTGGCGCCGCCCGGCACGGGCACGCTGAGCTGGCGCTCGGGCTCGGGCAGGCAGCGGCGGCAGAAGGAGTGCAGGCAGGGCAGCAGCTTGGGCTCGGCCTCCCGCCGGCTCTGCAGGCTCTGCGCGCACACGGCGCAGGTGTCCAGCAGCGACAGCGGGCCCGGCGCGGCCGCCGGCAGGGGGGGCACCGGGCTGGGGCCGGGACCTGGGCCTGCCGCGGCCTCCGCCTCCGCCGGGCCCTTCTCGGCCGCCGCGCCGGGGCTCTCGCGCTCCTCGGGCGGGGCGACGGCGGGCGCGGGCGGGGCGGAGGCGGAGGGGGACGTGGCCGCGGGCTCCTGGCCGCCACCGTCCGGGCCGGGCTCCGCGGCCCCCTCCCCACCGCCTCCTTTGTTTTCCGCCATGTTTCCTCCTTTGAACCCGACTCCCCGCTCCGCGCACGCACAGCTCCGCGCCTGCGCCCGCACGCCCCGCGTCACCGAGCTCCCGCATACGCTGCGTGCTCGTGCCCGGTAGGTACGCGGCAGGCGGCGCAGGGACAGGGCTGGGCACGTGCCCGAGCGAGGCGCGCACCCGGCACGCAGCGGCTATAGACCGCGGGCAGCGTGGAGCGCGCGGCCGACACGCCGCTTCAGGGGGACGCGCACGGCGTGCCCAGCGTGCACGCCACTTCGGAGGGAGCGCGTACGGCATGGCCCTGGGGAGCGGCGGCGCATGCGCCTAGTGTTCCTCCCTGGCTGGAGCAGGGAGGCGTCGTGAAGCTGCTTCGCTCTTCGGCTCAGCATCAGCAGCGGCGGGTAGGGGGGCGCGGAAAGGGGCGGGACAATGAGGGGCGGGGCTTCCTTTCCTCTTCGCCAGACTCCCCTCTTCAGCTCGACGCCCGACTGGCTGAGCCATAGGCGCCCTTAGGGGCTGCAGCCAATCAGCTTCCGGGGGGGGGGGGAGTAGGCTGCCTAGCCATTGCAGCCAACTACCATTGCAGAGAGTATGATGGGCAGTGGCACTGCCCCCTCATGGCCCAGAGGAGGCGGGCCTTTCTCCCCCCTTCAGCAATGCCAGGGGCAGGGTCCAGACCAGCCTGCCCACCCAGCCTGCCATCAGCTGGGCCTGTCCAGGGGCACTGTTACATTTGGTTTCGCTGCCCGTGACCACTGGACCACGCTTGTCACAGCACCACAGCCCCAGGAGCACCGGGCGAGGCTGGGGCAGGCCCTGCACCCAGCAAAAAAACAAGCCCAATGCCCAGCATCTCACTGTCATCTTACACATAGCGGGTGACCTACTGGCCCTGCAATTCATGTTGCCCTGCCCATAGTGGCCCATATAATTCATAACAGCATGACTACTCCTTACTGGTTGCTACTATAGCTGAATGGGAAGCAGGTGGTGCTGGGGTTTTGAGGGTTCAAACGCTCCTGCTCACTTGCAATAGGATGTTTTTAAAAATACATATATAAAAATTAATGTAAAGATCCCACAGGAATTATTGGAATGAATTTATATGCACCATTGTTTTCAGAAGTGAAGTTGGACGTTCTTTTTTTTTAAAGTGGCTACATGTTTAGCGTTTCATTTTGGTTAATGGAGACTGCCCCTTTATGAACAGGATTTGGTTCTATATTTGAGGTTGAAAGCAACGTGTGGGAGATAGTGCTTGCGTAAACTCCAAAAGGGAGTTTGAAAACAATGAGCTGAAGCCAAACCCTAGACCCTGCAGTAACCAAAAAGAGAAGAGCTTGACCCCCTGCAGCATGAACCAGCAGTTGAGAAGAGTGGTAAAATTTAAAAGTTGCCTCTTGTTCACTTTTTTTTAAAATTATAGGTAAGGTCATTCTATTCGGGTCTTTCAGTTACAAAGTGAATAAGTTTGGGGGCGAACTACAGGCCAAGCTATGTATTGGTTTGTCTATCTTATGAGCCCAGATAAACTTGGCAGGGAGTAGAAAAATAACACTTCCTCTGAAGCAGTTTCTCATACCTATTCATCTCTCCCCCATATTAGGCTGAAACCTAAGAGGTCTCATTTTGTAGAGAATGATAAATAGTGTGAATTACCGTGGGTCAATTTGACCAGCTCCTTATTTCTTATAAATTACCTCATCTGAAACATATTACTTGTTCATAGATTACAAGACAACTATAAAATCTAAATGAAAAAATGTTAATAATTGTGTCAAAGAAACCATAATAATTGTCTTTTTTCCTTTCTCAAGCTATATTTTGTTATACGCCTAGCTTATGTGCTCATTTGATTAAAATACTGTTTACTGTTACTGACAACACCTATTGTCTGTGGTGAATGAATAAATACTAATTGGTTAAGAATAAGCAAAAGACCTGCTTTTAAGATTACTATCTGAGTTATAAAAATAATTTACTGGATGAGCACAGCATTGAAATAGTGGGTCATGGTCCCTCATCACTAATCCAAGTGATAAGACTTAAAAATTAGTCTAAAATCAATCAATCAAAACTGTTACATTTAGGACCAACACTGTAGCTAGCTACTCAGTTCTTTCCTGCTTGTATCACAGTTTTCACATACCCCAAGTGTTTCATGTTCTCCATCAGCTGTCAGACTTTTGTTTTCCCTGCTGACTGGTTCAGATAAAGTTTTTCATAACTTCCTAAAAGTGGGTGTGATTATACTGGCCCCCTTGCCGGCAGTCTGAGGCTTCATAAATATTCATATTGTGAACAGGCTTTGGTGACAGGTTGCTTTGCTGTTCACTTTTAAATAAAGTATATAGTCATTTCATTACATAGTATCTTTCTGCTGCACATTAATATCATACAGAAGACAGAAAATTAAAGAACAAACCATAAGACATACAAAGTTAGACAAAATGCAGTTCTGTCTTCATATCACCATGAAGACATTGTTTGGAAGAAGCAATTACAAAGTGTAATGGGGCTATACTGCTTGTTCCAAACAACATTCATTAACTAACACACACCAGTAACGCTAGCTCTGATTCCTGACAAGTTCCCAAAACAGATTTTTCATCCAGACCCATCCCCTCAGTATCTCACAGCATGGATGCTGGCTGGTTAACCACAGTGGAAAGAAGCTGCTCTGCTGATATTTTCAACATTCTAATTCAAAGCAGAAAAGACTCCACAAGACTAACAGTAGGTGCAGGACTAGTTCATGTGTATCTTCCAATCCTAGAACCCCCCTCCTGCCTGAGATCTCAATGTGGTTTCAGCTAGCTTGATGGGTTCCCTCTGAGTGCTTGGCATCATGATTGCTAAACTTCCTTTTAATAGAGATAGTGATTGCCACTAAAAAGGCTATCAGCCCAAATGTCAGGGAAGATGCTGGCACTTGTGGCAGACCCACCATACAGTGTCTTCCACAGGACCCCAGCAAGGATTTTTACCTAAGGTGATCTCTGACTTCATCTAAACCAGATGACCCACCTTACCTGTGTTCTTTCCTAAAATCACATACCGAACAAGGGGAGGCTAGGCTTCATACCTTAGATGTACTCAGAACTCTATCCACTTACCTTGTATTGCTTTTGCTACTGCAGATAGGGTTAAAGGTCAAGCTACATCATCCCAAAGGCTTTCAAAATGGGTCTCTGATTGGATTACTATGTTACGAGCTTGCTGTAGGGCTAATTTAGCTGACATGAGTAGGCCCAAGTTAAGACAAGCCCAAACAAGTTACTGCAGAACAAGCCCAAACAAGTAATTGCTGACACCACTAGCTATTGTGAACGTTTATAGTAAGTATGGGAAGAGAGAAATTAATGAAACTATTGTAGGTATGTTTATAGTAAACCAAGCAAGCAGGAACACAATGAACTGATAAGTTTACCTTAACCAATCTGCAAAGTGATTGGTCCTCACATGCAAAAAGTATAGCTATAAGTAGCTAGGAAAGATGCATATAAACTGTGTAATGTGACACATGAATTGGGATTATGGCTCATCCTGTACCTAAACTCCCAGCAGCTTCGTCTGGCCAGCCTGGGCAAAAAGCTGTTAAGTGCCTAATAAAGTAACCTGAATGATGAGCTGGAGCTGAACTGAGGTTTTGGACACTAGAGAACTGGATGAAGTCTTCTTCCAGAACTGGACCAGGTGTTCTGGATAAGCCACATGGAAAGGTCTCAGAGGGAATCCCAACATTAGCTAGTTTAGAAACCTACCCACCAAGTCAGGGCAGAGCCCATTTGACTAGGGCGCAGGCAGCATCTGTGGTTTCTTTGAAAGGTGTTTCCATCTTTGAAATCTGTAGGGCACCTACTTGAGGATCAGTACATGCATTTACAAAACACTATTCCCTCATTGAAGCTTTCCAGTTGGATGCCCATTTTGGCAAAGCGGTCTTACAATCACTGGTTTTGTAGATTCTGAGCACCCACCTCCTCCACATCAAGTCTCTGTTTGTTAGTCACCGATATGGAAGAAAGGATACCTACTCTATAACTGAGGTTCTTCAAGATGCATTGTCAATATGTAATCCATAATCCAGCCTCCTTTCCCACTACTAAGGAGTCTGGTAACTCCTGGGTTCTGTATTGGCAAAGGAACTGAGGGATGGCTGGTCCTACTTCACCCTTTATGCCCTTGGGGGTGGGGAATGAGGGCAATCAAGACACAGGTGTGGCTCCAACAGACACCACTGAGATCAGAAATTTTTGGCAGAGCACATGACAGCCAGGAGTGGAATACATATGGACAAGGTAAGAAACTTATTTTTGAGACTTATTTTCAAAAAGGGATAGAGAATAAGATGAAGAATATCTTATTGCCCTTATATAAATCCATGGTACACCCACATCTTGAATACTGTGTACAGATGTGGTCTCCTCATCTCAAAAAAAGATATACCGGCATTAGAAAAGGTTCAGAGAAGGGCAACTAAAATGATTAGGGGTTTGGAACGGGTCCCATATGAGGAGAGATTAAAGAGGCTAGGACTTTCCATCTTGGAAAAGAGGAGACTAAGGGGGGATATGATAGAGGTATATAAAATCATGAGTGGTGTGGAGAAAATGAATAAGGAAAAGTTATTTACTTGTTCCCATAATATAAGAACTAGGGGCCACCAAGTGAAATTAACAGGCAGCAGGTTTAAAACAATAAAAGGCGCAGTCAACCTGTGGAACTCCTTGCCTGAGGAGGTTGTGAAGGTTGGGACTATAACAGGGATTAAAAGAGAAGTAGATAAATTCATGGAGGTTAAGTCCATTAATGGCTATTAGCCAGGATAGGTAAGGAATGGTGTCCCTAGCCTCTGTTGTCAGAGGGTGGAGATGGATGGCAGGAGAGAGATCACTTGATCATTACCTGTTAGGTTCACTCCCTCTGGGACACCTGGCATTGGTCACTGTTGGTAGACAGGATACAGACCTTTGGTCTGACCCAGTATGGCCATTCTTATGTTCTTACAAGAGACTTCTCTGCTTCTCATGAGAGTCACAGCATCACTGGCAACACATTACATAAATTTCTCTGAGCAAATTAACTGGGGCTTGCAATGGGTGAAGATCCCAAAACGATGCGTCTCAGAGCAAAAACTTACCAAGCTCCCTGATGTGATTTAGGGAAATTTCCTCCCCTCCTATTCAAATGACCACAGTTCCATGGAAGTGTGGTGGGGCTATTAAAGAGGGCTCCCTATACTTTTACACTGACAATCACCTACTTCTCCATCGAGCAGCCAAAGCAGCAAGGTGCCCTGTTGATTAACACAAATGAGATAAAGACTGCATTAAAGAATGCTTAGGTTTGGATTTAAGATATGTTCACATTGAGGTGCCAACCTTCCTTTGCACTCCCTCACCCCAGCATACTGAAGGATCCTTACTGGGCACTATATTTCTTCTGTACTTTATCATAAGTCTCCCTTTCCCATCTACAAATACCCAGGATATAGGAGGGAGCCTGTATCCTGTAGGAGGGCTAAAGTTAACAGGATATTGGACATGGCAGCAGGTGCACATTTCAGTTATGCATGTGGACTTAAACAAAACTGAGTACCAATTTTTCTTGTGTTGGTACAATGCCAAGTGTAATGGGGACTAGTGACTGGGGCTCCAAGGCACTGCTGCAATACAAATAATTTTCAGCAGTAGTTGCCATACAAAAGCAGATCTTTGGCATTCAAAATACTACCGCGAAAGCCAAATTTTAAAATGCCTAGAAAGAAAAGGACTTACTTGTAATAACACATATGCAATGATTGTGTGTGTGGCTATCAGGACAAAAAGGAAGGAACAGCATCACAGTACCTGAAACTTCAGTTATATTTTGTAGCAGAAGCATAGTACTTTGGTATAAGGTCTGATCATTTCATTATATCCTAGAGTGCCTGGGACAAACTGTGATTAATGTAAGACACTCTCTTCATAAAATTTCAAGAGTGCTAGTTCAGAAACAGAGGAACAAGCATAGCAAATACTTGGGTTTGAGTAAGTAGCAAAGAATCAGTTGTAGAAATGACTGCATTAGACTGGTTTAAGGCAGTGAATTCTGTATTTTAAAACTGGTAGAGGGATGGGTATCTATCCCCATGAGGGAAGAGTAGCTACCTTTGGCAATTTAGCCAGTGATCTAGTATAAAATTTTCCTCTGTCAGATAAATTGACTCACAAACAGCAGAGCACCTTGTTAATTTCAAATCTTGGTTTAAGAAGCTAACAACATGGATATTTTATATTAATCCACTGTAGCTGGATTTTATGTTTATATTTTGAAAAGGGATGATATGCAGATTAAGAGGCAACAGGAAGCAATTCACAGCAGTAAGGGATGAGGGCAGCAGGGGACCACACTAGGCTACCAGCAGGAGAGAAGGTCAGGCTGCCAGTAGGAGATAAGTCACACCAGGCTTCCATCAGGAAAGCAATATTCTGACAGCTATATTTGACATCATCCACGTGGCAAACAAAGATCCAGCCATTATGCTGAAGTGTGTGGATGATACAAATATAAATAAGGCAAGAATTTTAATCTCTTTAGAAGGCTTTAACTGTAGTGTTAAGAAGCAAATATATTTCCCTTTTTGCTTTACACATAACTGCATCCTGTTTATTACTAAGGAAAATCCATTCAGTTTGAATCCGTGATGCACACTTGCTATTAGAATAAGGCCATTCATTCCTTTGGATTAAGTACAAGCTCCAGTTCCTCTTATAGAACGGCCTAGTGACTTGCATGAAACTATTAACGTTAACTTTTCTTGCACTGTCACTAGTCAGGGTTGTTTCTTCCTTCTGTGCCATGATGTCGTATGTGGCTGAAAAATGTTGGACAGCATTTTGCCCTTTGGGTAGTTCCAGCAAGACCTATGGCATAATTTAAACACTGCACCTAGAACTATGGACAGGTGCCTTATACACTGAAAAAGATAGATGGCCTAGACAACAGAAAGAATGAGATCAAAGCAGCAAACCCTGGATCTGCCAGACAAGCCGGAGTGCCAGGAAATGCAAACAGCAGCTTTTGCAAAGACCAGCACAAGCTCTTTCTAAAGGTCATGGAGGTAGTAACCACAGCAATGAAGCCACTCTCATCAATAAATTCAAAACCTTGCCCCAAGAAAGAACTTGTTCCATCTATGGCTTTGATGATATCATGCCCTCTAATGGCTCTTATGAAACATGCATACAAGCTTAAGGTACCTGCATGAGGTTTAGTATCTGACAATACTCAGATGTTTACGGCTATCAGAAGCCAAAGAAAGTTAGAAAAATGTTTATTTCAGGTATCAGAAATACAAAAACAAATAGATATGGTTCTGTCTAAGAACCACTGATTCACACATGAAATCCTTGTGCATTCAGTCTATGGAGCAGGATTTTTTTTTCCTGAATCTGCTCTACCTCGTCCTAATCTTTAAAACAAGAAACTGAGAACTGATGATGGTTTTCCATCTCATTACACATGCAGATATTAGAGAGCTTAAGGACACGTGGCCTCTCCACAAAAAAAAGTTGCAAATGTGCTGCAGTGAATGGCAGGGGTCAGATCTCAGAAGTCTTGCTCGATGTTCTCCTTGTTGGCCTCCCCATGCTGCTGTTTAATTTGTAAGATTTCGTTTTCTAGTTGCACAATCGTTCGCTCAATCTCATAGTTTTTACTGACCAGAGACACCCACCTGGAACAGAACATATAAAAACCCAGAGTTTAAACACTAATTAAGACTGTTCAGAGCAATAACTGTTTCTATAATTAAAGGAAGGTAGCTGCACCTTTGGATCAATCCATTAGATACAAACAAGGAAGTAGTTCCTCAATATCTGATAAACTTCAGCCACTACATATGACCAATTTAAACAGACTAAGTGATGGAACGTTCATTCTATTTACTTGATGTTAAACCACAATGTGCAAAACCTGATGCATTCAGATTCCTGACAGTTAGAAAACTAAGAGTTTTAGAAATAAAGTAAGTTCTGTAGGTGATTTCAAATTGCTAATGTGTCCTCTGCCCTCCCCATTCAGTCACTGCTTCAAGCAGCCACACTTGAATTACCCAGTTAAACAACTACACCTCTACCCCGATATAACGCGACCCGATATAACACAAATTCGGATATAACGCAGTAAAGCAGTGCTCTGGGGGGCGGGGCTGCAGACTCCAGCAGATCAAAGCAAGTTCGATATAACACAGTTTCACCTATAACGCGGTAAGATTTTTTGGCTCCCGAGGACAGCGTTATCAGGGTAGAGGTGTATTACCTGCAGCTAGTGTTACTGATAAAAGATGCGCAAGGTGATGCCAATCCTGTGAAGGCATCTAACTGGGTCACCAAAAGCCTGTCATAGGCTATCCTCTCCGAGGGAGAAAAAAACCCCATGCAGAATGTGTATCTGGGGAAGAATTAGATTAAGAGAAGGAGATTTTAGACACTTACGTTGACTCCATCTCTCGTAGCTTAGACCCAGCTGTGAGCTGCATGTTCTTTCGCTGCCAGTTGAGATCTTGAATGTTTTTCCTGGGAGAAAATGTTAATTGTTTAACCACACAATTGCATTCACTTTTTCTGCTGCGCTGGAAGTTTAACATTTGCTATTGTGCTTGAAATGCAGCCCAACTCCCTTACTCGGCTACCGGAAAGGATCCTGGATACCCAAATGCACAGCACCAGAAGCATGAACCTCAGTCACAGGCATGCATATAAACTAAACCTAAGTATCAAGTCTAAAGAGAAAGCGGACTGGGGACATAAAATTCTGTAAAATGAAACTCAAACATGCTAGTAGGGCAGGAAAAGCAAAGAGTGTCGGAGTGTCTGAGCTCAGAGTTCTGTTTTGTCCACTCTGAGAAAAATCAGGATGCTTAAACTAAACTGCACCATTCTCATGAAGCCAACAATGATATCTTTGGATGGAAGTGGCTCCAGACAGAGGCTGGGAAGAGCTGGATACACAGAGACCATTTAGATTTTGTATTAAATAAAATTAGAACACGGATGAGGTTCTTGCTTTTGTCAGTCTCAATACCCAGATTGCATATCCAAGTTTGTTCTGGAACACTTCCCAAACTCCAGCAAAGAGCCCTATCACCCCTGCTTCCCACACTCGCTGTATCTCAGAAACGAATCCTAAATTGCCCAAGAAAAACAGGCAGTGGTGAGAAATGGCGTGCTAGGCAACTTCGCCCTTCCCTCTGACAAGGATCCATAAGAACATAAGAAAGGCCGTACTGGGTCAGACCAAAGGTCCATCTAGCCCAGTATCTGTCTACCGACAGTGGCCAATGCCAGGTGCCCCAGAGGGAGTGAACCTAACAGGCAATGATCAAGTGATCTCTCTCCTGCCATCCATCTCCATCCTCTGACGAACAGAGGCTAGGGACACCATTCTTACCCATCCTGGCTAATAGCCATTTATGGACTTAGCCACCATGAATTTATCCAGTCCCCTTTTAAACATTGTTATAGTCCTAGCCTTCACAACCTCCTCAGGTAAGGAGTTCCACACAGTGTTTCATGAGATTGTCACCTTCAGACTGGACTACTGTCATTTGCTGTATCTGAGTCTGAAGGTATAATCCATGAAAAAGCTCCTGCCTGTACGGAATGCACCAGTCCATCTCAGCAGGATGAGCTGCCATGATCAGGTCACCCCTGTTCCCTACACCCTCCACTGGTGACCAATCTGCATTTGCTGTCTATTCAAGGCTGTAGCCCCGATCAAAGCAATCAACAAGCCAAACCTCACACTAGCCACCACATAGACCTGCCAAAACTATTGGAATCCTCTGGACAAAAATAACTCCAAGCAGTCGGAGCCCATTACCAGTAGCTGTTCTTCAAGGAGGATCCACTACTGCTGGGTAGGGGTCCAGGTAGAAACAGTTTGTATGGATTGGAAACAGGTGGAATTGTAGTGAGTTTGTCCAAAAATGATGGACTAATTCACCACCTGCTGCTTCAGCACAAAACCAAAAGAAATATGACCAGGTCCTCTTCTCTACAACCCTGGCAGCAGCCTAGGGCAGGGCAGGGGTGATAGGGCTGAGTGGAGGCCTTTCTATACCTGTTATTGGGGAATTCCCTTTAGAGTTTCTTCCAAGTTTGAACACAAGGATGAGAAAGGGCAGCACTTACCTCAATTTCTGTAGTTCTTTCTGAGCTTGTTCGATCATATGAACCAGGTGTCTAATAAGCAAAGATGAAAAGTGTAAAAACAGGAGAACACATGGAATTTATCAGCTCACTCAACGCTATACAATCAATAGAGGGAAGCAAGGAAAAACAAAGATTGGTGTGTCATTTATTTCTCCAAAATGATATAAACAACATGATGGTCATACTCCCCACCCAGGCCAAGATGTCTGATATTTGCACCTCACCTTGAAGAGGCACACTGTATCTTATACAATCATTTTACAGTAAACCTGCATGATTTGGGTTGACCTGCTGCTGGGGAACAATTAAACACATAGGCCCTAAGCTGAAAAATGCACCTCAAAATGCAACAGGCAAAATTACTGACAAAGCTTTTTATTGGTTTACAAGCGTGATGCTAAACTTTGAGCAAAAAGTCCCTTGGAAACCTGTATTTGGAAAGATAAGAATATGCTCAAATTGGGGCACATTATTCCCCATAATTTTCCTACTCAAATAAGAAAAATAAAGGTTAATGAATAATTTAGGACACACACATATTGAACTATAATATCCAAAGATGAAAAATTGCTGAATATTAAAAAAAAGTTGACATTTTGTTAGTTTAATGTTAATAGTTTATGACCATGTACAGAGAACGAGCTGAATAGACCAGTGTAACACTTATGCTAAGGCTCTGGCCTAGTCTTTGCTTGACATGAGTCTTGCCAATTTCTCTCTTAGGAAGACTTGCTTAAATGATGTTCACAGCTGATAGGACATTTTATTTTGTTCACAGAATGTATTGTGTTGGAGGACACAGACAAGAGGAAGTTAATCAGTACAATAAAATACACAAAACGTCATGCTAAAAAGTCCCCGGATTGGGAAAAGCAGGAGTAAGGTGACACGAAGATAATGTGGACAACATAAGTTACATACATTAAAGTTTGTGCATGTGTATTGTATGTGTTATGTAAGACACAGTGCTTAATGTTGATTGGAATGCATATGTGATGTTGAAAATTATTAAAAAATACAAAGTGAACAAGGACTGAAGTTGGAGAGTATCTTCCACAGATTGAGATGACCGTCATGAAGTGGAGAAGAGCTTCCTGGTCTCCTGGAACTCAGTAACTTGGGACCCTACCTGTTCCATTTTATCTGTTTGTTATCTGTCACATAAATATGATCAGAAACTAGAAGTGACAATATTTGTACATTTTCAGATAGAATCAAAGACAAAACCTGACTAAGCATAAATTGGGTGGACTCATGCTTCAGTTTCCCACCTTACACTTCTGTTAAGGACACAAACATCTACCAGGAATTCTCCAACCTCTTTCATTCTGTAGAACTCAGAGCTTCTCTCAGACATCTCTGCAAATGCCTCAATCCTGCCTCTGCCTAGGTTTTAACATACTCCATTCTGAAAACCACCCAGGAAGGGCTCCACAAATTAGTTTGAGAACCACTGAGGAAAGCAGATTCTGGCTGGTTCCCTTGACAGTCACTCAAGACAGATTTCATTGTAAGGGCTAAAACCCTGTCCCCCTCCTCCAATCTGCCCTCTAGTAAAACTAAACTTCTTCTGCAGAAAGGGAGGAGCAAGATCTGGGGACCCTGAACAGATGGACACAAAACCAGCACATGTTGCAGCTGTCTTCTGTTGGGCTCCCTGGGCCCCACTGTATTTGGAGCAGTGGGAGAGGCTGGAATATGGGATGTGACTGTTAGGTGCATGGCTCCACTGGATCATTCTCCAGCACAGAGAGGGTTGTGGCAGTAGCAGGGCTACTGCAGCAGGCTATGCAACCATTTCTGTGGTCTCAATAGGAAGGGTGGAGAGAGTTCCCTTCCACCATCATCAGCATACAGTCTGATCAGATGAACTCTACCATGGTTCAGGACAGGTTCTGAAGTTGTGAGAGACATTTCAATAAAATTTGGTGATTATTCTGAAGAAGTTATATGGAAAACACCCGGAGAACTGAAAATTGACACCACTTTTGTCCAATATTTTCAGAAGAAAAGAAGGGACTGCTTACTCATTATACACTTTCCAAGCATTGCAGCCATGCTGAGACATTAACTCCAGATTCTCAATCCGAACAGCCTGATGCTCCAGCTGAGCCATTGAGTTATTAACACATTCTTGCCATGCTGTGATATCATTCTTCTGACCAGAGGATGGAGCAGGCAGCTCATACCTGAAATAAAGCCAACCAGAAAAATCTGTCTCTAAACACAATGTTTCAACTACAATTAAGGTCATTGCATTTAGACCTTCTAGAACCAATTTTGCTCAGAGGCACAAACACTGACCTAGTGTCAAACCTAATGCAGAGAAAGCCATCATCTCAGAACTAGATAGAGAAAATAGAGGAAGGAGTCTTGTAGTCCACTTTTATTTAGTAAGAAACAAGGCAACGTGCAGCTACTTGTCAAAATAAATGTAATGAGTGAAATACAGCATGTTACTGCTAGGAAAAAAACCAGTAGGTTCCCATTTCAAATTGTCAGTATATTTAACAGAGCTGGGCTGACCTACACAACAGGAAAGGTTATCTGCTGAAACTTAAGGGTGGTCAGCCAATCGTGTGTCTCGGCTGGATCTCTCTCCACTCTGGCAATCCTGAGTTTCCAATAAAGAGGGGTTGAAGCTATTTGAACTTGCCAAGAAGTCTAAGGCTCCATGGCTGCATCATCTAAAAAAAGATGTGATTTTGGCTTCTCTGTCCCTCCTATTAGAAAAGGTGACTCTGTGTTTTAAAGAAAGGTAGCCCTAATTAAAGCTGCAACATTTTCAACAGAACAAAGCATTATTAAAAGCAGCTGCACAAATAAGGACAGATCTACACTCAAAATGCTGCTTTGGGGCAGCTGCACTGATACAGCTGTGCCACTGTAGCACTTAAGTGAAGACGCTCCTATGCCAACAGGAGAGCTTTCCCCCTAGTTAATCCATCTCCCCAACAGGCAGTAGCTGTATCAATAGGAGAATCTCTCCCGTCGACCTGGCGCTGTCAACACAGGGGATTAGGTAGGTATAACCATGTCGCTTACGGGTATGGATTTTTCACACCACTGACCTGAGAGACTTAGTTATACCGATATGGGTCTGTACTGTAGACCTGGCCTAAGAATCGTGCATTACACTGCTTCCGTCAGCAGGAGCACGCCTGCCAGGGTCTGGAACGGTTCCATCCAGACCAGGCCTTTCCCACTCGGCTCATAGCAGTCACTTGTGCGGACTCTCACTCACCTTTTCATGCTGAGGAGCTCTATGGGCTGCCGGGCTGCCAGGCGCTCAAACTCATTCCGCATAATTTCAGTCTGTTGGTGCAGAGCAGACAGTTACCCACAGCCAAGTAGGGGAAAGGAGAGACCCAGAGTGCTCCCACCCCCGAGGGCAGGAGAGACTGAAGCCCTGCCACGCAGTGACTGATGGTGGCAGTTCTCTTTGCGCCCCAGCCCCACAGTGAGGGCACAGCTGGCCTCATGCTGCACAAGCCTCCTGGCAGGAGCCTGTAACCAGGAGACTTCAGGGCTTGGCTCTGGCCACCCACGGCACCTCCCTTGCTCACCTCAAAGGCGCTGTAGTCAGGTGTGGGCAGGTAGCTGAGGTAATTCTTAGTGGGCCGGTAGCGTCGCGTCTCCTCCTCCACCAGGGCGGCAGCCTAGAGAGAAAGAGCGCAGAGTGGAGCAGGGTCAGTGTACCGGGTTTTCCTGGACATGAGCTCTTTGGTGGTCCTCTGATTTCCATCCACGTGGATTTTTGAAACATAAAGAAATGTCCAGTATTTTTCCTTGCTAGCTGCAGATCAGAGCCGCAGGCACCTGCGCCTCCTGCTGCTGGGTCCCTGTCATTTCTCTGTCCCCACAGCTGTGCGCACAGGGCAGCTGCCCTGTTCTGGTTATGGCCCTGTGTCGCCACACCGGCTGATTGGTCCCTCCCCTGCATCACAGCTGCTGGGTCCTGCCCGGCCAGGCCCACAAGGTAAGCGGAGACGCTTGCCATGCCGTAGGGCCTCAGAGCCCAACCGGGAATAGGGTGACCAGATGTCCCGGGTTTATAGGACAGTCCCAGTTTTGGGTCTTTTTCTTATATATGCTCCTATTACCCCCCACCCCCGGCCCGATTTTTCACACGTGCTGTCTGGTCACCCTAACCGGGAGGGGGTGAAAGGGCCGGGCCTGGCCCCAGCTCCTACCCTGGGGAGGAGAGGCCCCTGGGGAGGTGCTGAAGGGCCTGCGCCAATCACCTTCCACCGTGACAGGGAGCGACACTGCCCCCTACCTTGACAGTGAGAGAGAGACTGCAGGTACCCCCCGGGTACCGCTCCCCCGTACACACATCATCCCCCCCCCCCCCCCCCCGGGTACCGTTCCCCCGTACACACATCATCCCCCCCCCCCCCCCCCGGTACCGTTCCCCCGTACACACATCATCCCCCCCCCCCCCCCCCCCGGGTACCGTTCCCCCGTACACACATCATCCCCCCCCCCCCCCCCGGGTACCGTTCCCCCGTACACACATCATCCCCCCCCCCCCCCGGGTACCGTTCCCCCGTACACACATCATCCCCCCCCCCCCCCCCCGGTACCGTTCCCCCGTACACACATCATCCCCCCCCCCCCCCCCCCCGGTACCGTTCCCCCGTACACACATCATCCCCCCCCCCCCCCCCCGGTACCGTTCCCCCGTACACACATCATCCCCCCCCCCCCCCCCGGTACCGTTCCCCCGTACACACATCATCCCCCCCCCCCCCCCCGGTACCGTTCCCCCGTACACACATCATCCCCCCCCCCCCCCCCCCCCGGTACCGTTCCCCCGTACACACATCATCCCCCCCCCCCCCCCCGGTACCGTTCCCCCGTACACACATCATCCCCCCCCCCCCCCCCCGGTACCGTTCCCCCGTACACACATCATCCCCCCCCCCCCCCCCCGGTACCGTTCCCCCGTACACACATCATCCCCCCCCCCCCCCCCCGGGTACCGTTCCCCCGTACACACATCATCCCCCCCCCCCCCCCGGGTACCGTTCCCCCGTACACACATCATCCCCCCCCCCCCCCCGGGTACCGTTCCCCCGTACACACATCATCCCCCCCCCCCCCCCGGGGTACCGTTCCCCCGTACACACATCATCCCCCCCCCCCCCGGGTACCGTTCCCCCGTACACACATCATCCCCCCCCCCCCCGGGTACCGTTCCCCCGTACACACATCATTCCCCCCCCCCCGGGTACCGTTCCCCCGTACACACATCATCCCCCCCCCCCCCCCGGGTACCGTTCCCCCGTACACACATCATTCCCCCCCCCCCGGGTACCGTTCCCCCGTACACACATCATCCCCCCCCCCCCCGGGTACCGTTCCCCCGTACACACATCATCCCCCCCCCCGGGTACCGCTCCCCCGTACACACATCATTCCCCCCCCCGGTACACACACACACACACACGTCCCCGTCCCCCCCGGTACACACACACACACACACACACGTTCCCCCCCCCGACACACTTCTCTAGGTCCCCCCGTACACCCACGACACCGGCAGTGTACCCCAGGGGGCGGGGCCCAGCACTCACCGCCTCTCGTACGCCTGGCGCCTCGTAGCCCTGGTCGAAGTAGGGCAGCGCATCCACCGCTACCTCCCCAGCCACCAGCCCCGGGCCCGACATGGCAGCAATGACCGCGCGCTCCGCCGCGCCTGCGCGGTGGCCCCACGCCACTGCCCTCGGCGCGCAGGCGCAGAGACACGCGCTCCGTAGCTGCCCAACGCGCACGCGCAACGTGGAGCGCCTTATCCCGCCACTTCCCGCGTGGCCACGCCCCTCGCACGTGGTGTCTCCGCCGAGGCCGGGAGTTGAGGAGCCGCCCTCGGGGCGGTGGGGAGCGTTGCTGCCCCAGCCCGGCCCATGCAAGGGCTGTTCCCGGCCCTCCCTCAGCGAGGGGCTGCGGACAGCTGAGCGAGCACCACAGGCCCCACCCTGAGGGCTTTAGCCACACGAGGCAGCCGTGCGGAAAGGCCACATTCACAAAGTTCCTGAAGGGACATGGGTCCCTGGGTGCAGCCACCACCGTCGCTTTACCCACCCCCATCACACGGGCCTGAGGATGAGGCAGGATGACTGACACGATGCAGGGGCCTGTAGCCTCCATTTAGAACCAGCCTCCCTGCTATAGCTCCTGCATGCTGAGCTTACCCTGGGCTCACCCTTACCCAAAAGGCCACAGTAACAAGTCAACATGGGCCCCAAAGGCAGTTGGTTTAATAGGTTTTAAGTATTGTCACATTTTGGAACTGAACACAAGCTTAGAT
The DNA here is from genome assembly GCF_028017835.1 of Emys orbicularis. Lineage (NCBI taxonomy): Eukaryota > Metazoa > Chordata > Testudines > Emydidae > Emys > Emys orbicularis. The sequence continues at coordinate 149,818,851 of NC_088686.1, forward strand.
TTAATAAAAAATGAGCTTGTCCAATAACTAGTTCTGACCGATTAAAACTTTTGGTTTTCTTTAAAACAGAATTGGAAAAAAGTGAGTTAACACATCTAAAGTTTCTTGTCAAAACAAATAGCAACCAGGCATGGGAGATGTTTGAAGCCTCTGCTTCAGCTCTGAACTCCACTACCAGGCTTTATAGGGACCTCTCCTATTCAGCCATGCACACTACTAACTTATCTCCAGTCCGGGCTTCTTGTTGAGGAGAAAAAGAAAAAAGGCTCTAGCCTACAGCCAGCTTATAAGGCAGCTGTTTTCAGATGTAGACAAACTTCTACTGAGGAACATCAGCTCGGTCTGTTTATAATCCTGTATCAGGAATTGCTCACTGCGATGTGGCTGTGTCAAACTATTTCATGAATGCCATGTGCCAGCTCCTCCACCCATAGCTAGTACTTTCTCATAGCCCTTAAGTTGACGCACCAGAGAAGACTTTTCACTTCACTCTTGGAGTCACTGTATATTACACACACTCAGCATTCAGTCAGAGTCTGTTTCAGTTACATGTAAACATCTGTTTATGGGACAGAACTCCATCAGAAACCAGCCTCGAGCTGCAGCCAGTGGCCCACAAAGACCCAGAGAATGGTTTGATTAATTGGTTAAATATAATAGGGCAACAGCATTAATTACTTTGTATAAATAACTGGCATAAATATATACAATAAACCCAGGCAGCTACTGTAAACTGTTCAAACCATCATGGGATTGAATTACTATCCCCCACTGTATCTATTCTTCCCCCACAACAGATGCTGAGGAATCCACATTTCTCAACAGCAGAGAACGAAGATAGCTGTGTTTGGAAAGGGTGAGGAAAGGAAGAAATGTCATTTGTCCAACTTTTTAATTCCATGATAAAGGAACAAAGTAGCTAGAGAGAAAGTTTAGAGGAAGAAAGGATTTGTTTTTAAAATCCTTTTTTAAAAACATCTGGCTCAGCATCTGCATCCTTGAGCTACTTTCCTGTCATCTGCACCAATTCAACATTAAACAGTTGATTTTAATGCCAACATTTAAAGAATTAATAGGGCTCCCTACGCAGAGATGCCATTTTATCACAAAAAATTGCAGTTCCGTTTTGTGGAAGTCACCCAGACCAAACTTATAGCAGTTAAGTGTATGTAATAAGGTAAAGGACAAGCATATTCCATGTGTCTGTGTGCAGGGTGGGGAGGACTGGGCAGTATGAAATCAGAATATAGGACAAATCAGCAGAAAATAAGCTGACATTTTCACTTGGTTTTCAAAAAAGTAAAGCTTTGTGATAAACAACTAGGAAGTACAAATTACATTGAATGAGAAGTTATTTCTGAGTTCAGACCAAACAACAAAGAATATGGCTAGGTACTATCAAAACCATACACCATGCATATGGCAGTGCAGAGCAATCTTTCCAGCTCCCGAGGCAGCCCTGTGAACCCTCTGTGTGCGCCAGTATTTGCACAGCCCATTCCCTGGACCCAGCATGACCAACAGCCCTGTCTCATGATTACATTAGCTTAGTCCTTAAATGCTGAATTGGTTTTAACCAAACAAAAAACTTTTCCTAAAGAATGGCTCATCAGGCCAAGCAGCAAAAATATGGAGTCTGAAGCTTCACAAAGAGAAAAAGCTCCCCTTTAAAATTCCCCATCAGTGGGGATGAGGTGATTAGCGTATCCAGCATCAAGTTCTCCAGCTGCATCCATTTCCAGTTGCCTCCGCAACACTCCAGTGAAACCAGGCATAGGAAGTTGATGGATTGTACTCATTTTTAGTTTCCATTTTCTCCCTGTATTTGAGCTTTCCATGGACTGAGCTGCATCTCAGTAAGTACATCTGACACAATTTGGACAAGGTGGCAGCATTAGTATGCAAAACTCCTTTGTGTCCCAGTGATGACTACATCCCTCTTCATCAGTGTTTCAGCACCCATGTTTTCACTTCCTTTGAAGAAATTTCATTTTACTTCCTACAGAGAAAAGGACAAGACAAATTAGAATCTGAAAAGGCTCCAGAATCAGAAGTTAATTAAACAGAATGTCTTAAGTTTCAAAGCCTTGTAAACCATCTTGGCCAACAGAATCAGTTTGAGATGGAAATGACTTAGTTAATTCTCAGCCAATGCAGGATTGTTCCCAAATGCTTCATCTGGCCCTGTTTTATGTCTTCAGGTATGGGGCTAACACCATTCATTTTAGCCAAAGATTTCTCAACAGGCATGTTGAGAAGTACCAAGTGGCACTGGCAGGGGATAGATTCGTAAAGAAATTAATTGCAGCTCATTTTGAGTATTCTGGGGAATTAGCAGCACCCGAGAAAAGTAAAAGACTATGCAAGGTAGAAAATGTGCTCCCCTTTTGGCCACATTCTACCTGCTCAGTGGACACCTTTATATGCAGGCTCAACAACTGACCTGGCCAACAACAAAACCAAACATTTACCCAGACTGCGAAGAATTTTGTTCATCCCGCTTGGTTCAGTCTCCGGAATGGTCTCCAAATACTCCAAGGCACGGACCTCAAACAGACCTAGGGAAGAAAAATATCATTTAGCCACTTGAGATGCAATGTGCAAAGAAATGGAACAAGCCACACCACTGATAACAAAAAGCATAATCTATTCGAGCCCCATCTTGCAGGCACAAACTTTTGCAGGTCTCACCTTTGACCCCACTCTTACGGAGTTCCCGATCCTGTATGAATCCTGCAAACATCTGTGTTTCCATGAACAGGTCCAGGAAATGGCGCACATTGCGGGAGGTGTGGGACTTTCTAAATGGCTCTCGCTGGAACACCCGCTCTCCTTTCTCTGTGACATTCATGTGCAAGGAGTAATGTCCTACAATCTCCACAAAGAACTGTACAAAGGCCTCAGAGACCAGGGAGTTCAGAGTTACATCACCTACCAAGAGGACACAAAAGTCATTATTTCACACTGCAGCAGTCTCCTGGGAGAATCTCTCCTTCACTCCTCCTAAAAGCCCAGCAGAATAACAGCCATCCTTCTGGCTGAATAGGGCTAGATGGGTCACCACTATTGTGATGGGTGGTAACATAGGAATTGCACCAGACACACAAATTGGTATCAGAACTTAATTTGAGTGATTGCTTAGTACAGACCTGCTGATGAACTTGCCTGGAATGATTCACTGCTTTGCAAAACACTTTTGAGATAAGCAAGTTTAAAAGCTACTGTATAAAACTCTGATTCTGCACATAATGTGTCAGACTACACTCTGAAGTACAGAAACTCTCATCTCCGTTTAATGAAGAAGAGGACCCTATTGATGTGCCCTGAGTATAAGGATTACACAAACTCAAAAATACCTCCAAGAACAGGCGCTGTCTCACGTGGATCAGGCATATCTAGGGCACTGCATTTCTCATTCTCCCTTTTTATAATCCACCCAAATAGAAAAGCTTCTCAGTGAGATCACATGGAAATAACTTGTTAGCATGTGGCCCCAGCCACTTTCCACCATTTATCTTTAATTTGCATGTTTTCTCATCTCGGCCAGAGAAAATCTTTCAGGCTTCCATATAGTGCAAACACTTTGATACAATCACCTTGTGCGTAAATCTGCTCCTGGGACAAAATTTCATTTCGTTCCTCCAAAATCTGTACAAGCGCGGCCTGGAGTTTATGAGGTAGGATCTCATCCTCGTCTGATACCTAAACAAAGAGAGATGGCTCTTATGGCACATGTATTACATCTCACATCAAGACAGACTGTCCACGTCGAACAGAGAAAGGGATGCTGGTGACATGCTAGTTTAAGTGATCATATCGGAGTTACTCTATGGAATGGTGTCCACATGTATTGACAGCATAGAATGTGTGCCTTGTGGCCACAGAAATGAAAACATGACAAGCAAATATAAACATTTAAACCAGATTCTTAAAGCAGCTAAATTCAAATTCCCATATTACAGATACTCGATACAAAACGAGACTTTCACGTCTGACACACCCAGTATGCAGATCCAAACTCTGAACATGCCCATGATAAAACACCAAACAAAATTTATTGTGGAGAAAGAGCAAATTAAAAGGTCAGTCTTGGTGAGGCACTGATCCTTTAATACCTGTGTCTATCAGACTCCATGTGCTGGCTGCAATGCAAAGTAGAACAGTGAGTCAGAGAGAGAATTCTCAACGGGGAAAAAGGCAATAAGATCATATCAGTACCATAATGGAAATGGAACTGCTTCAGCAAGGACATTTATAGTCTCTGTAGGACTTTATAAGACTAAGTCAAAGAAAAAATGGGCAATATTGTCCTGTGAACCAAGTATAACTGAGATCAGGAAAGTTACTTAAACCTCTCTGCCTCAGTTTCCCCTTCTTTTGGGGATAATACAGAGTTGCCTCCTGGGGTGTCAAAATGCTTAGCCAAATTTGTATGGCACTAAAGTGTGAAGTGCTAGTGAAGTGATATTATTTGAAAAGGAACTATAATCAAGTGGAATATTAAATCATCCAGCATTCTAAAATTAACAAACAGCTGAGAGAATGCACTATGACCACTAGTCCCAAATAACATAATGCTTTATTTCTACCTAGGGAATTGTTACACACACGCTAAACAATACTCTAACATGTATATACAGCAACTCTCATTTGAGGATCTCAAAGCATTTTTCAAACAATAGAGAATATTTGAGACTAGCATAAAATCAAGTGAGCAGTGGTGTTTTTTCAAAAAAACCAAATCTAGGAAACGAACTGACTAGACAATAAGGATAGAAACCTTGTGGAGAACAAATGCCCAGAATAGAAGGGAGGCAGGAAAATTGTGCCCTTGGGAAACAATTAAATATCTAGGCCCTAAACGGAATAAAGCACCTCAAAATGCAACTGGCAAAATTATTGACAAGGCTTTTTAATGACTTAAAAGTGTGATGCTAAACTATGAGCAAAAAGTCCCCTGAAAACTCATGCTTGGAAAAAACATAAGAATATGTTGATATTAAGATCATGTTGTTCCCCATAACTTTCCTACTCAAGTAAAAAGTAAAGGTTATGTTAATGAATAATTTAGGATGATTCATATATAATTAATTGTAATATTAAACTATGAAGAAAATTGCTGAATGGGTTACATAAAGAAAATAAAGGGTTACATTTTGTTAGTTTAATGCTGATGTACTGTTAATGATTTATAACTGAATGGAAAACAAAAAAAATTATGAAAGTTTGGGTAAATGTATAACTGGCTATATATAATGTTAATTGAAGGAAAGCTAATGAAACTGTAATGTGTAAATATATAAGAAACCAAGTGAATGAAGGCTCAAGCTGGAGAACACCAGTCCAGAAATTGAGATGACCATCATGAAGTGTATAAGAGCTTCCTGGTACCCTGGAAATCAGTAGCTTGGGCTCCTACCTGTTCTGTCTTTTCTGTTGACTATCTGTTTTTTATACATATATATGATAAAAAATTAGAACTGACAATATTGTGTTTGAAAATTTATAAAGGGAAAAACTGATTAAGCCTAAATTGAGTGGACTCGTGCCTCAGTTTCCAACCGACCATCTCATTCCACATCAGAATCTGAGCTGCCTTACCTTGAACAGAAGGCCAGAGTGAGGTCAAAGCAACACGGAAGCCTAGTGTTCTTACTCCACATAGAGAAAGCACTTACAAATATTTGGGCCAGTCCTAAGCATAAGCCAAATAAGTAGTACCTTGATTGAGGGTCATGTATGCCATGCAAACTCTGGAACTTGCAGGCCAGTACCATCTCCCTCTAACAGAGAATCAGAAGGAAGGCACCACTTTGTCCTATCCTTGGAGCCCTGCAGATCTAGGTCTGTTTGGGCTGGTACTTGGTTGGGTTTCTTGCACATATTTATCCTGTGATGCCCTATGGAGTGACCCTTTGCCCTACATGCTGGGCAGCCATCAGAAAGGTTATTTCACTCACCTGTTGCAGAAAGCTGTCAGCACAAAGATCAACAATCAGTACCTAGGGAAAGAGGAGCAGACACATTAACCATTATTATGCCTAGCTGAACTATGAAGCTATAGAGAGAAAAGCACCAGTCACAGCACCACGCAAGCCACACATTTTACACAAACGTATCCAGCCTTTCAAATCAGTGAAAATTAAGGAATTTAGAAAATAAAAGCCTGTGGAACATCGATAAGTGGCTGGCAAGTCACCGACAGATTCTGTGTGCATCATATTAGGGAGAATTTAGTATGTTTGCAAAATAAAACAATCCACAGAATTCCTCCCACATGGTTGGCAGGCCAGCAGCATCTGAACTACCCCTTGCATTTCCTCTGTAACATCCCCAAGTCTCACCTCTTCTATGGGCAGGTCCTGCAGCTGCGGTAAGGAGCAAGAAAGAATGCCAATAAGGAATGGGGTTGGAGAGCAGACAATATCGATCATGGATGCTGGTAGAACAGGAATGTAGGTGTGTTGCCAGGTGAAGGGGTAAAGTGTTGCTACCACAGCATGGCCACATTTAGACAAGGTGCTAGAGGGAGAGAAAAACCACCTAATGAATTGTCAGCACATTAAATGGTCAGATCCCAGCTACAGAGTTAAGTGACAAGTGCCCAGTACTCAGGGAAAACGTAATTCATTCACACCAGAACTGAGAAGGAGCCTAAGGTCTCCATTAACACTGTCACTTATTCACACCCTGATCTTCAAAGGGAGCTGGGAACAGCAGCAGCACACAGCTGACAAAGTCAGTCTTGTTAGGTCACATGCTAAATGCTCCCTTGTCTCCTTTTGAAGTGCACCATTTAGACTCAGCTTCTGATCTAGCTTTTAACAGGTTTGCAGTTAAAACTCAGGTTAAATTTTCACGTGCAGAATGAAAACAGTCTTGACTGACTGTCCATGGGACCCAGGGCAGCCTGAAGATCCTACATCCACATGCCTAGAGCCTTGGGCAACTTGTGCACTCTTAAGCTCTTAGCACACACAGGACCCCAGGAAGCTCTTAAAAGGCAACTGTTTCAAAGAAATATAAAACATTAATTTGTTCAGGAAAAAGGGCACAGAAGCAGAAGGAAACCTCGAACTTCTTAAAGCAAGATGTGTGACTCATTTCTCACCTCAGATTGTCCGCAACAAAGATCACCCTCCTTTCCAGCAGGAGAGAGGCACACACCTGGATCAGGTGGCAGACGCTAAGGCACTTAAACAAGCGCTCGAAATCCACGTGTTCCAGCCGGGAATCCAACGGACGGCAGAGTTCAATTACCTGAAAACAGAGCAGAGATGCAAGGAGTCACAGAGATGCACAGCGAGACTGCAATGTAGAGACAGACCTGGGAATTTGGAAATGTGTCTGAAAACGAAACAATGGATGCTCTACAAAAAGTGGGATGCAAAGCTCACAAGTGTCATATGCTCCGTCTCACCCTTGGAGAGTGGTGCAAGGTACTGAGCTCTCCCCTTCTCTATAAAAGTCTCAAGAGTCATTTCTATTGCAGTTTAACATTCTTGGCAGCATAGGCGTCTCCAGTGACTTGTGTGGAGATTAAGAAACAATCCTCACTGAGAAATCTACAGCCAGCACTGCACAACACAACAGCAAACTGGTCAAGCATCACTATACCAGGCACACACGGTCACCTTATACAGACAGCAACCCAGATCTGCAGCCAAGTCCTGGTTTCACAGTTACCTCATTTCCTGCTCCTGGCAGGAAGCTCTTCACAGTGATTGTGCGTCCGGGAGCAGGGAAAGGGGCCTCCATGACACTGCGCATGAATGGGTACACCAAGGCTGGGGACATCTCTCGCCTCTTCTCTACCTCATCCAGAATCTGCAGGAAAACAACCTCTGGTGAGGACTAGGGGTGAAATATATCCCTAGATGCATGACCTCAAACTGCAGCTCCAATAATCAGGGCTCTAATCCAGATTTACACCTTGACTCGCACCTTGGGGAGGGCTCCTGCACAGATGTGTCACATAGGGACACCAAAAGGCAAATAGAGAGTGGACAATGTTAAAAATCAGCTGGTGATACCATGAATGGAAGCAAGGAACTGGCTCTGTGGGCCCCAGCGTGGTCGATAAATGTCATTGCATTGCTGAGAACTCCCATCATAGGAGGGACATGCCCACTTCAGGAATAAAACTGCTGTTGGAATTTAATGGGCTGATTTCCAGCAGTGTCAAGTACCTTCAGCTCCCACTGACTTCAGTTTTGAGACATCCCTTTTACCCCTCTTCAGAATCTCTTCAGAATATCGGATTCCTCCCAGACAAGCATATAGTGGTCACAGATATTTAGTTACAGAGCTGTGAAACCAGTCAGAATAGAATCACTGACATGGCGGCTAACTGATATTTGCACACCCCATGGGCATGTAAGTAGGAATGAGGAGATGACATGTAAAGAAGAGACACTAAGGCTTGGCATTAGGAACCTTTTCCTGAGATTGAAGTGGATTTGGCTGTGGAATGGTCTCCCAAGTGCTCGAGTCATTTAAACTGGGCTAGACAAAGCACTAGATAACATGCAGCAGGGAACCAACCTGCCCTGGGTCAAGGTTACTATTGTCAGGTGCAGCAATGCTATTCGAGGCTGTACTGCAGCAGCTCAGCTGTTTTCTGGAGCTCTCAAACGGTCAGAAAGGCATTTTGAGAGGCACCGGTCTGACTCCGATGCGACAGGTTGTAGCGCGTGGGGTAGGCTGCTCACTCACCTTGGAGAAGAGGTTGAAGCAGCCCAGGCGGCTCACCATGCAGTACACCTCTGGGAGCCGCTTCCCTTTCCCTTCTGGCTACAAGGCAAGGGGAATGCAGAGAGTTACATCTGGAGCAGAGCAAGGGAAGCAAGGCAGCGAATGCCCATGCCAGCGCTTGAGTGATATTGAAGCCTCCCAACGTATTCAGCCCATGTGACTGGATTTCACACTGAGTGCTTTTCGCTACAAATCCCTCTGCACTCAATTAGAAACGCAAAGGGAGTAAGGAGTCCCAAGAACTGGCTCTTGCGCGCACACACACACACACACACACACACACACACACACACACACACTTCATTCTAGTCATTGTGTGCCATGGGGTATGGACAACACCACACCCCTTCCCTCTGCACTGCTGCTCTACCCTCTGTCAGAGGGCTGGTAACCCCAGAACCGGCATTAAGAGCAATGCAGCTCACACCTAGCCAACAAACTGCTGCTGATCTAGGTCCTAGCTGGACCGCAAAACCCTCCACCCCCATCAGTGTGGACCCTCTCTATGGCAGCATGTCTCACAAACAGCGGCTTACCAAGAGCTTCTTGCAGTAACCGAACCAGCGGCTGCCATCCTCGCCTGTCAGCACGAAGGAAAAGGTTTCACTGGGGAGCCCAAGAACAGTCAGAGTCAGACTCACCATACAATTCACTGATGGTGGAGGAGGGGGACTCACAGGGGAGCAGGTCAGTCGGGGGCTGACGTAATGTGGAACAAGTGCAACACCCCACACCCCATCTGCAGCCCTTTGATCTCAATGTGGGAGACCTAGAGAGCTGCTCCCTGGCTTCGGATTCCTTCCCTCCCACACATAAGGGGACAGGATGCCTGTAGGCTGCAGAAGATTCCTCATCAGGATGCTGTCTCCAAGCTCCCCCACTCTGCCGAGCACCAATAGCAGCAGCCAACGCGGGCAGGAACTAACCCCGAGACAGTGCTGCAGACTCTGTATGGGGTGGAGGGGACCACCCCTGCACCTCATCCTCCCCTAACACTCTAGATTATGGGATCAAAACCTCCAGCAAGTTCTCCTTCCCTTGGCCTCTCTTCCATTTCATCCTGATTCAGCTACAGCCACCTGGGCTTTGCCAGAGTGGCTGGCAGATGCCTACGCACCCAGTACTGGCACCACGTCTCTCTCAGTTACTTCAGTGGGAACCCAGAAACCAGTATCCATTCACAACACAAGCCTTTACCTTTTGAGCTCTGATGTTGGAAGCCAGGCTTTGGGATCTGGAAAGCAGAACTTGGGGATGACCTTTAGCCTCTCCTCGGTATCCTTTGACTGCCTGAAGGGATGCTCGGGCTGGGAAAGGTAACACATGGCTGTTATACAGGGCAGCTCTCCCAGGATCACAGAGAACAATGGCGGCAGCATTCACTGTACTAGGCATAGTCTCCACCCTGCAGCAGGGGCTTGTGTGCATCAACCCCCAAAAGCCTGATGTAGGGACTGCAGGAGAATATACTCTGGCTACACCAAATTCCCAGCTTCCTCGTATACTGCTCCATGCAGCTCAAAGCAGAGCCCCGGTTCAGCCTTGACAACAGATTCAGCCCAGGTCTCTTTCTGGTCTGGTACATACTTCTGTATCATTAAACAGTGCTGATGCTCAGCTCCCCAAAGAGAAAAGCTAATTCCTGGTCCCACGTTTCCAACAGAACAACAGACTTTTTGCTACATCCTGTGCCTAATAGGTTTAGCTGAGGATATAGCTTAGCAGCATTTCCCAGCTTATAATGTAATAAAGCTGGGAGAGCTCCCCCTAGTGATCACTGCAGGGTGAGACTATCCCATTCAGTCCTCTTGAGAGGAGATGCCATGATCCTAACACAGAACAGAAATACCTTCTCAAGGTTACACTTGTGTGTCTGTAATAGGCTGAGATCCCAGCTTGCACAGTAAGGAGAGTACATCCCTTCTATGGTCTGTTACAAAGGGAGGGAAGGGAGCAAGGTTTTGGGCATCATTAAGAGATGAGAACGGCACAAATTCTTTGACATCAGGTACTGCAGTTACCTCCACTCAGCCAGAGTCAAAGTCTCTCAGAGAGAACTGGAGCACCTCCACCTTCAGAACTGCTCAGGAAGGACAGAGTGGGATTCATTTAGTGCTTCCCTGTGGGACCACTGACTCAGCTGCATTTGGAGTAAGGGATTCAACCATTTATGGGAAACAGAGACAGAAAACCATATGGTCTTTTCCAAGGAATGCAAGTCATATTTGGGAGTCACGCTTTCAATCACTACACAGTTCAATGGGAACTTCAATATCACTTCAAGTGTCACAAGATGAGACAGGTTAGAAAGGTAGCATGGCTGGTCTCCAAAGGATGCCCAGTGCACAGGAGTTTTGCTGGCCCCAGACAGCCCATGGAAGAGGGGGACAGGCAGATTACTTGGGAGCAATGCTATTTTGAGAGTCAAGACTCATCTGTAATCACAGCACCCAAGGTATAATCAGTGCTCCCTAATTACTGGTATGATATTTCCTCATGAATCCCAGCATGAAAGACCCTCCTGTGTAATTCTGGTTACATTCAACAAAATATTCTAAATCAGGCAAAGAGTAAACAGACATTGAGAAAATCATTAGTTTTGTCAGTATCATTATAAAACCAGGCCAACAGCCATGTGGTGCAGACTGGAATTGATCCACTGAGGAGGTGCAGTAGGGAAGGAAGATGCTCTGCCCCTCCCCAAAGGCTCTGATGGTCACAGGGAGGAAGAACTCACTCAAACCACATTTTCACTGCCTTTCAATATTGGGAGTTTATCAGCTCCGCTCATTTTCACCCTGTTGAACAGACTGATCTCTGGGACGGGCAGTGTTCCTTTCCGTGTTTTGTGAGTCACCGAGTCCGTTTAACCATAATCCTCTCAACGGAATGTCAAACACTTGGAGCTCTGGACACAGTAGGTTCCCTTGCAGCCCCAGTTACCCTCCCATAATGGTGAAATGACTGCACCCCCTACAGAAAGGGCACACTAATTCCCAATAATAACTTTTTTTTCTTTTTGCAAGAACCAGGGAGACTTCTTTTCTGGAAACTTTGAAAATCCACAGTATCTTGTGGTGCACTGCTGAGGCAGCCCACAGGAGAGGAGAGGAAATGCAACTGTAGAGCCAAAGCTGGACTGACCTCATCCTGGCTGCAGTTGATACACAGACAAGGAGGGATGTGTTGACTCATGCCGCATAGGAAACAGTGACTAGATTCCATGGGGTTTCATTCTCTTTTCCCCCCAAATATCAAGATGAAAAGCCGCATAAAGCAAACTGAACAAAACCGAGACCAACTATGCCAGCTACAGAGCCATAAGCAAACTCATCAACTACAGCAAGGCTTTCATTCTGCATGTTCAGACCCAAATGCATAGCAAAGGGCAGCCTCAGAGATCCCTCACACTAGCCCTGGTGTGACCAGAACTGCAAGGAGTGAGAAGGGTGATAAATGTGAGATCTATAGGGAGGTGAATTGTAGTTTGCTCCACAGTCCTACACTGAATGGAGTTTTCAGATGTTATTGTCTGCCCAGGCTTTGAGAAGGTCCCGGTCACTGGTATCTGAGCACCTTCCACAAGAAGTAAAAACAAATAATCTCTTCCAGCCCTGCCATCATGGAGTGGGGAGAGCCGTTCTCATTTCATAAAAGGGCTCAGCAGCAACCTTTTCAGTTCAAATGACTTCAGAGGAAACCCAAACCCCTCCTGGGCTTGATTCTCTGAGCACTAAGCAATTGCAAGAGAAAAGAGTATTACCATGTGCTTCTACTCCCTGCCAATCCCACCCACAATACCAGATTCTAGGGGTGATTGTCCCACTAACACTAGGTTCTTCGTGGGTTTCTGACACATCCAGGACACTGGATCGGTATCAGAGCACTCTGTGGAAATGCGTCTCAAGCCCCATGTGCTGGGAAGCGGAATACAGCCTGCCACAACACAAACCCAGCTGTATCCATATTACAAAAGGAACTTGGTAAATTACTGTTTCTAGTGCAGCAGAGGACAGGCCCAAGTTAACTGCTGCCTGGGCACTTTAGGGCTCTGCACAGCAGCTTTACCCCTTCTCATGTGAAAGCCAGAACAGGTTTAATAACTGCTCCAAGTGACACACGGTCTAACTACATGCTGGACCCTGCTGTTCTCCTGGCTCTAGCGCCACACTCAAAAGGAGGAAAGGAACGGCTGCCTGCATGTACAGGATTTAAAGCAGCAAGGTTAACAACTGGAGTAAAACTGTCTCTTCGGACCAGCATTTAGATCACTTTCTACCAGCACCCTTCAGGAGACCAGAGAGAAGAGAAAAAAACTCCTCACCTTCTGAGAGGCTCCAGAGCAAACAACGGGTTCAAACACTGCAGGCTCAGTAAGAATCAAGGATTGGTCGTGCCACTCCCTCTTTGTGCGTAGCAGGGCAAGTGTCACAGGAGAGGACGTTTTCCCCATGAAAATCTTGAAGTAATATGCATTTTAGTATGGCCAAATGTCAAGTCATACCTCTGGGAACAAAGAAGGCAGGCCATACTTACAGACGGGGGACTCTCTCCTGGGAAGCAGCACAGGCTGGCTGCGCATTGTGAAAAGGACTTGGGGATTATGGTGAATAATCAGCTGAACATGAGCTCTCAGTGTGACACCATGGCCAAAAGGGCTAGTAGGATTCTTGGATGTTAAAAAAAAAAAAAAAAAAAAAAAAACCAGGAAAATCTTGAATAGAAATCTAGAGAGGTTATTTTACCTCTATTTAGCACTGGTGTGACTGCTGCTGGAATATTGTGTCCAGTTCTGGTGCCCACAGCTCAAGGAGGATGTTGATCAATTGGAGAAGGTTCGGAGAAGAGCCAGGAGAATGATTAAAAGATTGGAAAGTATGCCGTATAATGAAAGAGTCAAGGACCTCAACCTACTTAGCTTAACAAAGAGGTTACATCACTTGTTCAGTCTGCAAGTATCTACCCGGGTAACAAATTCAATAATAGAGGGCTAACAGACAAAGGTATAACAAGCTCCAATGGCCTCAATTTGAAGCTAGACAAATTCAGACTTGAAATTAGGTGCAAAATTTTAACAATGAGAGTAATTAACCATTGGAACAATTTACCAAGGGTTGTGGTAGTGGATTTTCATCTCCGGAATTTTTAAATTAAAATTGGATTTTTTTTATTTTTTTTAAAGAGATGTGCTGTAGTTCAAACAGAAGTTAATTCAGGGAAGGCCTGGGGCCTGTGCTACACAGGAGGTCAGACCAGATGATCACAATGGTCCCCTCTGGTCATATAAATGATGAAGAAATTCACCCTTTCCAGGAGAAGTGTATCTGTCTACTGTCCCATTAATATAGTGCCCCAAGCATCCCACAGTCTTTACTGTGTTTTCCTCCTAACACCCCTGTGAGGTAGGGAAGTGCTGTCACCAGGGAAATGAGAGGCAGAGGATGGGTGACTTACTCAGAGTGTCTGTGGCAGAGCCAGAAGTTGAACCCAGGCGGTTAGAACCCTAACTACTGGACATCCTGGCTCTGCTCATCTGCACAGAGCCAGGGAGGAGGGAAATGCTGGGAGGGAAAAATAATTCAGCAGATAAAGTGAAGCTGATGGGACTGGGCATCTGCGCGGCACCCACCTTGCTGGGGAACTGCTGTATGACCTGTGGGGTGTATGTCGTCTCCGACTGCTTCTTCTGCAGGGACACCACCACAAAAAGCTCAAACAGCTGCTGCTCCTGGAATTCAATCAGATCCCGCTCCAGGGTCTGATAGTGCGGGTTCCTCTTGGAGGTCAACTGTACTTGCAGCAGGCGTTTGTGGTGACCTGAGAGATAAGGACCAATTCAGTGACAGGAGGCTGGGGCTGTAACAGTGATCATCTGAGGCTCTCAAAGTGTTTAAACAAGGGGAAGTCTCATTATTTGCATTTCACAAGTGAAGAGGTGAAGGGACTTGCCCAAGGTCACACGGCAGGTGAGTAGCAGAGCTGGAATGGACGTCAGGTGCCAACACTGAGCCTAGTGCCTCTTTCCCAGAGCAGGACACCCCAGCTCAGCTCCCACAAGCACAAAGCACCCACAGAGATGCAGTAATGTCCCCAGCCCCTTTGCCTGGTGGATTTTATCAGCAGCTCAACACCTTCAACTCCCCTATAGTCTGGCTTTTTGTCACGTCCCAGAGACTCCCCCCTAACCTCTAGCAGCACGGATGAAATCATGTGTCTGAGTGCTAACAAGGCTGCTGATGGGGAAGACGGTGAGAAGGGGCCTCGTTCTGTCAATGGGGCGTGTGTGTGGGTGGGGGGGGTAATCTCCATAATGCTGCCACACTTCAGGTAATTACAGCATAAGAGTGGCAACTTCAGCAGCAAGGGAATTCAAAACTGAGGCAGAATCCATCGCCTCCCCTCCACCCCATCCAGCCTGTCCCGCACAGCATCACAGACTCTCCCTACAAGACACATGGGAAACGCTGGCATAGCCAGGGGGCTGCAAAGGGTCTGTGACACATGCTCTGTGGGTTTGTACTATCCGGCCAGACTCACTCGGTGACTCATTTGCTCTATTTTAAGACAGCCTACCACCTCCCCCCCCAACACAGAGGGATGGAGTTTTGCCATCAGCCCCAAATTATGGGCTTTTGTACGTCATCTACAGGAAGGAAACATTTAAAGCAATCCAACTGGTTCCTTGTCACTGGGTACTTCCAGCACGTAGCTATCACATTAACAGGCATGCTAGACAGATTCATCTGTAGTAAGTTCAGGGCTGCAGGCAAATTTTTTACTATTTAATTTCCCAACTCTGGGAAGTGGAAGCTCAGATCCCTTCTGTGCCAACTAGAGCAGATTAGTCAGCACTGAACGCCTAGATCTGAGCCTGTAGTTCTGGTTGTCCCGCCAGTGTTTACATGAAGCCAAGGAACCAAACTATCTACTTCTCGCTGACTCCCTTCCATACAAGGCATTTCACAGCATGGCAAACGTGAACGGAGAAAAGGGGTACGGTGCTCAGTTCTGAACACCAGAGACGATCCACGGGGGTGAGTTACTCCAAGACACGCATTTTACTTAGAGGAGGGAGTGACCCCAGGGTGACTGGCAGCTGAGTGACACAGCCCAAGAGGCTGAGAGACCTAGCACATGGGGCTCAACATGCAGATTCAGTCCCCTCCAGATCCTTTCATCTCACTGTCACAAGAGGCTGGCTTGACACAAGTGTAGCAGCTTCCTACATTATCTACAGGAGGCACAAAACCCTCAGGAGTGGCTAATCCCATATAGCCCTGCCAGCATTAATTATGCTATGCCAATAGGACCAGCCCCAGTGACTCACTCACTCACTTTTCGGCAGATTCTCCGTCTCACTTTCATTCCCGCTGGTTTCACCTGAAACAAGAAACAAGGCTTCCATAAAAATCATAGTTGCCATGGTAACGGGGGGTGACACCCATGGCTGCAGAAGGGGCCGCATCCGAGACCTCCCTTAAGTCTACACCATGTAGGGCTGCTCGTTAGCCATCTTGTTCATTACAGAAGTCTCAGCAAAAGCAGCCCTTCGCTAGTAATAATAGAAATCCCAAAGAACATCAGAGATGAAGTCAGATCCACCACTTCCAGGGAGACATTGACCAGGAATGGAGATTCGGAGTAGGTATTTAAGCCCTCTAGGTGAGTTAGCAATACTCTGGGGCTGGAAACAGTTTGTATTCTTTATTTAAAGTTGTTAGGAAACCAAAGCAGCTTTGGAACCCAAGTGTCTCTCCCCAGAGGGCTACCTGAAAGCAGCATGAGAGAGCAACAGGTGACCTCACGACAAATAGCTTTAACACCTCAGCATGGAGCTACCCCAGCGCTGAAGACTCAGACACAGAAAGGGATCTTCCCTATGGAACACTATCAAACTTGGATTAAAGAGATGTACAGGGCTTGATTTGCAGAGGTGCTGAACACCCAACTCCCCCCACTGGAGTCAGTGCAAGATGCAGGAGCTCAGCACCTGTGAAAAATCAAACCGCTGTGGTAGAGTTTGCTCATTCTCTGAGCAGTAGCTGCAGTATGAAGCCCCCATTGTGCTGACAGGACTGTGGCGTGTTGTGAATTAGACATGTCCGTTGTCATGTCACAAGTGTGCTATGTAATGAAGAGAATGGTGCAGGCCGTCTCCAGACCTTTTGCTGGTGGAGCTTCTTTCCCTGTATAAGCGAGTAACTTCACTCTCTTCTTCCCACGTTTAGACTCAAAGATCTCCTGTATTTTTAACACAAGCTGGAATCCAAAGAGAAAGCAATCGTTAATACAGGCCATATGCACATGAGAGGAGGTGGCAAGTGGCAGCGAAGCTGCAAAGCACATAGAAGACCTTCAGCAGATGCAACCACATTCAGTAAAGGCTTTGCAGAACCCTTGCTAAAGAGATATGGTCACAATGCTGTTAACACAACTCCCTGGATACTGGGCATTCTACAGGTCTAACAGGACTGGGAATAATTACTATAGAGTCAGTTAGAGACATACAGAGCACCATGGAGAAGGAAGGAAACAAGCAGCACTTGTGCTCTAGCAGCAGACTAGTTGCTTTATATTTGGCTTATCAAGCAGGCTGCACAGGCAGCAGGGACTAGGCTACAGGGAGGTCTGAGGCTACGAACAAGACAAACCAACCATAAAGGAACTTGCAGCAGCATCCTATAGGATTTGCCTCCAGAAAGCCTTCTGCAAAGGATCCAGAACTCTGTGCAACTGCAGGTACCCCAATCCTTTCTGAGCCCAGCCAGAGCTCCTCAACATAGCTTGGCCTAGTTTCCTTGGATTGTACAGAATGCCCTGACAATTTGAGACCCCAGTATGTTTTCTAAAGCACATAGTCCTCTACTTTCTCTGTGTGTAACACCACAACAGACACGGGAACTGCCCCAAGGCATTTCCTTAGCTGAACGGTTATAAAAACCCAAGCATTTGTATTTTCTATACAGACGCCCCACGGGTTACGCAAACCCGACTTATACAAATCCGCACTTACGGAAAAAGTTCCATAAGCTAGAAATAGGAGGGTGTGTTTTTGTTTTGGGGTTTTTTGGGGCGCATAATTGTCAGGTATAGGTTTCCAACTTACGCAAAATTCAAGTTACGCAAGGCGTTCCGGAACAGAATGCTTGCGCAAGTCAGGGAACGTCTGTACTCTAGCATGCCCAGAGGGGACAGAATGCTGTGTCTGCCCCACAGGGGCCCGGGTGGGCCCAGTCTACAGGAAGAAGAAACCTGAACATTACCACTGCCGTACGTGGGCTAAGCAATAGAAGAGAGAAAGGCACCAGCATTCTAACATGCCGGGCAGAAGCGGCTGGATTTCTGTTGATTCAATTGGTTTTTAAAGCCTTTGCTAATACCAAACCCGCAAGGATTTCTGAAATGGGCACCACTGGTGCTGAAGGTGTTAAAAGGCATCTCCACTGCCATCCTAAGGCACTGTGTGCCCCAAGACGCAGGCAGGACTGGAGGGAGCTCCTTGTTGCTACGCGTTGGAGCCTGCTGGTATTTCTGATTCAGGAGTGGGGTGATTTATTTTTTTAAACACAGTGGGGAGGTCAAGTTCTCTCTTGCCCCAGTGTTAAGAATCCATACATGCTCCCAGCAAAGGTAGTAGGGTGAGGCCCAGTTATTTCTGTACACACACACACACACACACACACACACACACACACACACACAAAAGAAAGATAGTCACCAACAGAACCTGTTCTCCAGCTCAAACCCTCATCCCCCATCTTAGTGAACTAGGCCGAATTTCAGGCTTGCCTCGTTTTCTGATCTGCTTCTGGTTTTCTGGGGCAGTGACAGACACATTCTGTTAATGCAGTGAGACTGCAGAGACACCCTTCAGAGGAGCTGCTGTTTCACTTGAAGGCTTCCTTCCCTCTGTTACTCTCACCTAGAGGTTTTCTGTTATTGCTCCTAATTTTGCAGATTTCAGTCACCAGTGAGAGATGCTGGGATCACTCAAAGCAGCAAGTTTCTTTTATTGCTTGAGAAAGAATTGGCCTTTTGGGACTGAAATTCTTTTCTTGCCTTTTCTGAGTCTCTCTTGCAATCCCGGCTGAATCCTTTGAGTGCCAGGAGAATAACGTAGGCTTCCTGCATGTAAATTGCTCCCAGATTTTTGGAACAGGTTTGGGTTTTTGGGAAGGATTCCCCTCCCACTTCACCCCAGAAAAAGGTTACTTGCTATCATGGCATTTTCATAGTTTTTGACACCATGCTCCCTACTGCCAGGCAGGGTGTTTATAATAATCTTTGTATGCACAAAAAGGGGTATTACTAATTAACATTTTTATAGACTTCGCAGGCAGCTCACTCCACCTCACAGTCCTCTGCCAAGTAGGTAAATATTATACCAATTTACAGAGGAACTAACGGATGCCTAAGACTTTCCCAGGGCCACACAGCAGGTTTTTGTCAGCTAGAATTAGAACTTAGGAGTCCCATGCTCAAACCACTAACCAATGGTGCCTCACCACAGTAGCTACGATATTCCCGCCATCCAATGCGCTATGTTTTGTTATTGTAGCATTGATCAGGAGAGCTGGATATTGAGTTGGGTTTAGGGGTTTTTAATTAATACAAACATTTGGAAACATTCCAAGCAGATACAGGCAGGAATTGTAGCAAAGTTTGACTTCTTCAACATGACAGTGGAATTAAATCCCTTTCATGTCTCTGCCCTCAGAGGTGTGTGTCCCTTACTCACGCAGAAGGGAGCGGCAGGAAGAACGATACCCAAGTGTTATGAAACAGGCTCATTCCTAACGAGCTGTTCAGCAGCTTTTAACATGGAACAGCTGCCAAGGTTCTTTTATTAACATTAGATCAGGAAAATAGACCAACGGTCCAAATAACTGAGCAACAAGCCCCCACAAGAAAGCCAGGGTCGCTCCAGGCCTTGCCAACCAAACAGAGTAAGCGCTTACACCGAAAGAGCTAATCAACAGATAGTTTAATGGAATGGACATGAGTCACGCTCACTTGTACAAAAAGACTCCCCATGGTTATTCTCCGGTTCCTGACCGCTACACTTGTTGGTCCTACACTGTAAGTTCCTCAGAGCCAGGAATGTCCTCCCTGCATGCCTGGAAAGTGCGCAGCACACAGCGGGCACCACCACAGGTAAATAGTAGATCTAATGCCACGAAACGCTCAGCACATGCCTATCCTGGAAAGCAATGACCCAGTCACACCCCACAGTGCTCCCTGGGACCCAAGGCTGGGAGGAAGTCACACCCCCCTCCTGCTCTGCACAGACATGCCAAGGCGCCAATTCATCTACGTCGGAGGGCAGCTATCATGGGGTTTGCAGACTCATGCTATCAGGAGGACGGTTACCAAACCAGACTGGGAGTCAGGACTCATGGGTTCTATTCCCCACTCTACCACCTGAGAGAGCCTAACGTGATCCTAGGCAAGCCACATCCCTTCCCTGTGTCCACCTGGAGAGCAGATATAAGCCCTGATCTGCGGGGCTCCAGGACCATTGCAAAGCATTTGAAGGTGCTAGAGAAGGTGGAGTGTTAGGCCACGTCTACACTACCCGCCGGATTGGCGGGTAGTAATCGATCTATTGGGGATCGATTTATCGCATCTCGTCTAGACACGATAAATCGATCCCCAAATTGATGCCCGTACTCCACCTTGGCAGGAGGAGTAAGCAGAGTCGACGGGGGGCTGCGGTGGTCGACTTGCCGCCGTGAGGACGGCCAGGTAAGTCGAACTAAGATACTTCGACTTCAGCTACGCAAATAGCGTAGCTGAAGTTGCGTATCTTAGATCGATCCCTCCCCCCCGCCCCCAGTGTAGACCAGCCCTTAGGGTCACAAATGCCACGCAAGAAACAGGGATTCACACACAAGCAGAAAGCGCAAGTCTCACCTGGGGAAGGTTCTTCCTTTTCCTACCAGCAGCCTCCCCTGCTCGGAACAGCTTCCACTCTGTAAGCGTAACGGGCAGGGTCGTGTCCTTCCCACGGAGGCATGCACGGGCAGCTTTCAGCTCCAGTGTCTTGCGATGGAGGAAGGTAGGCTTGGGAGGGAGCTGGAAACGGATAGGACAAGACACACAAGGTGTAAAGGAAGCTTTGGAGTTAAACATCTTGTTTGCCTGGTTCCAAAGGGGCTCACAGCAGAGTGCCCCACTCAGTTCCTGGGAAGCAGCCCCAGAGGGTGTCACAAGCAATTCCCTCTGACATACGAACGCATATATCGCAGCAGCTCCTGAGCCCCCTCCAGCTGCAAAGAGGGCACAAGGCCTGGAGGTTAGTGGGTATTTCAGCAGGGAAGGAACCTGGAGACTCCCACAGTGCCACAGAGGCCTAATGGGGAGGAGAGATCTAACGCTGCCTGTCACAGGCAAGGTGAAGTTGTTAAAGGGACAGATCTGCCCTGCCCCGCAGGCCTTCTTAATGTCTAAAGTCCTCTGAGGATGGGAAGTGCCCACCATTAATATGTAGCTTGTAGGGAAAATGAGATCCGTAACTCACACAGCATCTCAGCTCCCACCCCTCTGTTCCTGCCCCACACACTCAGCGCTGACCCGGCATTTCATTCACAAACAGCTCAAGCTGCCCAGGCCTGAACGTGGGATGCAGCGTGCGACAACGACTCAGCAGGGACACGTGTTATTCATGCTGGAAACAGGAAGCACTGTGGATCCCTCTGCCTGTGACCTCGGAGTCACAGCTGTTTATTGCTGATGTACATAATTTTCAACAAGAAAAGCCAGGGGTGACCGAAGACATTTGAAGGTGTAACTCCAGGTGCGTGGAGAGGAGGGGCACGAGAGAGGGAAGCTCACCTTCCTTCTAGAGGCCCTGCAGCTGCCCACCTCACCTCAGAGCCAGGTGCTTCGGCCCAAGGAATATTTTATTTTTCCATGCACTAAATTTCCCTTACGCACCCAGGTGAGAGTGTCCAGCCCTGGGTATTGACAGCCACCTGACCACAGATAGTAATTCCAGTTTTGTAGCTGAGCTCTCTGAGACAGATGCTTTTCAGATCCCAGCCCTGGGCCCTCTGGAGTCAGGACAAGCTGGGTGTGCCCTGTGGACTTGAACACAGCCAGCCTGGGACTCACTCTCACCTTGGGAGGCTTGAAGGCATTCTTTGGGGGTGGTAACTTCCAGGCTGACGGTACCCTCCACAATGGTAAAGGCAACACTTTGATATCTTCATACAGATTCTCCTTAGCAGGATCTGGAGAGAACAACAGGTAAGAGACTCATGAAGTGGGGGGGGGGGGGGAAGGGAGGGTTAAAATGCCCCTTGTGGTCACCAAGAAATGGAACCAAGCAGTGCTAATGCCTGTAATACAGTCTGCTGGGAGTGCCAGGGCAGTAGGTTTGGAGATGGACTATCCCACAACGATGCTGCAAGATGGCCCCGGGGCTCCCAAAGCCCTTCCAACTCCAGTATCAGTGGGTGTGGGGATCCTGCGTAGGGACCCCACTAAATCCCAGCGACCTGCTGCTGCAGTACCACAGCCATCAGCACCTCCAGACAGCAGCCAATTCCTTCCACAAGTGTTTATATAAAGCACCCTGTGGCATCGATGGGAAAGCTTAATCCAGCTCCACTCTGTCCTATTCCAGCTGCCACTAAAGAAAGCCTGCTTGTGGTTAGCCCTGCCTCCATCCCACCCAGCGATCCAGACCTGAACAGGCTCCTCCCCACCCCTGCTAACATCCCCGTCAGAGCACAGACACGTACAGATAATGTCCTCGTAGATGTTGTCCTCTGACTGTGTGTAGAAGAGTCTAGATCCCGAGCTGCTATTCAGCTCCTCATGGAGCTTCTGGGAGCTGGTGGCTGCCATCCGACTGCGGAAGCCCTGGATGTCTTCAAACTCAAAGGATTTCCTGAAAGCAGACCGGCACGTTTTCTAGTGGTTTCTTCTCAAGAGGGACATAAGTCGCAGAGGTTAGGAGCAAGCGAGGCCCTGCCCGCTGAACTCACCAGCCCCACCTCCCCGGATAGGCCTAAAAACTGGCCAGGCCCCCAACGCCAGGCCAGTGACTTACTGGTTTCCAGCCAATCCAATCATGTTTGTTTCCCCTGAAGAGCTTGTAGGCCTGATAAATGAGGCGGGTGGCTTTGGACTATCTGGGCCTGGGAACTGCACTCCCAGCTGGTACCTGCCCAGAGACTCCAGTGCTGAAGCCCTGTCCAGGTAGCGCAGCCAAGGGCAGGAACCCGGTGTGCTGCTATCTGGACGAAGGGATCCTGCACTGCCCCCTTCCTACCTCCCTGGTGGTGCAATCCCCAGCACTCTGACCTGGGGAGCAGGGCAGGGGGCTGCAACTGACATTGGGGGTTCTGGTTAAAGACACATGGACTGGAAACAGGGTCTGTCCCAAAGGACTCTCTTTCCTGGAAGATGCCTAGTCATTCTGCAGACTAATTCCCACACTTGGCTTCCTTTGGGGGGTTTAGCTCTGACAAACAACATATCTGCATCCGGGCAGGCACAAGTGGGCAGAATTCAGTTTTTATTTTTAATAGTTTTGACAGATAACATTTATTTTAAGCTTTTTTCTACATTTGTATCAATTTAAATTGTCATAGTTGTGGGAAATTATGGGGGGGGCAGACAATTACTTAATGACAGCAGGCATTGAGATTCAGAAAGAGAAAGCATTATAACTTTAAAACACAAATTGTCAACATCAGATGTCAAAATATACCAAGCAAACATCCTGAAATCAAACTAACAAGTCCTCAAGCAGCACTTCCCTACTTTGCTTCTCTGTACATTTCGGTTATCATCGATGGCCATACTCTTTCCGGAGCTTGTGTGTTACTAGTGACATGAACATATATTGACATTTACGGATATCAATCTCATCCTAAGGATGAATTGTATGGGGCTTTGTTCCAAAGCCAGTCCGGGTCAGTCATCAAAGCATTAAGGGAGACACAGGCCATTAAAAACCCCAGAGTTTTTGCAGCACATTTAATACTATGGAAAGCGTCGGAGGATCCAAGAGCACCAGCTCCCTGCCCCTCCACACAATGCTTACCCAGAGATGGCTTCAGCTCAGCGTCTCCTACATCTGTAGGACTAGCAGAGAGCTAACACAAATGATATGTTGAGTTACTTGTCTAACTCTCAGACCCGCATCCAAGTGGGCAGCCCAGCCCAGCCTGCTGCCACGGTGGTTATCTGAGATTAATGGCCTCAAACTCCAGGCAACTAAAAGATCAATCATCTGGAGTCATGTCTGACTCACGTAGCAACAGTGCTCCTCACTGGAGAAGATAGTAGCCCATGATCCATGGGAAGTATCCCAAAGCGCAGGGCAGGCAGCAGCACCCCAGCTTTGCCAAGGGTCTGGACACCACAGCTAAGTCAGGTTTCAGGGTTCTGGGGTGAGGTTTGTTTGGGGCAGTACTAGGGACCAGGCAGTCTGTGCACAGGAGTCACTGCACTGCACAGGGTGGGGAGGGGGTATTTTAGCCAGGACATACCCATCTCCTTACTCTCCTAAAGAAGGGCCAATGGCAGAGCTATCATCACTACCGCAGATTTTAAGGTCTCGCCTGAAAGTGCAATTCATGTGAGGCCTTTAAACAAAATAATTCTCATGGGTCACTCAGTGACCTGGTTTGGG
This sequence comes from Emys orbicularis, assembly GCF_028017835.1. Lineage (NCBI taxonomy): Eukaryota > Metazoa > Chordata > Testudines > Emydidae > Emys > Emys orbicularis. The sequence continues at coordinate 149,843,251 of NC_088686.1, forward strand.
CCAGGGACTTGCTCAGCAGAGGCTGAGGAGGCAGGTGCTCAGTGCATAAGAACATAAGAATGGCCATACTGGGTCAGACCAAAGGTCCATCTAGCCCAGTATCCGGTCTACCGACAGTGGCCAATGCCAGGTGCCCCAGAGGGAGTGAACCTAACAGGTAATGATCAAGTGATCTCTCTCCTGCCATCCATCACCACCCTCTGACAAACAGAGGCTAGGGACACCATTCCTTACCCATCCTGGCTAATAGCCATTAATGGACTTAATCTCCATGAATTTATCTAGTTCTCTTTTAAACCCTGTTATAGTCCCAGCCTTCACAACCTCCTCAGGCAAGGAGTTCCACAGGTTGACTTTGTATACAAGAGCAAATAAGAATTAAGCCACCTACCTCTTGGATCTCCCTCTGATTTTCCCATTTGCCTCTCTCTGCTCGGGCTCGTGGGAGGAGCCTACTGGGGAATCCTTACACTGGCCTTCCAGTGGCTTTTCTCTACCGCAGCTGGTTTGGTCCCTTTCTGACAGATAGCGGAAAGTCCTGCGGGGCTTCGGGGGAGGGATGGCAGCAGGCCTTGTCTCCTGTCCCTCGGCCTCCGAATAAATGTTTTTGAAGCTCCTCTCCATCACATTGAGGGGCTCCACTCCCCCAGCATGTAGTTCTCGCTCTGTCGAGCCACAGCTCTCTCTTTTCCTTTTCAGCTCCAATGCCATCGCTAGGACCTTGTCAGGAGGAACAGCTTCTATGTTCTTCCACAGCCCTCGTGAGGTGTAGAAGTTCCCTGGTGGCAGTGTCTGCTCTGGGTCCAGGAGGCCTCCCCGCCAGTCTCCATTCTCCTCAACCCGGGAAATCGGGCAGCATGTGTGCACTTTGGGCCTGAGGATCTCTGAGGTACCGCGATCACCATCTCTCTCACTGTCACCCTCGCTCTGAGAATGGTTCCTGCCCTTTTCCCTGAAGTCCAGGCCCAAGCTCTTTGAGTTTGCTAGCCCTGCCTTTCCGTCATTCCCACAGCCCCATGGCTTGGCCTTCGGTAGAGCCTCACAGCCATGGTCGTACTGTACCCCAAAGTCCTTCGGCTGCTGTCTGTCCTCGCTGCAGCCCCCTCTAGTCTTCCCCTCCCACTGGGAGATCTTCTGTTTGATGTTCCGGCAGTGGCTGCGGGAAAGTGTTTGCACAGCACACCGAGAAAAGCCACCATCCGGGGTCCCTGTTGGGTGCATGGCAGGAGCCTGAATCCTCACAAACGCCCCATCGCAGGCACACACACGGTGAGAGGGTGCAGAGTCCCAGCGCACCTGCTAGGCTCCAGTCAGGGAGCAGAACACAGACAATCCCTTTGGACACCAGCCCTGCGAGCAACAAGTCCTAATTCAGCCCGGGGCGGGGCGGGGGGGGGGGGGGGAGAAGAGAGAGAGAGAGAGAGAATGAACACATCCATCAGTCCGGCTCCGAGGCAGAAAGTACCAACTCACCCCAACAGAAAAGCATTCAGCGGCAAACATGAGGGCACAGTCGTAATTGTTCTCCTAGTGCTGACCCTCCTCACCAAGGGCTCAAGACTGGTCTCCCCACACCTCAACCCACTCCTGAAAATGCCTTCCCCCCAAAACTACAGAGATTTAAACACCTGCTGTAGGAAGTGCCAGGCTCCCTGATTTTCCCCACCAACATCGGGCACGGCAAGGGGGGAGGAGGAGACGGACTGGCTGCTCCCACTGCTTGGGAAACAGGCTGGTGATTTGCGGTTCTCTGAGCTCTCTCTGGGCATTGCCCATGGTTGCTAGCACGGGTGCAGCACTCCTGAAAACAACACCGGCAGGAGCTCCAGAGTGGACCCGGTGCAGCATTTTCACGACCCCGTCGTCTAATCCTGCTCGGAGCAGGTCTGCGCAATACAGTAGCCAAGGTGCCAACAGCATCTTGTGTGTGCTGGAGCTCCCGCCGGGGGAGCCACAGTGGTGAGGGGAGGTGCTGAGACAGAGCTCAGCGCAGGTATAGTGCAAGGGGCCTTCCAACTCGAGTCTGCAGTGAGCCAGCGACATCCTCGATCGGAGGCTGCTACTGTTTGACACAGGAAAGCTAAAAGGCTCATTGCGTCGACTGCAGACCGGCTCAGGGATTGGCAACACTAACCCTCCCTCCGGATGTGCCCCGCCTGCCCCACAGCCGGGGAGGAACCTGTTCGACGTTCCACCTGCCCACACCTGACCTAGATCGGCCACCGGGGAGACTCTAGGTCTCAGGGAAGTGGCTCACGGTGTCTTTTGGGGGAGTGAGAAGAAGCAGCCGCTCCGGATGCAGTGCTGTGCTGGTCAGTCACACCCTGCTCTGTCCAACAACCCCTTAGCACGGTGTATCTGCTCAGGGACCCAGAGCATAGGCTATTCAGAGACCATCACCTCCAGGCTCTAGCTGGGTGACATTGTTCAGGACAGAAATCCTGACCACAGACATAAGTGAAGTTGGCCTGGGTAGTTCTGGCCACCGTCTGACAGCAGGAAAAGCAGATGGGCTGCCGTGCAGGGGAAGGGCTGCAAGCCAGGCTGGGCTGTACATACCCAGCACTCGGGTCTGGGCAGAACGGCTGCAGCTTCAGTGCCTGTGAAGATCTCATCAGCCTTGTGCCCACATCTGCCTTTTACCCTGCAGAGAGGGGTTTGGCCCAAATCCTCACCCATCCCTTCTCCTATGAGCCAGAGCACAACTTAGAGTGGAGTCTCTAGGATCAGCTTCACCTGCCGTCTGTCTGCCTGCCCAGGTATTTACCCTCTGCCTAGCCCGGTGGGACGTGAGCCCCTGAACAATTTGAATATGAAAACCTAACTCAGTGCTAATCCAGTGCAAGGGCAGGCTGGCTCCTGGGGGCTGTGTGCGCAGCACTGCCACACTGATCGAGGTACCTGCTGAGCCCCCAGCACATAGCTCTCCACAGAGTGACAAGGCCAAACACCCCTCGGCAGCACCTCTGTCCCTGCTGCATAAATGGGAAGCTTGACCCAGAGAAGTGGAGAGACCTGAACAGGGCCACAGCAAGCGCAAGTGTCAGAGATCCTGGCTCAGGCTTGTGCTCAGGTCAGAGCCCATGGGACAACGTCCCCTTGCTCAGTGGCAGAGAGCGATGCTAAGCAGCACTGGAAGCTGCCGTTTCTGATCTCATCAGCACCATCTGCGGTGACTTTCCAAGTCGCTATGAAACCCACCTGGTCCTCACGGACTCAGCGCCTGTAAAAACTGGCAGAACTGCAGACAGGAAGGGCATTAAGTCAGCAAGAAGCAGATCATAAACCTGCCTGCCCAGTTATCTCGCTACCCCTGCAAGCCGCCTGCTGCCCTCGCGAGGAACAGGCTCTGTGCCCCAGCACGTTCAGCCAAGAGCCAGGTTTACACGGTGTGCATTGGGCAGATCAGCTCTCAGGAGGGCATCCTACATCACCACACCACTCAAACTACTGGCAAAGCTAGTTGCCACAAGTCACTGGCGCCTGGGATTTGCAGAAATGCACTGAAGGGAGAAGGCCTGGGTTTTGCTCCAAGCAGAGGCTGCTGACCCTCCCTTTGCAGGAGGAACAGGCTGTGCCTGCTGCATGGTGAAGAAAGGGGTGTCCAGCAGTTGGTGCTAGATGCGGGAGAAATGCACTGGCCAAGGCAGCTCACTGTTAGAACTAGCAAAACCGGCTCCTTTTTAGCCATGACAGCACACAGTTTCCCAGGCAGGGACTGAAGCTGCAGCGAGAGACTCAGCATCTGCACAGATGCATAGTGGAACTTACCTCTCTGCAGAGGTCCTGAAGTCCCAGCCGCTCCCTGCTGCACTCACACACAGCCAGCACCCGAGTGGAGCTCCCTTCTTCCGGCTGAGGGGCAGCTGCACCTAGCAGAGGCTGATGCTGCCCATCTCCAGGGATGACAGTACTGGCTGTCGCCTTCTCCAGCACTCTCCTGATGGGGAGAAAACAGCATGTGGCTTCAGCAAACACATGACCAAGCCAACTCCCAATCCCGAGCAAGGCGGCAGCCACCCGCTTGCAATGCGTCGTTAACATGACCGGCACTGGGTAACCCCACTGTGCTGGGGGTCTGTGCTAACCCCACCGAGCAGCCTGCTCCAGCCTCAATGCTCCACACACAGAAATCTCAGCGCTCAGATGCCGGGGCTGAACCTAGGAAAGTCGCAGCACCCAGCTCCCAACAGGAGTGGGAGCCCATGCAGCAGACAGCTCTTACACAGACCCTGCCATTCAGAGTACACTCAGCCAAGCGAGTGGAACAAGCATTCCCCCAGTCCCTGCCAGCAGACCCCTCTGCCCATCTGGGCTGTGCTCATTGTACAGCATGGCGGCCCTACTACAGCACAGGTGCTCTCCCCTCCCTGGCATCAGCAGGCCAGGAGCGAAGACTCGACAGGCAGCGCCTCCTGCAGCCGCAGGGTGACAGCGAGATGCAAAAGGAGGTGGAGGCAGGGGAGTAGCAAATAACGGAAACCTCATCACCTGCCCCCTGCCCAAGGCGTCAAGGGCTGGACGAGAGCCCAGCGTGCTGCAGTGCAAACTAAGGCTTTCTAGGCACAACCACCGCTCGCCATTGTACCTACGTAAGCCCCAAACACACACAGCCCTATATCAGGGCCATCCCCCCGGCACTGACACCATGGTACCATGCGGCCCAGCTGCCCCAGCCAGCAGCCCTTCCCTGGCCTGGCCACTTGCAGCCAGAGCCCTGGCAGGAACCCGCCCCTCCAGCACCACGCGGGAGCCTCCTCTCAGCCGAGACCCCACGCAGCAGCTATAAATAAGCTTTCTCTCCAAACATCCTGAGCCAGGAGCCATCCTTCCTCAACCCGTCTGCGCAGCTCGATTAGCGGGCAGGAAAGTGCCCCCTCCGCTCAGTGGCCATGGCTGCCACACCGCGATAACAGCCCTCGCTTCCCAGGCACAGAAAGCCAACCCTGAGGCCACCGGGAGCGGACACCCAGGGCCTGGGGTCAGAAGACAGGCAAGGTCATAGCGGTAAGACACTGCGGCTGGGGAAAAAACTTCGCCAAAACAGCCCCTTACTCCCTGCTCCTGCCCCTGGACACCACACCATGAACCCAGCCAAATGTAGGGAGTAGACACCTACGAGCCGGGAACCAGCTGGGCCACTGGCAGGGCAGGCCAGGGCAGCAGTAATAGGAGTGCAGGGAGCAGCAGCACAAAGCTGCTTGCAGCAGAGGAGAGAGGCTGTCGAAAGCAGGGACCTCACTCAGAACAGCCAGCAGGAGCAATCACACATGCCCAGAAGGCTCAGGGCTGCTGGGGATGGAGGCTGGAGACTGAGAATCCAGCACCCTATCCAGTGGCTGATTACGGAAAGCGATGCTCTCAGCCACACACGAGCCCACAGGAGCCAGAACCCAGCGCAGCCATCCCCAGATCCCGAGGAAGAGATTCTGCTCCATCGGGGTCTGATACCTGCTGTGCTCCAGGGTGGAGTGCAGGGCGGGCGGGCGGGGGGGGGAGCCCCCCATGCAGCACGATTCACAGGCAGGGCTGGAGAGGGGAGCAGCTGAAATCACTCCTGTTATCAGAGCTCCCAAAACACAGGCCCGAGAGCCACTGGCGCAGGGAACAATGGATCATTCACAGGGCAGAGTGCTCCGCGGGCTAACGCTCTGCATCCCTCTGCCCACACGCCCCTAGTAACAGCTCCACAAGGGGCCTGGCAGCAGGGAACAAGAGGGCTCAGTTATTCCCCTGGAGCAGTGTCGGTTTTCACTTCCTGCCAGCCATTCGGTGCCCCACAAGGAGGGAGCAGCGTGGCCTGGAGAAGCCTGGTCTGGAGGGCAAAGGGCTACAAACTGCAGTACACATCACACTACACAACAGGCCAGCCTGGGTCTGTCCCCAGCACCTACATCAGGCCCTCTTCCCAAGAGGGTCATGTCTGCTGTCAGGAAGCATGAGCAGTTACATCTGCCCCTCCACATCTCATTGGCTGGGGAAGCTATAGAAAGGCAGGAGGCACAGATCACAGGTATTTAACACTCTGGGGCTCAGTGAAGGAGCCTGCGTCCCCACAGTTACACTGGAAACCACCTCAGGCCCTCCCTAGCACACCTAGATGCACAGTTACCCAGGGCTCAGTAACTCAGCGGCATAAGACTAGCCCAGCCAGGTCTCACTGTACAGTCCCACTAGTATCCATTCCCCAGCCAGTTAGCTTTTGCATTCAAAATACTGCAGCATTTATGTCAAGCTGAAGGAATTCATAGGCAAGTTCTCATGAAACACCAGGAAGGCTGCAACACAAGCCATCAAGCTGAGACAGCACCACAACGCCTGAAAGCACTGGACACCCCACAGCTGTGGGTACCAAGGCCCATAGTTTGGCCTGCACAAGGCATTCTCCAGCTGCCATCAGAATCCAGGCACTAACCAGAGAGTTGTGCGTGAGCACACAACCCTGGTACCCAGCCCCACCTCAGAACCAGCCTGATAAGGCTTGAGTTGCTCACCAAGGTTTGAACAGCCCACCCAAGTGATGAGAGGCAGAGGGGAAACAGGCGTGGGGGTGAGCGTCTGTGCCTTTGTTAAGAAAAGGGGTTTTCTAGTGGGTTCTCGGATTCTCCCCTTTTACAGCTGCTAAAGCCTGTGAGCGAATGTAAGGGACACGAGACCCAACACAGAGTGTGCTTATCACGTAGCAGAACCAGCAGGCCCAGTTCTTTCAGCATCACAAACCCATTTCCTTCCTGCCAAGGACACAGCTAACAAATCAAACTGCTTCATGGGTCTCCTCCTCTGGGCACAAACCTGCCCTCACCATCCGGCTTGAGTCAGGGAACCCCAAGAACCCAGTAAGCACAAAGGACACAGCAAAAATCCATCCACAGTTTACAGCAGCAAAATTTCTGTTCGGCTCCCAAGGATTTCAGCACAACCGACCATCACCTAATGATTTACAACAGCAAAGAGGAGAGAGTGCTTCAGGGAAGGGGAATAAGGCCACACAGGCAAAAGGCAAAGCCACATGGGCCAGCAGGTCAGCAACAAGTAGGGCTCAGGGCAGCTCAAATCCCAAGGAAAGAGCGTCTAACCAAGAACTATCACAAGAGGTGCACAGCTCTGGCCATTTATCATGAATCTCACTAATCTATTTGGGGATTTTTAAAAAGACTATTTGGTACTCGGGTGATTACGTGACAATCCCAGCCCCTAAGTTCCTAGCCCTCCTGGTTGTGGAGAAAAGCTTGATAACATGACCTCTGATGGCTCAAACACCTGACCCAACTCCGATTTTTTCAGTCTCGTGATTTTAAAATCACCCTCAAGATTTTTTTGAGGCCCTACTCACGATTTTTCAAATGCTTGGAGTTGGCAAAACTGGTACACTTACCAGGCAACGCCTGCATGCCCAGGCCTTTCCCGACCACACGCTTTACATGGCATTTGCAGGAGAGCTGAGGAAGAAGCCCTTGGGAGAAGTATTTGATGAAGCAGAAACAGCAACTCACCAGCAAGCTTTCACCGCTCTGCAGTGCTGGCTGCCCACTGCATGGCACATCTGCTCAAATGAAGTTCTCTACTCCTGTCTCCTCATTGCCAGCTGAACAATACCCGCACAACATTCATCCGAGGGTGTACCAACAGAGCGTGCCAGCTCAGGCAGACTATGCTCAGAACTGTCTTGGTTTATAGGTACTCCTGGGCTCAAGGCATAAAGCAGACAGCAAATGTCTTCTCCTCTTCAACTGAGCAAGGGTCTAACTCTCAACACAAGGCATCCAGTTCACAGCCACTTCTCTACGGAGAGAAAAGCACCAACAGGTACCTCAAACTTCTCCTAAAAGAAGCTGCACAGCTTTGACTGCAGTCCTGGAACCCAAAGTCTCTAAGGTGTCTCACTGATCCTTGAGTAATTACAATTAGAGCCAGATACAATTAACAACAATTAATTTCTATTCCACCTCTGAAACAACCTGATGGAAGGTGAGCTAAAGGAACTAGCCAACATCACCTCTCCTTTGGGTCTAGTCAGCCAGGCGCAGCACTGAACAGGTATTTGTCAAATACACCCCACCCCACCCCCGTTTGGAAGAATGGAATGCAGCATTTAACCTGCATGGGCTTGCGAGACAGGTGGCTGCTCTCAAAGAAGAGGGATTTGATGAAAGCTGCTCCAGAGGGTGAAGCACATGAGCCCAGGAAACTACATAGACTTTTCCCTCAGGAGGAGTCACAGAAGTTGCTCTGAAGCAGGTTGGGATGGTCTGACCTCTAAGTGAAAGAAAGTTGCCTATTTCTGTGAGATCCAATCAAACTGGTAACACAAAATCTCTGCAAAACCTGACCCAAGGGACCTTTACAGCACAACTCGAGGGACTAGGGACAAACTGAAATCGCCCATGTCTTTTAACTGCGTCGCATCGGACAGCATCTTGTGAGGCTTCTCTGCAGAAACTCTGATCTCTAACGTTTTCCAGCTTGCAAGGGGTTGTAAATCCGATCAGCAAATTTCTAATCCTAAAAACCAACCAGGTACTTCCAGACCCTTTCACATAGAGACACCGGCAGGTTACTCAGGGACTCCTGCAGGACCAAAGTAGTTAGACTTGGGAAGGATGAGTCTTTGCTATTCCAGACCTCTTCCCTATTGTACATTCTCTAGTGCTTCTAACAAAACCTGGGCTTCCTACACATGAGAAAGTTCTTCACCCCTCATCCCGTTGCTCATTCTCTGCACGTTCCTAACTGTGCCTCTGAGCAGGGAGCACTTCATGCAGGGAGCCTTCAACTACAAGCTATTTTAGTTAAATTTACACTTTAAAAAAAGATTAAATGATTGCTGCACCTCAACATGGCTCTCTCCAAACTGCATCCAGAAGGCTCAATAATCTCCAGTTTGTTTTCCTGTGTTCCCAAAAGTAGCCAAACAGCCACCCCCACCCCACCCCATTAATGGTGATAATACTTGCAGTGCCTTGCGTCTGAAGGCACTAAGCAGAGATTCTAAATCAATATACTTTTATTTGAAAATGTTCTCATCTAGAAACATTTAAAATCTTTCTGTACCTAGGAAGATTTGCCAACAGCATTGCCCATTTCTTGAAAAAAGGATACCCTCTCAAGATGCAGTTCTCAGATTCAACGTCTAGAGGAAGTTTCCAAATCTTGGCCGAAAGTTGAAGCATGAGGCGTTTTAACACTACATGGCAGGGAATGCTATCTTTTTTCCAGTACTGAGAGCCAGAGAGCATTCTAAGCATTTTCCATCCAAAGAATCCCAACAGGATTCAATTTCCTGAAACCATATGTTCCAAAAGAGAACGCTGCCAACATTATTCAGGAACAAAATACTCTTCATTGTTGAGCCCACCCAACGCAGGTGCTGCTGGCCCTGTGCTAACCCTCATACTGCAGTCACAAAATCTCAAGCAATTAGCAAAATAAAGGCATTAACATGTATGCGGCATCTCCTATTACAAGGCTGCAAAGCAGACACCAGGACCCACACAGATTAATTCCTCATGACTGTCAGCTTTCCAAGCCAATCCCGTTTCAAAATGCTTCAATTGTGAATTGCTCAAGAGGTGACAAGTCTTCCTGCCACAATGACCCAAGGGTGGGGGGGAGGCCTTCAAGTCTCTTGCATTCTGGGAAAGCAGCCAAGCAAATATTGGAGAGAGGTGGTTAGTAAAGATATTTATTACTCACTGCGAAGGCACAAACAAGGATACATCTCAGAGCCACTTTTACTCTGCTCAGATGCAAATCCTATGCTTTTCTGAGCAAAATTCTGCCCCGTTCTGGAAGTGGAAAAGTCTGGGCAGTATCAGATAATAAACACCACTCCAGGAATGCTGTGTTCTGTCATTCAGCTCAGCAGAAACCACCTCTGTTAGGAACTGGAAGCTGCCACCGGGCTAGCAGCAGAGCTGAGCTCCAGAGCGCCACAGGGTAGGTCTGCACAGCCAGTAGCTGACCCGGGCTGGGATGCTCGCTGCCATGTAGACATACCCACTGAGACCCCAGAGGCAGGCACAGAGCACATAGGCTGGATCACCACCAGTGTGAGCATAAATGATGTTCGACACTTCATTTTAACCAGAACGAACGAGCTAAGGAAAAAATGCCTCCCCTTTCGCTGGGTTCTGAGCCATTCGGCATTAGGCAGGAAGTGCAGCGTTGCCAACTCACCAGATTTTATACTTGGTGTTTTTCCAAAAGGCCCAGTTCTGCACGTCTCAATCTCGGGGTTTGTTTTTTAAGTCTCTAGCTGTTGTGGATGCAGAGGGAAGATCTCTAAAGGCTCAAACACCAGAAGGCAAACAAACAGAGCCCAACATTAGTTATTTTTTAAAATCTCATGATCACTGCAGGGCCTGACTCATGATTCCTGAATGTCCAGGGTCAGCAACACTAGAAGGGCAGCAAACCACCCAGCTCTGAAGCAGGATTTCAGCCAAGTCCAGTGGCTGTTTGCCTGAGGGCCTTGCAGTTTCACACCAAGGTGCAGGCGAGCTCAGCAGAGGCACTGCAGGCTGAATGGAGGGATAAGATCAAAGATCAGCATAACCTGAGGTAGATCCTTGATGCAGAACCGACACCAGTCAGGAAATGCATATTCCACAGCAGACAAAAAAGGGATGCTGGGGCCACTCCCTGCTGGGGCCTTTATTGTCTTTTGCCCCATTAGCAGAGTTTGCATTGACTGGAGAAACCAGACCTTTTGGCCTCTGTTTCACTCCCCCCTGCTCCTGGGCCTCACCCAGATCCCTGTGCCCCCAGGGTCAGGTTCACTGCAATCTCCCAACAGAACAGGCAGAGCCTCCTGGGCTTGCTGGAGCCAGGGTCTCTCCCCCCCAGACTGGGGCTGGGGAAGGCACAGGCCCACACGGCCGTGGAAGGTGGCACCGGTGGCAGGTCTGACGGGGAGGAAGCTGCCCTCCCCTCTCCCACCGACAGGGTGACTGGTAAGGGCCACCTGGCAGCACTCACTGGAAAGGGGCTCAGCTGCCCCTCAGGTCTCAGCTGCCTGTGATGGACAAGACTGGCAGGCAGCAGAACAGCCTGGGCTACCAGCCAGGAGGGAGGCAGGGCTCCCAAGTATCTACTGGAGTCTCCTCCCCACTGCACGGTACTGGGCAGCTCCTGGGCTGCTCACTGCAGGAGCATCAGGCAGCCTCCTCCAGGCATCTGCTGCATCCCTAGAATCAGCTGCACACGGAAGTGGCACACTTGGCAACAAGCACTAACCTCAGAGGAGAGTGGAGGGTACCAGGAGCCCAGTTTCCACAAGCAATTGGGAAACAGGGCAGCCGAAATCCTTGCTTCAGTCTCAACTCCTCAGGGACAGGCGCTGTACTCGCCCCAGGGGCGCACACAGCTCCGAGCACTGTCAGCACCGCACACCACAGCCGAGCGTGAAGAGCTCAGTCTAGGCGAGGGGGACCATAGCGTACCTTCCTGTTGCTCTGGCTGCAGGCGAGTCCAAGAGCTCAGATCCCCACTCCAGCCCGAGTGCTCCAGGGACAGCAGAAAGTGCTGAGCAGAGCACTCAGAACTACAGCCCTGGCAATGGGCCGTGCTGCAGCTGCTTTCAGCATCCCCATTCCCTGGGACAAACACAGCTAGGAGCTGAGCAGAAACATTAGGCAAGAATGGAGCAGTAACTCCATGCCATGCTCCTAGCCCAGCCTGCCACTACCTCTGCCCTTGCTGGCACAGCCCAAGCCACCAGCTTTTGTGGAGCTGCTCAATCTACACCCCAACAGTTCTAGGGGCCAGGACTGTCTCGTGCCCATACTCCCACGGGAGGAGCACCTGATTCGAGAAGCTCCAGGAAGGAGTCACCTCTGTCACCCCCTGCGGCCAGTCCTCTTTGCAGCTGTCCAGGACAAGCTCGAGATAAGGCTCTTGGTCGGCTGGGAATGGAGGGCTCCACTTCGGTCAGCGAGTTAGTCTACAATCGGTCAGCGAGTTAGTTTACAATCTTCAGGTACCACGCGTCCTTCTGCCACCAATTCCAGAGATTCACGTCCCAAGACAACGCACTGCCCGGCTTCCCTGGGATCTGGACCGTGTCCAACCCTCTGCTTGGGGGAGACAATTCCTATTGGTCCTACTGGCCTTGAGAGCAAACAAAAGCCAGGCGGAGCAGATGGAAAACAGACATCCTGAGAGTGGGCGCTTACCCGTCCAGCCACAGGAAGCGGGAAAGCAAAAGCCAGAGATGGCACTCGGGAGAAATCAGTGGGCGGAAATGCCGCATCCCAGCTGGCTCCACACCTCCTCTCTCAGCACTACTGCACTTTGCTTCCTGAGATGAACCTTCAGGTTACAAGGAGCAGCAGCAGCTAACTGAATAACTTCCCTTGCCCAGCACCGGGTCAGACCAACGGTCCATCTAGCCCAGTGTCCTGTCTCTGATAGTGACCAACACCAGAGGCTTCAGAGGGAATGAACAGAACAGGGCACGTTATCAAGTGACACATCCCCTGTTGTCTAGTCCCAGCTTCTGGCAGTCAGAGGTTTAGGGACACCCAGAGCGTGGGGTTGCATCTCTGACCATCTTAGCTGATTACCAGTGATGGACCTATCCTCCATGAACTCAAATGGCCCCTTCTGCTGGTCAGTAATGTCACAAGTGGGGAGCGATCACTGCTGTCTCTCCGTTTCTAAGCAGTTCACTACCCCATTGCAGTCGGAAGACACACGCCGCTCTGAGAAGTGTGATCCTCTCTGAGACCCCAGCTCCTTCCCTTCACAACTGCAAAGCATATTTCCCTGTTCATGTCTCTGCATTTCTAGAGCATCACAGCCTCAAAGCACTCAGAAACATTAACTAATCCACTCTCAGCCAGGCAGGCCTGTATTACCCCATTTTACAGAGTCAGTGACTCACCGAAGGCCAGAGAGAGACTCGCCAATCCCCAGCCCCTACCAGAGAACTGACCTGCAGAGTGGCCCCGCAGGTAGGGTGACCAGATGTCCTGATTTTATAGGGACAGTCCCGATTTTTGGGTCTTTTTCTTATATAGGCTCCTATTACCCCACACCCCCGTCCCGATTTTTCACACTTGCTGTCTGGTCACTCTACCCGCAGGAAGCCCTGGGAGCGATAGCACACTGGACTCCTGGCCTTATTCCATCAGCAAGACAGTTTTGTTGTGTCAGCCACAACCCTCCCGTTCTCCGCATCTCCCGATCATAAGAACATAAGAATGGCCATACTGGGTCAGACCAAAGGTCCATCCAGCCCAGTATCCGGTCTTCAGACAGTGACCAATGCCAGGTGCCCAGAGGGAGTGAACCTAACAGGTAATGATCACATGATCTCTCTCCTGCCATCCATCTCCACCCTCTGACAAACAGAGGCTAGGGACACCCTTCCTTACCCATCCTGGCTAATAGCTATTAATGGACTTAACCTCCATTAATTTATGCAGTTCCCTTTTAAACCCTGTTATAGTACTAGCCTTCACAATCTCCTCGTCAGTGACCACAGGGGCGGCCTAGAGCTGGATTCCGAATGGCACTGAAATGGCTCTCCAGGTCCACGGCATGCTCTCAGCAGCACAGGGCCTATGGCCAGAGACCAGCTCAGCTAGTGGCACCAATGTGGACAGAACCATGATTGCCAAGTGCATCATCCCAAATACATACAGTAACAGCAGCTTCCCATTTGGGGAGCCCAGGAATCCCCTGAAACCTGAGACACCCTGACAGGGATGGCCCATGCAGCTCTTTCCCCTCTAGCTAGGCTGTGCCTTCCTTTGCGGTGGCAGATGGGACAGCGGACAATACAAACACCATTGTTCAGATATAAACAGATGCAGGGGCTGCCCTTCCTGGCCAGCCTCCTGCCTGCCCATCACCCCCCTCCTCCCCTCCCTGGAGCTGAGAATGAGCTGTGGCAGGAGCTCTCGCTGTTAGCAGGGGCTCGCAGAATCCCAGCGAGGTGGTGCATGTTCAGATGGGCTGTGATCATTTTCAACTAGCAGCAGAGGAAGGGCCTACACAGCAACTCGCACCCTGGGCCAGGCACAAGGGGTGCAGGGCCTACGAGCCGCACATCCGAGCGCACAGCATGAGCGACGGCAGACACAGTGCAAGGGCTGACAGCCTGTCCGTGCCAGGGAGAAGAGCACGCGCATTTCATCCTCAGCTTAATGGGAAACTGGGGGAGCCTCCTACACACAAGTGCCAGATGAGTGAGTGGGGGGTGGGGGAAGGAGTGAGGGAGAGAAACGTACAGCCATAAACTGGCTATGCAGAGAGATACAGACACAGCTTTGCCCATCAAATTACATGCGACTTGCAAGGGAAGACACACTGCCCGTGCCAGCTTCATTTCTCCATGCAGGTGAAGGAGGGTCTGACTGGCAGAGGGCATAGTCTTGTATTTCTCACCCCTGCAAAGGTTTCTTTAACAAGCTGTTTTTTTTTTTTTTTTTTTAAACCATACATCTTGGTTCGCATCCCCTCTGGTTTTGCCCATCAAGGAGCTGATCCCTGCGAATCAAGAGGAGCCAGGATTGCTAGTCAGGCTGTTTTGTGCCCCTCTTTGACCCAAACTCCTGAGAAAGGGTGGGCAAAAAGCTCTGAACGATTCATCAGCCCCAGTCCACAGCCCAGGGCCCAGAAAACTCCTCCTCCCAAGGAGCCTCCAGCAAAAACACAGCAGACAAGACTTGCTGTCCCTGAAGCTCCTTAGGTAAAACCAAGCAGGTTTTAAATAATCTTTCGGGCCATCTTCATGGGTCAGAGTGGAACAACAGGCATGAGCCCAGCGATGCCTGCTCTCCTTCACCTTCCAGAGGTGACAAATGTTCAACGTTACCTAAAAATAGCAAAGCCTGCCCATAAATAGCCTTCCGGCGTAGAGATCCTCCCTAGCTCGGAGCCTGGCGAGATGCGGACACAAGGGAGAGTGACTCACCTAGGACAAGTATCAGGGGGTAGCCGTGTTAGTCTGTATCTACAAAAACAACAAGGAGTCTGGTGGCACCTTTAAGGTGCCACCAGACTCCTTGTTGTTTTCACCTAGGACAGCTGCTGGGCTTGAGCAGGTTTCTGCTTATTCCCTCTGCTCCTCCCCAGGGCTCATCTGCTGTAGATTCCCCGGCCCTCTGCCCCAGCCCGGCCTAGAGAGGCTGGTTACTCTGCCGGCTGCTCAAGTGCTTCAGATAAAACAGAAATACGAGGAATTCTCATTACAGCCAGACCTGTGTGAATGAGCCTTCTAGGAACTCAGCCAGACACCGGAAGATGACGAGTCAGAGCTCTACAGCCTGAGCACCAGCGCACACGACTGACCCCCTGCCCTCAATCTCCTACTACCCCGCACATTGTGTGGGGAGGGCTTGGGGCAGGAGGGCAGAGGTAGGCTGCCGAATACCAGCCTGGCAGGCAGGTATGTGCCTTGCCTTCCCTGCCTTGCACCCGGCTGTATGTTTTACCGGCAAAAGGAGGAGACGGGTCATGGTGAAGTGCAGGGGTGAGAGGAACCAATTGCCAGGTGTCTGACACCTGGCCCCCCTCTCTTTTAGGGCCCAACCCAAACCCTGTTAAAGTCAACAGGAGTCCTTCCACTGAATTCAACAGGCTTTGGATCACATCTCCAGTCCCTACAGACGTTCAAAGCGGTGACGTACAAGGTACCGCATCTCCAGTCTGACCCTGAGCAGAGAACCCCACGGGGATGTTGCACAGCTCCCGGAAGAGCAGTCTGCATGCTCTGCCTTTCCTCTCCATGATGTACAACCCAACCAACTGCCTGTGCAGCCAGTCACACTCAGCTCCACTGGTCAGGGAGCAGCTCAGAGTTGTCAGCACCGGGATTCACGTGATCTGTACCGCCCCTGTGTGGAGCTAGGGTGGGGATAGAGTCCCTGAGCCCCTCACTCCCAACCACAGCAAGTTTAGGGCCTGCGGATGGGAGGGCCCAGGTATTCTATGGTCTGGAGATAAAATTCTGAAGACAAAGTCACTTGTATCCATGCTTAGGGAGCAGCAGACAGGCAGCTTCACTCCGCAGTTTACCGCTAACGTGCCCACTGAACCAAGACAGCCCCAGCTCCGCAGAGAGACCAGTGCTGCACTCTGGCTCCTCACGCTCCTCTGGCACCCACGGGCAATACACAGTGAACTCGCTTAGACCTGCAGTGGAATCCCAGGTGACACCTTCCCTCCCTCTGGCCAGTGCAGATCTGGGTTCCAGCTCTGGCAGAGAATCCAGGCCTCTCAGCTGACCGAGAACTGGCAGCAGTGGAAAAGGGGAAACTGACTGACTGGGGAAACAATCATTCTTCACCTGAACCCCAGCCGGCTCTTACTGCACGGCTGACCAGGGTGGCATGCACAGGGTGTGGGGCAGTCACAGGATGCCCCGGACACCCCTCACACAGACCTGCCCACACCTCGGCTTTGCTCTCAGCTGCAAGTGCTACTGGCTCTCCCAAGTGGATGCGCTGAAGCCAGCAGAGACTTTGCTCCCAGACTGACATCTAGGAGGAGACGACATCAGCTCGGGGAGCAAGGCAAGTGCAGGGTGGCTTGCAGCAGGTCTGGGGAGCGAGTGGAGGAGGGGGTGCACTTTGTGATGGCATTTACATGCAACAGGGCAGCTACAACTGAGGGCCCCAGCAAGCAGGGATTTTATACTTACCTCCTGGCCACTAAGGAAGGTGTTCAACAGTAAAACACAAAATCACCGCTGATAAAATTCACAGATGACACAAAGATTGACAGCGTGGTCGATAATGAGGAGGGCAGGCTGCCATACAGAGCCACCCAGATCGCTTGATAAGCTGGGCCACCAACACAACACACATTTAATACAGTCAAATACAAAGTGATACATCCAGGAAAGCAGGCCACACCTGCCGAACGAGGGAGTATCCTGGAAATAAACAGCTCTGAAAAGGATCCAGTCTCAGAACGGACACTCAATGAGAGTTCCCCGTGCGATGCTGTGGCCAAAAAAGGCTAATGCAATCTTTGGACTGGCGGAGCAAGTAGGTGTAGGAATAGGGAGGTGATTTCACCTCTGAATATGGCACTGATGAGACTGATACAGGTATATGGCATCCAGCACTGGTGTCCCCATTTCTAAAAGGATGTTGAAAAACTGAAGAGGGTCCAGAAAACAGCCTCAAAAATTATTCAAGGCTGGAAAAAATGCCTGACAGCGAGGGACATAAAGCGTTCCATCTGTTTAGCTTATCAGAAAGAATACTGAGAGGTAACTTGGTCACCATGTGTCAGTACCTACATGGGGAAAAGTCCCAGGTACTAAGGGACTCTTTAAGGGAGAAAGGCCGAACAAAAGCTAACAGCTGGACATTATTCAAATTGGAAATAAGGCCCCAGTTTTTAACACGGAGGGTGATCAACCACCGGAACAGGCTCCTCAGGGACATGGTGGATTCTCCATCTCTTAACGTCTTCAGCTCCAGACTGGCTGCCTTTCCGGAAGAGATGCTTTAGCCAAACACAAGTTATTAGGCTCTATACAGGGGTAACTGGGTGAAATTTAATGGCTTGTGTTACACAGGAGGTCAAACTGGATGATCTAATGGTTTCTTCAGACCCTGAACTCTACGAATCTGACTCCAAACAGATGGAATTCCATGTGTTCCTGAGCTGTGAAGAATTGTTTCCACTGCAGCCATGTCACGGCACCAGCCTTGGGAGCCAAACACCAAGGGCCACCAGGAGAATGGGCTGCAAGCTCACACTGCATTTGGGGGAATCAGCGTGTCAGGGGTTACCGCAGCAGAGTTTAGCACAGGTAGGAGATTAAGGAGTTTGAAAGCCATTCAGTATGTGCCCCTGTCCTAACTTCAGCACTGACAAGAGACCAGCGTGAACCCTCTCCTCAGAGAGCTTGCAAACAGCTGGTTGGTTACTTCAACAGCACGCGCTGAAACAAGGGATTTTGCACTTTGCAGCCTTTCCCACCCCAGAGAGCAGAACTCAGCTGGGGCCGGGGACCCACAACTGTGGCTTGTCAATATCTACCAATGGCATTTACACATGGTTTAAAAATCACAAGCAATTCAGGGCAGCTACACAGCTGGTGCATGTTCAGTGCCCAGCAGAAAAGGGTTTTCCCCTCAAGGGCCTCTGGGCACCACCGTAATGACACAGCCACCACAATAGCTATGGACTAATCCCTGCCCTTGGGGAACAGCAGTGCGACTGGTGTACACAGCACAATTAATTCCCTGGCAGAAAGCTGCACCGACACTGTTAGGGCTGTAAATTAGATTGTTAACACGTCACTGGGACAAAACCCAAACAAGCCTGAGAGCTGAAAAACGAAGCTTCAATATCCCTACTCCATGGTTCTCAGCTCCTCTTCGCTCCTGCCACACCCCAGCCTGAACCCCCTCTGGAAACACAAGGCCCCCCCTCTTCCCTGGCTTAATTTAGTGGAGGATGAGAACACTTTGATAACCTCATAGTACTATTAGCCAACTCCAACAGGCCAAGCATTTTCTGGATTCAGATGCCAGAGCTGGAAAACATCACTAGGTTGGGAGACGTCCAGGGTTGTGAGTTCAATCCTTGAGGGGGTCATTTAGGGATCTGGGGCAAAAATCTGTCTGGGGATTGGTCCTGCTTTGAGCAGGGGGTGGGACTAGATGACCTCCTGAGGTCCCTTCCAACCCGGATAGTCTATGATTCTATGAAGTGAGACTGGGAAGCTTTATTAGCTCATCCAGCCCTTCCCACAGGTCCAGTTCAGGCTTGTTCCCTTTCGTAGGTTTCCTGGAGAGGTGTCCAGCCTGGTTCTGAATATCCCAAGGAAAGGGGTTTCCCACCGCCCCCGGGACACACCTCTCCCCCTGCTAACAGACTCACTGGCAGGGAGCCCCAATATTCAGCTTTGAATTTCCCTTTCCCAGACCCCTCTCATTGCCAGTTCAGCTCCTTGTACCACCCTCAAGGATTCCTCTGGCTCCTCAATGCGCACACCCTCCGCCCATCCCAGCCCACTTCCCCATTACTCATCTGTTGCGCAAGCTCCAAGCCAGGCATGTTTCACTCAGCATTTCCCCACCAACAAACCCCTCTAGCCCCGACCATCCTGCGGCTCTTTTCTGAGCTCACGCCTATCTCCTGCTGGTGAGGGGGGTGCACAGAGATGAGCACAGCACCCCAGGGCAGCAACAGCCATCTTGCAGGGAGCAGGTCTTCCTGCTCCAGGATGACACGCAGTCGTGTTGTGCTGCATCTCACTCATCAGCTGCCCCACACCCCACCACCTGCTGAGATTTCCTGCAGCACCTCTCCACCCCAGAGCCTCTCTTCCTCACCTCTGTCAGCTGGGAGATCCCCAAGCTGAAGCCGCAACTCCCCACCCACATCTCCTTTCTCTTCACAACCCTTTACTCTGTCCCTGGCCTCATGGCTGTCCGCAGCACCCGCCATTTATCATGAACACACTGCTCACTACATCTTCTGACCCTCAAAGATGCCACAGAATCTCACTCCCCTCCCCAGCTCGAAGCAGAACCTTCTGCTCCCTCCACCCCAGCAGGATTAACCCAGCCCATTATGAGCACCCCTAAGATTAGGGTCCCTGCTGTCCCATGAGTCCCGTTTACTGTCAGGACACTTTCGTACACCAAACCTGCCCTTCCTAGCTGCCGCACCATTCCTTCGCTTCACTATGGCAAGCAGCCCCTCCTGCTCCCCGCCTCATTACTCCCACCCTCCCTGACTGCCATTCCAGCTAACACCTCGGCACTCTCTCTGAAGAGGTGGCTGTGACTCTAAGGGGATTAATACCTAACAGTTCAGGAATGGAACAGAAACCACAACTTGCCAGCAACACAGCCACTGGGGGGCCAGTTCACGGAGCCGCTAGCTCAGCTTTTCAGAATCCAGCCACAAAAGTCTTCCCGGTTAATGTTACCAGCACATACACAGTTAACGCAACGATCTGATTTGCCATGGCACCCAATCCTGACTCATCTCACACACAGAGATTTAGAGTGTCAGAGCGAGCAGAGGGTTTGCAGTGACCAAAACCAAGAATCCATATGGACCACCTGCCCAGAACTGCTGAGAAGCTGCCACAACTTCACCTTGCACCACTGCAGTATCTCAGGAGCAGCTTCCCCAAAACCCTTCGCCCTGATCTCACTCCAGTCTCCTGCCATGAAACAGGGAAGGGAAAAGATTCTGCACTAATAGTGACCCACAGTATGAAAATCGAACTCAGCAGACATCTGCTTTCTGCAAACACAGGATGACAATCTCCTGGGCAGGGCATGTCACATGGGCCAGGGGAAAAAGTCAAGGACTGAGACAAAACAGAAGAGAGAAAAAAAACAAGAGCAGAAACAGTTCTCACCTGTGGGATGATATGGGCAGGTTTAAACTAATCCATCATACCCCAAGAGAGGCCAGTAGTGAGGATCACACGCAAGCGTTTGTTCCGTGTGCTGTTCCTCTACCCCCGTACCGCAGCATACCACACAGAGCCTGGATGGAGCAGCAGCCCCTACAGCATGCATCAGCAGGATGGAACATGCCAGCAGCCAGCTTGCCAAGCCTGGAAAAGCCAAACAATGACTGCATGTTTCTCGTTTTGAGACTCATCGGCATGAGACACCAGCATCCACTGCACCATGAAAGTCTCAGGAGCACTTTTGCTTCTGCCAAAGCCGAGTCCTAGGGCTGGTTAGCATACCAGGGCTCAGGAAAGGGGCTGACCACTCCATCTTCCACAAGGCAGAGGGCAAACAGCTGGGGCTGGCAGGAGCAGAGAACTGCTACACTGAGCATGTGGTGAGGTAGGGACTCAGCCAGCTGCCTTCCCCACACCATCACATAGGGCACAGACACTATCCCCAGTCCCTGGTCCCTATGGGAGCCACTGCCCTGTTCTGCTCTCTCACCGTCATCCACCTACCAGCTGAAAGGCAAGGCAAGAAACAGAGATGCCATCAGTTAGATCGGAGTCACAAGGCTGCAACGTGGCATCTCCTGGCAGCAATGGATCTGCACCCCAGCCTCTCGCTCCAGAGATGGACATGACCCACACCGCCAAGAGAGGCCGGCACCTTGGCCCCCGGCCACTCGCAGCTGTTAACCCCACAGACGTGGGTCCTTGAGGGGACATGGGGGAGGTAGCAACACCACCTTTGATCTGGGTGAAATTGAAAAGCAAAAGCTCCCAATGTACTGAGACTGTCACCGAGCGGAGGGGCCCCACGCCGGCTGGTCACTGGGTCTGTGCCACGTGCTAGGGGAGCTAAGACAGGCACTAGAATACCACCGCTCGGAGCTTCGTATGCTGCTGCTCCCCTTCTTCACAAGCCCTGGGGGAGGATCAGCGAGGTCGGTGCATTCCCCTCCCCAGGGTCAGCAGAAGGCAGCGTTCAAGTTCAGCCAGTAACCCAGGCATTAGCACCCCCTTGGGATAGGCAGGAAGTGAATATCCAGAAACCATGGAGCCAAAGCAGCCATGACAAGGAATCTACAGGCCCGTCTGCCTTGACACTGCCCCAGACCCACCCCAGGAAACATCCACAGGCACTGGTGACGCCAAAAATACAAGGTACAAAGTCAATTCCAAGCCCCAAAGAGGGTCTCAAAATCCTGTCATCCTAGGAACTGACAAGACTGGCCCAGACCATGTTTTGCCCCAGTGCCCAACTGAGGATGCTCCAGAGAAAGGGCTGAGACAGCCTGTAACGAATAATTACAGAACAACCTGCCAGGAGTGGCACTTTCCGCCTGTCCCAGGCACTTAGCAGCTGCGTTCTGTACGGAGTATTCCATATGGTGACCGCCCACCGCATTTAATGCTCCCCGTTATATAACAAAGGGCCAGATTGCCACAGCTGGGTCCTAAACAAACATACTTACAGTCAGCCCGCTGCGTGGGCTGGTTTTTCTTTTTCCCCAGGCACATTTAAAGAAAAGAAGCCCAGATCCTTCAGCGAGAACTACAGCACTCCTGCGCCCTCAGATCCCGTCCTAACGCTAATGTCCAATGCCCCACACATCTACCAAGAATTAACTGCCTATGCTCCCAGCCCGCCCCACAAGGTGGGACAGTGTTCGCGGGGGTCAGTATAAAACAATCTGTGTTTGTGCAGTGCCCAGACTCTGATCCTGACTGGGGCCTCTGGACGTCACCACATGACAAAGAGGTGATTTTTGAGGAGAAACTGAGGCTCACAGAAGGGACGTGACCTGCCCAAGGTCACACAGGCAACCAGGAATAGGACCCAGGAGTCCTGACTCCCAACACCCTGCTCTAACTACAGGCCTTTCATTTGGCTTCACATCCTTGAACCTGGGCCCCAGACTTTACCCTACGGGCATCTCGGAAGACACCCATCTTCTCCTCACTCCTTCCCGACGCTCCCAAAAAACAGCCCATGTGTGGTGAACCGTTCCCTCAGAGGAGGTGAGAAACAGGAAACCTCAGCCATTCAGCAGGGCAAACCCATCACTCACAAGGCATAAGTACATACCTGTTTGGACACGTTCAGTTTAACGCACCGTCTCGTTATACCAGTTTCTTCCTCAGATAAGCTACTAGCAACACAATCCTCCCAGAATAAGAGAGAAACCAGCTGACCAGGCATTACCCTGAGCGCAAATAAGGTGCCACTAAACCCATGAGCCAGCTGCACTTACAAAGTTTCACTGCTATTTGTACAAACCATTTCAACAGTGCTTCTTCCAGGAAGGCAAGAGCCCATCATTCCAGTCCAGGATGTCCCAGCACCCCACCCCGATGCTAACCCACACCCATCACCAGGGTCTCTCGCCCTGAGCCACGATTGCATTCTCTTTGCAAAAGACGGCAAGCATTCAACAGGCCAAGAAGTAATCCAATGCAGTCCTGAGATCTCTCCTCCGGGGCAGCCAAGTCCAGAGCAACCTGAGACTAGGGCTTCCACCTGCAGAGCCATCTGCCATCTGGGCCCGTGCTCGGTGGGCTGGGACACAATGCAAGGCCTGGCTTGGAACTCCCGGCAGAGCCCGTCTGCCATTGCATCAACTTGGTTTCTTCTGAGAAAACCCAGAATTTCCCCCTGTGCTTCTTTCCCCCTTGGCTGAGGGAGTTTGCAGAGGAGAATTCTGCACATACCTTCTGCAGCTCCCAGGGTTTCCCCTGCTGGGGGTTTTAACAGCCAGGGCTCTCACAGGCACGGGCTCTCCTTAGGAGGAAGTGACTGAGGGCACTAGCCAGGGACTCTGGAGACATGCTTTCACTTTCCTGCTCTACCACAGACTCCCTGAGGGACCCTGGGCAAGTCACTTGGTCTCTCGCTACGCGATGGGGATAACAGCCCTGCCCTGCCTCACTGCTGTTGTGAGGAAAAGTACATTGCAGGCCAAGACACTCGGATATTATGGTAAAGAGACCCAGTCAGCGTCAGGACAGAGACCGCAAGGCCTGCGTAAAAATAAAAGTAAAGACAAAGCAGTGGCAAATGTGACTCTGCAGGCTCCAGGACAGCAAGAACTTCTCCAACTGATAAAGTCAGGAAGACACTTCCCCTATGGGCAGGTTTTTCTAAAATTGTCCACTATGGAGTTTCTTGCACCTTCCTCTGAAGCAGCCAATTCTGGTCCCTGTCAGACACAGGAGACTGGATTAGGAGGCACCATGGGCTGATCCAGTCTGCTAGTTCCCATGTTCCTAACATCGTTCAGCATAAGACAAGACATTAACAAAGCGTTAGACTCATCTCCAGTGGGCACCACAGCCTCTGTTTGCAGAATGCACTTCCCTAGAACAGTCAAGTTTCCCTTTCCCCACAGTGCTGCAAGTCCAACCTGCTAAAACAGCATTTTGCCTCCATTAAATGGTGTTAAAGAAACAGCAGCCTAGTGTTCAGGGGCACCTCTACCTCAGGGAAGCATGGAGTCAGACTGCAGCAGGCACACACAAAAAAACTTTTCCTTCGGGATCACACCAGGTTGTTGAGACACCATTTAAAAACCTTACTCAACATTTTCCCTTTGTTTCTGTATTAGAAAAAGCACTATTGTCATCCCCTCCAAAACACAATGGAAGGTCACGAGACAACATTACTACATTTCCTGGTTTGGCTGTGAAAACTTCAAAACACTGAAAACAAAAAATATCTACAATTGAGGCACTTTGATTCCTCTCCATGCCATGCCTGTTCTGAACAGCAGAGCCTGCACAGATGTTTAATGTGAAGAGCTGTCTACCCTTCCCTGTGCACAATCCCCAAAACGCTGTTCTCCCATCTTCTCCTAATCCATCGAGATAGACATTGCCACTGATGAATCTGCCATGTCTTTGCATTTAAGAAATTCTTTGGGAGACTCCAAGAGATTCTCCCATTGGCACATTCCTCTTGCTTTAAATGTTCATTCACTGGAATGAGAACATCAAAGGAATCAAGACTTAGGCCAGGTCTACACTACCGCGGTAGTTCGACAGCTGGCAATCGAACTTCCGGGTTCGATTTATCGCGTCTGGTCTGGACGCGATAAATCGATCCCGGAAGCGCTCGCCGTCGACTGCGGTACTCCAGCTCGGCGAGAGGAGTACCGCGGAGTCGACGGGGAGCCTGCCTGCCGCGTGTGGACCGCGGTAAGTTCGAACTAAGGTATGTTGACTTCAGCTACGTTATTCACGTAGCTGAAGTTGCGTACCTTAGTTCGAATTTGGGGGTTAGTGTAGACCAGGCCTTAGTCTGGGATATTGATTTTACCAGATTAGGAAATGCCAAGGCAAAGCCAAAACCACTGATTCAGGGATGTACAGAATCCTGACCTTTACTCCTAATTCTACCACCTCAAAACTGAAACCTGAACAAAAAGGAATTGAATCTGAAAAGCTCATGCCCCATTAGGCAGAAATGGCAGCTGCTTCGCTGGCTGTCCATCTGCTTATTAAAAACCACACATGAAGCTGGCACAGTAACGGGGCATAGCACTCCCATGCAGAGCACTATGTCTGGCTGCAAAGTCAGGACTCTGAGACCTGGTTAAATGCCACACACGGTAAAGAAAGTCTCAGAACAACATAACAAATCCTGTTTCGCCCTTGCAAAGCACTGTCGCTCCACACATCCACGTACCTAGTGTGAGCCCATCACCAGGGTATCTGGACACTCGATGACCATTAACTCTCCCAATTCCCAGATCAACTGGGAAAACAGAGGCGCAGCATTTGGGAGCTGCTGGCTGCAGTCACAGTGCACAGGACCCTGCTCCAATAGGAAAGCAACTAAACCAGAGACTAACCTGGGACTGGTCTTGTTCCGAACTCGGGACACCCCTGTTGCAGTTCCCAAAGAGCTCCACGCTCCCTGACTGGCAGCACGGAACTCACGCCAGCGCATCAAACCCAATGCATGCCCAGGCTGCGACCCGAAGAGTCTGGTTGCTCAGTCCCATCTGTCTGCCCCCCACCTCCGGCTGCTGTGCAGGCCAGCGCTCTCCCGCTGAGAGGGATAGGAACCAGGGGTGACTCACTCCCAGAGTGAGGGAGGAGGATTTGTTTAGCCTGGTTCCACCCCCACCCCACCGCGTAAGCAGCCCTGTAATTATAACTCAATGGGAAGGGGAGACAGCTTCCCTCCCACAGGCATCTCTGCTGCCCAGTGCGGCCGGGAGCCATAGATACTTGGGGGATGAAGTGGGATTCTCCAGTCACAGGCTCTGTAAAGCCCAACAGCCCTGCCAGCATCTCTAGTGCCGAGAGACAGCATGGTCCAGTGGGCAGGGCCTGGGCTCCAGTACCAGCACCGCCACCGACCTCTGCCACACCGCAGTGCTCAGCCCCAGGACACGGGGCACTAAGATGCTACTGATTTTTGTCTAGTTTATTTAGGTTGTCAGGCAAGAGAGGTTTCTGTGTCTGCGCAGCGCCCGGCGCCACGGGGACCCCCCCACCCCAGTCACCCTGGGTCCGCGCAGCGCCCGGCGCCCCCCCACCCCGGTCACCCTGGGTCCGCGCAGCGCCCGGCGCCCCCCCACCCCGGTCACCCTGGGTCCGCGCAGCGCCCGGCGCCCCCCCACCCCGGTCACCCTGGGTCCGCGCAGCGCCCGGCGCCCCCCCACCCCGGTCACCCTGGGTCCGCGCAGCGCCCGGCGCCCCCCCACCCCGGTCACCCTGGGTCCGCGCAGCGCCCGGCGCCCCCCCACCCCGGTCACCCTGGGTCCGCGCAGCGCCCGGCGCCCCCCCACCCCGGTCACCCTGGGTCCGCGCAGCGCCCGGCGCCCCCCCACCCCGGTCACCCTGGGTCCGCGCAGCGCCCGGCGCCCCCCCACCCTGTGTCCGCGCAGCGCCCATCACAAGGGCCCCGGTCCCCGCAACAGAGGCCACCCAGGCCGGGGTCTCACCTGCTCCGCCGCTCCCCGCAAAACCCCCGGTCCGATCCCGCCTCCAGCCCAGCTCAGCGCGGCCCGCGGTCGTCTCTAGCTTCATACATTTGGGCAACATCCCATTGGGCAACGCAACAGTCACTCAGACATCTGGCCCCGCCCAAAGCTCCGCCTTTTAAAGGGACACGCACTGCATGGCTCGCGGGTTCGTTCCTTGGCACCTGCTGCCTTGACCCGCCGCTGGGGGGCGGATCGGGGTCCGTCAGCCTGAGCCACGGCCCTGACCTGCCCCCCAGGGAGACAGACCCCCACCTCCAACGTGACCCCCAGGGAGACGCCCCTCACTCCCCATCCTGCCTCCCCGGGAGACCCCACCTGTCCTGCCCCAGGAGCACCCCCTTCTATGCCGACACCGATCTGGGGAGGGCCTTCGAGTCATGGTCCTGCCACATTCCCTATGTCACAAGCCCCCACAGTGATAGCGTGTCCCTGGGACGGGCACCCCGCCCATCTCAGGGATTGCTACACAAATTAAAATTCATCCCCAAAACGGGGGGAAGTGACGCCTTCACTGGAGTTCAGGGCTGCAATTGGGGAGCACGACCTGACTAGTGCCATGTGAGTTAGGTGACCAGTCACAGGCAATAGTGAATCGTGGGTGCAAGCGGTTCCCACACACCCATTGGCTGGTGACTACTCACCCAAGCTCTATGGCGGGATCCCCTTTGCCAGCCGGGGAGTGGAGGACACTCCTGACAAATCCTGAGCAGAGACCTGACAGCGCAGCCAGGGGTAACAGGCCTTTGGAAATGGGGCCCTCATCCCGAAGGGCTGCACCCCAGCCTGAGCTTCCTGACCCCTGAACACAGCGAGGCTATGGGGCCCTCAACATCCAGGCCCGAAACGTGTGGCCCCACGTGCCTCTGGAGCCCTAGTTTACATAATAGCTCCCGACTACCCCAGACTGCCTGCCACTTTCCAGCTCCGTCACTCTTTTGGGCATGCAGGAAGCGGTGCCACCCTCTGGAGTCTTGGCGCCTGGCACCTTGGGGACAATCTGGCCATTGCCAAGGGTAAAGCAAGGATTGGGAAAGGCTGGAACTTCAGGCAAAGCTCATTGTGACGCACCCTGCCTGTGACCTCATTACTCCCACCCGGAGCGATATACACCCGTCACGCCTTGCCATCTGTTCATGCAGGCTCAGGTGCTAGGAAGCCCCAGCTCCTGCTGCATACTGCAAGGTGCTGTGTCAGTGCTACGGGCTGTAGGTGCCAAAGATGAGCTCAGCAGGCGTGTGCCTATCTGTGTTGTGCAGCCTCTCCCAGCGACCACACAGCCCTCCCAAAGCCTCTTCACACTTACTCGCATTGGTTCACACCGAGGTATCAGAATTCAGCAGCTGAAGAGCCAGCGACTGGGATGATCCTGCCTCAGGCCGCAAAAGCCTAATAGGAAATCCCATTAGGAAGGACTGGCTGGGACCCCCTCTGTGAGACAGAAGGGAAGGTGGGGGGTGCTGACAGCCCTGGGAGCCAGCGCAGCTACTCAGTATAACACAATACAGACTAGTACATTATATAATTAAATACCCTATTGCCATCTAACAGCTTCTGACACTATCCATACACTCTCCATTTATTTCTCTGGAGGGAAAATCAAATTCCACCCCACAGTCCAGTACAACAAACTAAGTCCTGAAAACAGGGCCCAGGACTACTCCAGGCATGCCGGCAGTGTTCTGTGGGGTTCAGAGGCAGGAGCTGTGGCATTTACTTGTGGGTGCTTGAAACTTGCAGATGTTTTAATTTTGTGTTTTGGGCCCCTGCCCTTGCAAGTAAATGCAGGGCTGTTGTGTTTGCTACAGCAGTGTAATTGCAGCGAAAAGCCACTAGATGGCAACATTTAGGCATTCATTCCAAAGGACAGGATAGTTGTACAGTACTGTGATTCCCTTCCCGTCACTGTACATTTATTAATGGCACAAATATTTAATCGTAGGCTTTGACTCTTTTAGGGGAGAGGGATAGCTCAGTGGTTTGAGCATTGGCCTGCTAAACCCAGGGTTGTGAGTTCAATCCTTGAGGGGGACACTTAGGGATCTGGGGCAAAATCAGTACTTGGTCCTGCTAGTGAAGGCAGGGGGCTGGACTCGATGACCTTTCAAGGTCCCTTCCAGTTCTAGGAGATGGGATATCTCCATTAATTTGAATTTGACTCTCATAGGACAGTAAATCATTACTAAGAACAACTTCCACTTACAAAGCACGTTTTCATCTATGAGGCTCTCAAGGCACTTTCCAAACTATTCATACACGAGTCACTTCCCCATCATAGAAAAAAAGCTGTCGTGTCTAAGCAACCCTGCAAGGCTGCACAGTTTAGGACCGTAAGTGAAGAAACATACTCTGGCTGTGCAGTGCCCATCACAAGGGGAGCCTTTGCATGCTATGGGTCTACAAATAGTAATGATGATGAGATATGGCAGCAGATCCGTATGTGCTTGATTATGTTCTAGCATTCGTTGCATATCACTGATATGAACAGAGCAATTTCAGCCTTCAGCAACCTAGTGAAGGATTTATTTCCAGGCATGAGCATCTTTGTTCTGTGTTTGTACAGCACCTAGCACAGTGGGGGACTGGTCCATGACCATGGCTCCTAGGTGCTACTGCAATAGAATAGTAGGGGCTGAAGCCAGGCAACAACCAGCGCTTATATGATTCTGGCTGCAGTTTACCTTTTAATTGTATTTCTTGTCCCCACTCAATGCAGCCATAAGTCATGGTGATGTCATGATCAAAGTAAGAATCTAGCTAGCTAGATGAGACTAACAGAGAAAGGGCATTTGTGTACTGATGACAGCTGAGAGAGAAAACAGCAGCTGTTTAAACTAGTGGTGGGGACGGCTCATAGATGGGATATTAGGCTATCTGTTAACAACAACTAGGGCTGAGGCTTACAAAGGCAAGGAAATAATTTAATAATTTTGCACTTAGGATGCTGAGTAACAGTTTCTGAACAAAAATGGACCAGTGGGAGCTAGGCCAGTTATTGGCTACCACCTGGGATTCACTGGCTACTCAATTTGTCTTTCAGTCTAGTGAGAGCAAATTTCTTCCTGTCACTGGCTCAGGACACCTCCAGCACATGCCCGTGTGTGTGTGAGAGAGTGGATGCCTGCCAGCTCCACCCTTCCCTGACTCCCACCCATGCAGGGCTCCATTGCCTTCTGGGCTATTGCTTACATGGGCTCCAAGGGACAGAGATAGCATAGCCTTGATGTGGTCCTTGACCTGTGCCCCCTCACTGTCAGCACTTGCCAAGAGGACAGGCAGCCTGAAGCTTTTCAGGGCTGATTCCCTCAGAATAGGCTTATCCACGCAATGCGGGCTGGTGCAGTATAGCCTGTCATAGGGCTGGGAGTTATTCCGCATACAGCATCGATACAGCACTTGTAGAAGTCTGGAGCTGAGTCATTTGCTTCCGATTTGTGAATATCTGAACAGGCAGAATTTGTGTTACCACCTCTGGTGAGTTAATCGCCACTCACAATATCTGATTTTTTCGTAAAGCTCCAGCTCCTGGAGTCCTGTGATTAAGAGAGATTCTCACCTTTTGCTTGCAAAAAGTACATTTCCAGCCCTCATGGCTACAGAGAAATGCCTGAAAACATGACACCAAGTGACCCAGAAACCACACAGCAAAGAAAAAGAAGCCAACTTTATTATTTGTTAAAAATCTCATGATTTTCAGGGCCTGACTAGTGATTTTTGAACACCCAGGGCTAGTAACACCACAGAGAAAGGACATGATCTCCCAGTGCTGCCACCACAAGAAAGCAAAGTGCAGTCATGGGTGGGGCTCTAGGCTGCCCCAGGCCCTGACAGAGTGGAGGAGGCGTCAGGGTCCAGGCAGGTTTGGGGATCTACTCCATGATTTTCAGCCCCTCTGCGATGAGGTTGAGTTCATAGCACCAGGTTTCATAGCGATAGGCCATGCGGATCTGAGCTACATTTGTCTTCCAGATGTTGTTGCCTTGGGGCCCCTCCTCACGGTAATTCTCCCCCAGGAACTTGGTCTTCTCCTGGCAGAGACAAGGGAGCAGAATGAAAGGCACTGCATGGATCTATGCCCTCATCTCCTTCGGACAGCCTCCCGCTGCAGGATCCCGGCTGCCCGTGCTGTGCACGGGTTAGCATTGGCAGGCTTCTGCAGTCTCCCAGAGAAGCTGCTTCTGTGTCTCAAATTCCCTTTAGCGCCAGGTCTGAGGTGTCACTCTCCGAACAGGCAGAGCCATCCCTCCAGCTCCCCCACCCACTCTGATGCACACATGGAGACAGCTGCAGGAAGGGACATCCTCACTGCCAGGCCACTGGCAAACTGCTGAGCAGATGGCCCCTCCCCCAGGGAGATGTGGCAGACAGACAGACGTACCTCATGGGACAGACCACATTGCAAGACACTGTTCCTGGCAATCTCACACATGTCACAGGTGCTGAGTTTGAAGACTTGGGCAGCAATGGCGTATTCCTCCATCAGGGGCTCCTAGAGGAACACGAGCATCAGATCGGGGGAGAGGAGCGTGCACAGTGCTGCACCAACAGCTGGCCCTGCAGCCAGACTCCTCCCAGCGCCTGCTGCACAGCTCTGTGCCTAGGGGGGCGCAGCAGGCATTCCCATTACTCTGTTATGGCAGTGCCTAGGACCCTCTCCGAGCAGGGCCCCATTGTGCTGGGTGCTGTACAAATAGCTCCGTGGTATTTCCATGCCCAGGCCTGCCCTGGCACCATACCTTGGTGTAGTGGAACTGCATGGGGTCGTCCGTGGAGAGAGAGACCATCAGGCCTTTCTGGTGGAAGTCCAGCAGCGGGTTTTTGGCGTATTCAAGGAAGAGGCTGTTGTTGCTGAGCGGGGACATAGCAATGGGGATTTGGGCAAGAAAGTACAGGTACTGCAGCACAGGACTCTGAAAGGAAGAGCGTGGCCGTCTTCAGGGCAGAGGTGGGGAGCAGGGCAGTGGCAGACACTGCTGCTTCTCCACTACCTACAGCCCAACCCTTCCATGCCCTGGCAAAGAGAGCTGGGAGGCAGAGCTCACAGCTGCTTTCTGAGAAGGGGAGGGTCAGTCACCGTCCTATAAATCCATGGGGAGTAGATCTGGGCTTTGCCCTTGGCTTAAGCCAATCGTCTTCTCCATGGTCTGTGCACCCTGCAAGCACAGATTCCCACCTCCTCAGCATTTTCTCCAAGCAGACGGCCCAGAGCAGGGATGTCAGTGCTGGGGAACACGTGGTGCTCCAGGCAGGGGGCTGCGTTTGAGTGACATGGGACAGCATATTACAGTTCAGTGTGTAAGAGTCATGTGGGGTGGGGCTATGGCACCAGACTGGGGCTCAGGAGACCTAGGTTAAATTGCCAGCCCTGACACACACACCTCCAGGGTGCCCTGGGCAAGTCACTTAATGTCTGCGTGCGGGCCCCAGCCCTGCAGGGCCAGTGGGAGGGTGTGAAGCAAGAGCCACTGGCATTGGCTGTGAAGATAGGGCCTTGGCCAGACCATCCCCCTGCACCGCTGGAGCCATGCAGCTCATAAGAGCGTTGGTGGTGGTGGTGGAACAACAACATTAAGCGACTCTCCCCCACACTCACCTTCTTTAGGTTCAGGCCATGGGAGATATTATCTGCTGTCATGAAGGCTGCGAGCAGGTGGGTGATGGCCCCGGCTTCCCCGCAGTGGGGTCGGAACAGGAAGGTGTTCATGCCGCGTTCCCTATGTACAGACAGCAATACAGTAACCCCTGTGTCTGATGGAAACCTCTCCAAGCCAGGGGGTGCAGCAGCACCCCCAGCACCCCTAGTTCCAGTGCCTAAACATGGGGCTAATGCAGGGAGTGGAAGGGCATTGCTGGGTGGGAGCTGAAGCTGAACTGGAAGCCCACTTCCAGGGAGGAACCCCCAGAGCCCAGCCAGACCCGCTCCCAGGGACAGGACCCCCAGAGCCCAGCCCAGCCCCAGGCCTCAGTGTTTGCCCTTTATTCTCCCTAGTGCATTCAGACTGGGTGCAAGGAGACAGTCTCAGCTGAGCCCAGGTGTTTGCCACAATCGCTCATGTCTCCCTGCTGTCAAGGAAGCTTCAGAAATGCCTGGCTCTGGGCTCCTCCACTGGGCAATCTCCACGATGGAAGCATAGACCCCAGCAGAGCCGTCCTAGCACCACCTGCACAGCACGAACACAGGTCCCTCTCTGCTTCTGCTGGCGGCAACTCACAGCCAACATCCCCTCCCTCCACATGGGGCGCAATGCCCGTGTGACGCATGGCTAGAAAGGGTTAAACATCCTGCAAAATAAATAACCCTCAAAAGACACCGTGGGGAGATAATGTTTGTGTTTTTGTGTATTTACATATGTATGAGTAAGGTCCACAATGTAATCAACAGTCCCTGTCTATGCTGTATTCTGAAAATTCAGAGGTCAAAAGAACATCCTATCGTTTAAATGATTTGTAAACACGGGATAGGTCTGTATTCATCTCTCTTTGAAATGTATAGCAAATAATCTGTGAATGATGGAGGAACAAGCAAATTGCCTTATATTAATTCTATAGCTAAGTACCGGTGATGGACCTCCTTCAAAGTCAGGCTAATCACCTTTTGAATTCCAACTTGTCAAAAGACATGAAATTGTATCAAAGATCCTTGGGTCCTGATTCTGTCATTTCAGATCTGCTTGGGCTTCATCAGGGGAAGTTTGAGTTGCAAGACTGAGGTCCCAGTTATGCTGGTACGCCCTGAATATGATCTTTGGATATTGGACTATAACCTATGAACTATTTCTGAAAGAGCTCTTTGCAACAACAAAGCTCACCATCTGTGCGATTAATCTGAACATCAGTGAATTGAACTCATGTCTGTATGTATATTGATCTTTTAACCCTACTCTCTCTCTTTTGTTTTTGAATAAAGTTTAGTTTAGTTATTAAGAATTGTCTGTAGCATGTATTTGGGTAAGATCTGGAATATTCAATAACCTGGGAGGTAATGTGTCTGATCCTTTGGGATTGGTAGAACCTTTTATTTTATATGATGAAATAAGACTTAAAGACATTTTCATCATATTTGACGTGGGTACCCAGATGGAGGCCTGAGACTGGATTACTTTAAGGCAGTGGTTCCTAAACTTTTGTACTGGTGACCCCTTTCACATAGCAAGCCTCTCAGTGTGACCCCCCTAATAAATTAAAAACACTTTTTTATATATTTAACACTATTATAAATGCTGGAGGCAAAGCAGGGTTTGGGGTGGAGGCTGACAGCTCGTGACCCCCCACGTAATAACCTCGCGACCCCCTGAGGGATCCCGACCCCCAGTTTGAGAACCCCTGCTTTAAGGGAACTGTGTTGTTTGGACTTCTGAGTAACCGGTAAGGTAATAAAGAAACTGTTTTATGCTGGCTTGATAAATCTAAGTATTGGAATATCCACCAGCTTTATGGGGATTGTCTGCCCCATTCTTTGCAGCTCACCCTAATTGAGTGACCACAGATGGCCCCCACTAGGACTCGGTCACAGCCCGTGAACCAGGTCCCCGCCAGAGGGCACCAGCAGCACATACCCCCATGCGGTGACCCACCTGCGGAGGTTGTTGAGCACCATGATGTTGGCGTACATGTAGTACAGGTAGTAGGTATACGACGGGTTCTTCTCATGGCTCCACTTGTCCGGCTTGGGGCTCTTGGTGGAAAACATGTGCCCACTGTGCTTGGACTCGTCGTCCACGCTATCGAAGCCGGTGATCTGCTGGCACGAGCAGACAGGAGTGGGTCAGCCCCACCGCCCTCCGCTGGCTCCTAGGGCTCTCCCAATTGGGGGGGGGGTGTCTGTGAGCAAAGCCAGATGTCACCTCCCTCCCCATGGGCTAAGCAACCTCGGACACCCATCTCCCCGACCCAGGACACACGGCACTGAGTGCCTGACACCGCCCTCACCCCAAGCACCACAGCACATGCAGTGCAGGAGGGGGCCCAGCTCCCCCAGCACATCCCCTGCCCACCCTGCCCAGAACCCCATGCAGAGCCTGGCACATGCAGCGCAGGAGGGGTGCCGGGCTCCACCCACTAGCCTGGGCCCCTCTTAATGGCCCAGCACCAGACAACTCAGAAACGAGCTTGCTCGCTCATCTCACAGGCCTCCCTCTCCTGGCACCTCCCAACCCCAACCCATTTCTCTGGTTGGGGCCAGAGCAGGGAGGGTGGAAGGCTGACTTCCCCGACCTGTGGGGGAGGGCTCGGTGCTAATGCCAAGCTTACCAGTGTGGCACATAGTGGTGGGGTCTGAGCCCCAGAGGCACCACCCCTCCCGTCAGCGCTTCGTCAGGCCCAGGCCTCTCTGTACAGCACTCACGTGTCGCAGGAATACGCTCAGCTCCTTGTTGGCCTGAGGACTGACTGTCGCTTCAAACACAGGCACAAAAATATTCTCCAGCATCTTCCCAAAGTGGGGGAGGAAGTTCTTGGCCCGGAACACGTCGCTGGGGACAGAGACCAGGATTAGCCTCCAGCAGGAGAGCCGCACAGCCCCCAGCATGGACAGAACACCTCCCCCCGAGGCCGCTCTACAGACGCCCCACAGCTGCCACATCAGTAAGTCAGGATGCTCCTGCTCCCGCCAGCCTTGCCCCGACACCCGGAATCTCACCCCATGGCACGTACTAAATCCTGGGCACTTGGATCATCCACTTCATGTTGGGGGAGTAGACCCTGTGCCTGTTGAACCAGCTGGCCAGCTTGGGCCACTCCTCTGGCGAGCGCCCATAGATGGACAGGCGGGGTTCCGCGTGCTGGTACCTGGCATCCTCCAAGTCAGAGCCAACTTCCTGCAGACGTAAGGGTGCAGGTGGTCACGTGTGCCTCACTCACTTGGCTGGAACTCGGCATACTGTGGGCATACAGGCTCCTTCCTGCTGCGTTGGGTTCCCCTTGTGTCCCCACCCCCCCGGCTCACCTTGATGATGGTGGCAAAGTACTCGCCATCAATGGTGTTTTCTGTCTTCAGGTAGAGGTCACGCAGCTCACTGGCTCCCACCGGGTTGTACTTGTCATTAAACTTGTCAAAGCGCTGGAAGGTCTGGCGCCCCTGGGGTGCAAATCAGGGTCAGAGCCGAGGGCGGATAATGCTTCATGGACCTAACGGGGCGGGATGCGATAGCCTAAGGCCTCGCTGGAGAGGAAAGGGTTAACCCCAATTCTAGAGAAGAGCATTGGCCACCCTGCCATGGGACAGAGCTGGTGCAGTATGTGCCTGGGGAGGGGTCCCGGGTGACAGAAGGCATGTGATGGAGTGCCCCTAGGAGAAGTAGGTGAGGGTGCCCATGGGGCATGTGGGGACATGGCCCTGCGGGAAGGCAGGCATGGGACGTCTTATAGCAGAGGCCAACAGACTCACAGCGTGAACATCCAGAGAATCCACCGTCAGGCCATAGGGGTGCATGTTGAGCTGCTGGAAGAGCTGCTTCAGGGTGAGTTTCTTGCCCTTGGCGTCATACACGACCCTCTCCGCGTCCACACGGTACGACTTCTTGATGAAGCGCAGCAGGTGCTTCTGGTTCATGCAGGCCGCAGCATGAATGTGGGTGTCCACCTGCCAGGCAGAGGGGAGCCATCGGTCTAGCCAGGGCCCAGGTGGGGAGGAGGCAGGGCAGCCAGGCCCATAGAACGGAATGCTGCTGACACTGACTGCAGCCATGGCAAGTCTGCCCTGGCATCAAGGAGCACATCAGCCTGGATCCCAGTAAGCGATGGTGACCACCGGGGGCTAGCGGGGGGGTACTCCCTGTGCCTGCACCCCAGCCACGCCTCCGCACGCTCACACCTCCGGGGGCGACCCAGGGTCTGCTCAGGGGTCACAACAGCTTGTGCTGCCCCATAGAGAGGTGCGGGATGGGGAAAGCTGCCTGAGCACCACCTGCCCTATGGTGGAAGGAGTCAAGGCAGAGCCTGCATGCCCCTGGCTCAGCCCATCTGACAGGCCAGCAATGTCTGTGCGTCTGTCCCAGGCCCTCACCTTCCTGCAGTTGTAAAAATCCCGATGAGGGTTGTTCTTCAGCTCCTTCAGCTCCTCCATCTCATTCAGCATCTCGTGCACATTGAACTTGGAGGAGAGGAACTTCAGGCGCCGATGAGCGTAGGTTTTCCTGACAGAGACAAAGGGTCAGAACCCAGGCGCGTTCAGGCCCAGCTGAGTGCATGGGACCTGGGGATGCTACAGGTGGGGCAAACAAGGGCACGGCTGCCATGCAGCTCACACATGTCATGAAATTCCTGCTGTAATGACCTGAATCCTATAGCGCCAGCGGCTGGGGCAGTGGCAGCAACCTGCCAAACTACTCCAGGCCAGGTTTCAGTCCCAGAGCGGGCCCAGACATGGAGGCCTGCAGCAGGGCTGGGCTCCTCTGGGCACCAGGGGCCTGGCAGGTATTGCTGGGGGCCTGGCCAGCCCCTCTGACTGAAGTGGGAGCTGGTGTCCTGCCTGAGGGCTGCAAAGTTCTGCAGTGCACAACCCCTGGCAGCGCTGGAGCACAGCCGGACTGGGGTCCCCTGACATCCCTCTGTGTGGCAGGGCGGGGGCCTGGCTGGGCACTTACATGGGTCCCTGTGCAATCAGGGCGAGGAGGAAGTTCATGTCATCGAGGAAGTCCTCGAGGTTGGGGTAGGGCAGGTCCTTGGGCTTCCCTCGTCTGGCAGCCGCTGCGTCAGCATAGACGTAGACCACACCGCCCTGCATGCAGACGCAGTAGCCCAAGTCCTCGGGCAGATTGTCCGACCGGAAAGGGTCCTCACCCTCCTTCACAAGGGGGGTGAACACTGTCCCGAAGGCAGAGTGCAGGTGAGCAATGGGCCTGGTAGGGCAGCCTTTGCCACACGGCTGTACTCTGGGGCTGATGGCAGAGTCAGCGCCGGCCTGCGCATGAACACAGGTAGCCCACCCTGGAACCCAAGGCCAGGCCAATGGCTGCCCAGCATGGGGCCCAGACAGACACAGGCGGCTGCCGCCAACGGGCTCCTCTGGGGGCCCTTCCCTGCCTCAGTGCCTGGGCTGCTCCCTGCCTCTCTGGTGGTGGAGCCGGCATCCCAGCTCTCTGGCTGCTGAGTCTCTCCAGGCCCGCAAAGCCTGAGCAAGAGCACGGCTTGCCCAGAGACACAAATTGTTGGCGGAGATCTGACAGCCCTGGAGGGATCTGGGGCACGGAAACGAACGAGTGTATGCGTGGCAGAGAGCTAGGGCATTCAGAGGGGCTCCACTCCCCCCACATCATGGGGTCAGTCTCTGCAGGAGACTGGTTCCAAGCTAGATAGCGTGAGGCTGCATTCCTGTAGCCTCAACAACAGGAGTCATTTCCTCCAGATAGATGCAGGTTCAGCACCCCCGGCACTGCTACCGGGGACACCCCCTCGCCTGCACAGCCCTGGGCTCCCCAGCTGCTCTTCAAAGGCTTCCTGTTTGTGCTGGTTGTGAGTTACCCTGGAAGTCATGGCTGCTAGGTACCTGGGGCATGCCCATCCTCGGCTTGCCAAACCTCGCCTTCCATGTTGCGCAGATACTGGGACGGGGTCTTGGGGAACCTCTGAAACGATTTCTGCATGTATTTCTCCCGGATGCACAAAGCCCGGTAGAGGCCTCTGCAGACGACTTCAAAATCCTCAATTGTGACCTGCAAAAGTTCTTTGTTGAGGACAGTGGTGTGTGCAGCATGTGGGGGCCTGCTCTGGGCCTGTGGGAGCTCCTGGCCTTGCTGGGACGCGCAGACAGACACGCTCGCTGTGCACGTGCTGGAGAACAGCTGAATCAAGGCAAGGCCTGGGTTCCCCTGGAGCCCACCCCCACATGCATGGCCCAAACAGGCAGCCTGGCAGCCATTCTCCAAGCCCTGCCCTTTCAGCCTGGCTGACAGCGTTTTGTGCAGCTCAGAAAGGTCCTTGCTGAGGTAGAAGGAAAGCCCCAGAGGCCAGGACAAGCCATTAGGGGCACTGTCCTGGAGCGCAACTCCCAGCTGCTGTCTGACATCTCACTCTGAAGCTGCAGCCTAGGGTGCTGCAGGGGCTATTTTAGGAGCACAAGCTGGTCCCGCTTCAATTTCATCTGACTCAGCATATCATCAGCACATCTAATTTACTGCAGAAGGCAAGTGTTGTGTGGGCAGCCCCGGGAGGTCAGGCCAGGGCGCTGGCGAGCGACAGGAGCAGGGGATTGCCACCCAGCAGCTGCAGTGGCTGGCTGGGACCACGGCTAGGGAGTGATGCTGGAGCGGCCATCTCAGTGCACCGAGGAGTGTCTTGCCAGAAGAACCTGTAACCCACGCCATCCTGTAATGGCCCCTGCCTTTGCTGCTTGGCCCCAAGCTGACCCAGAAGGGCGGGGCTGCACCTGCGCATGGTGGGGGCTGAGGTGAAAGGGGCCTCTCTGTGATTCTCCACAGGCAGAATGCATGCTGAGCATGGGCCCGGCAGTCACCGCACCAGGTGTGTGCATGCAATTCACACAGTGACAGACATAGCGCATGCACAGTCACAGCCTTGCATTTCTGCCCCCCTGCTCTGCCCTGGTGACTGGCTGGAGCACTATGCAGGGAGGTACTAAGGGGTCTCAGCAACTGCTCCATCTGCCACCCTGCAGCATCTCTTCTTGAGGGGCCACAAGGGCCCTGTGCCTTCCCAGCCATCGCACAGAGAAGAGCCCATGAGTTTCTCTGCCACATACATTGGCTTGCACCTTTGGGATCACTAGGGAATTAGCAGGGTGCTGCCATCTGCCCAGACTGAGCTGGGAGAAGTGGCCTCTCCTATGCATTTAAACAAGGGGCACGCACGTGCACATTCCCAGCTCCCAGGAGCCAGGAGAGAGGAGGGCAGAGGGCATGGAGGGGGAGACCGGGAGAGGAAATGGCGCTAAGACGTGGGAGGGAGCGAGGCACGCTGGCGCTTACCCCTGAGGCATAGTCCCCTGTGATCTGCACACGCTGGAAGTCAGGCACAGACTGGTACAGTGGCGAGGCAGCGATGAACTCCTCAATGGTGGATAGTTTGGTTGCAGAAGTTTCAGCAATGGGCAGAGCAAGTGCAATTGTCTTCAGGGAAATCCGCTTCTTCCTGCAGAGAACGGGGGGACCACCTCAGCCTGGGCACTGGCAGCACCATGTGCCCTGCAGGCAAGGCAGGGCCCTGCCCAGCGCTAGGGGTCAAAGGACTATGCCCAGGTATTCAAAGGGAAATAGTGCAATTAGCAGCATGTCCTTTCCTGTCTCAGTGCAAACCCGGGCTGTCTGCACCGATAGAACAGTACAATCCAATGCCTCGGCCATCCCAGATGCTGTTTGTCTCCCTGGGTCAAGCCATGGCTGGCGAGAGACATGTTCCAGCTCCTGTCCCAGGTGTGCCAAAAGGTGGGGGGAGCAGAGGCTGCAGCAGAAGCTTTGGTCCCACAAACTTGGCTCTCCAGGAGTCAGAGCTCCGTGATGTTTCCAGCCATAGCAGGGTTTGCAATTTTTAATTCAACACTAATCCTAGATTATTGGCTGGAATAACTGGACGCTGTCTGAGTACTTGCATGGCCCTTGTCACCACAGTCTCTGAATGCCTCACAGTCACTAGTGGGGGTTGCCCCTCTGCCCCCTGGGCGGCAGGGTCGGGAAAGCTAAGTGACTGGCCCAAGGGCACACAGGGCATCTGTGGTGGAGCCTGGACCAGGCCCCTGGTCTCGAGGCCCAACCCAGCGCTCGTCTCTGGGGAGCAGTGGCTCAACGCACCAGCCTGTGGGCGATGCTCAGGCAGCACGATGAGGCCTGCAGCACAGAGCGACTGGACAGACAGTCTGGATGGATGGATGGCCGGAGTCAATCAGGGCTTTCAAACACTTTCACAGGGGAGTACCCACCTCTTACCACAGGGATTTGTTTGTGGGCCCAGCCCCTAAGACAACACTCCTGGGGCCACCAGACACCAGCATCCATGGAGGAGTGTGTGCTGGGGGCAGGTAATGTGATGAAACACCTGGAAACAAACAGCATGAGCTGCCCAGCAGGCTCTCCATGGCCATGGCCGGGGAACCTCTAGGCCAGACAGACAGTGGCCAGCCCAGGTTGTCCCAGAGAATTCACTGAGATATTCCCAAGCCATAGTTAAAGTTTCCATCCTCGTCTCCTGGTATAAGGGCATGCAGGGGCCGGAGCTGGGGGCTAGCAGGGCCAGGGCAGGTGTCAGAGGTGGGAAGCTTTCAGCCTGTCCCTCCCCACAGTGCCCCAGGCCTACTGCCCCTCACCCAGCTCTCACCGCTTGTCAGCCGTGGCTGTGGTCTCCTGGTGGATCATGTGCTCCCTCATTTCATGGTGCAAGATGGGGCAGATTTCTTCCACATCAAAAGGTGAGACCTCGTGCCTGCTGTCCTCGTCCTTCACCTCAGAGGCAAAGACCTTCTCAGCGAAGCAGCGCATCGCCTCATCCGTCTCTGCAGGGAGAAGGTGCCCTGGTGACCTGGCCAGTCTGCGCCCAGCCACCCATGACCAGGCAGGACTCCTCCCACCCAGCAGGATGAGGTGCTCCAACCCCCATACCCATCTGGCAGAGCCAAACTCAGCTGTTAGCTACATCTTTGGTCCCTTCTGCTTGCACTTCATCTCCCAGCAAGACTGCGTGTCCCAGCCACCCAGGACAGGGGAGCAAGGGAACAGCTGTTGTCTTGATGCTAATTTCTCAGGGCCTGTCATGGGCTAAGTGGGGCTGGAGACTTGTCCTGACTACGGTGACCAGATGTCCCGATTTTATAGGGACAGGCCCAATTTTGGGGGCTTTTTCGTATATAGGCACCTATTACCCCCACCTCCTGTCCCGATTTTTTACATTTGCTATCTGGTCACCCTAGTCCTGACTTCACCCAGCTCCATAGGCAATGCTTGCTTGGGGCAGGTCCAGAGCCGAGGGGAAGGCTGGGGCTGAGGGGGGAACAAGTCCATGGGCAGGGGACTGAGTGGGGGTGGACCCAGAAGGGGCTGGCATGTGGGAGAACACACAGGAGGGGAGTGAGAGTTAGCACAAGCCCCTTCCTGACCCCCCAGCTGGGTGCTGCTCTCCGCATGTCACTTACACACAGCATCCAAGGTAGGATGGAGGCAGTGATGAGGCTGAAGATGGACATAGACCTGCTTCCCAAGTGGTATATGGAACATGACAGGGGACTATACGCTCCTGAATGGTGTGGAGAAAGTGACTAGGGAAGTGTTATTTACCTCTTCATATAACTCATGAACCAGGGGTCACCCAATTAAATTATTAGGCAGCAGGTTTAAAACAACAATAAGGAATTACTTCTTCACACAATGCACAGTCAACCTGTGGAACTCATTGCCAGGGGCTGTTGTGAAATCCAAAAGAACAACTGGGTGCAAAAAAGAACTGGATGAGTTCATGGAGGCTAGGGTGATCAAGGGCTATTAGCTGAGATGGTCAGGGACTCAGCCTCATGCTCTGGGTGTCCTTAAGCCTCGGACTGCCAGAAGCTGGGACTGGATGACAGGGGATGGAGCATGTGATAGTTGCCCTGTTCTGTTCATAGCCTCTGGCACTGGCCACTGTCAGAGACAGGACACTGGGCTACATGGGCCACTGGGCTGACCCAGGGTGGCTATTCTTATATTCACTTGACCCTGGGGGTAGGACTGGGAGAGCAGGAGTTTCCCTGCTGCTGCTCCAGGGACCTTGTCTAGCAGGTGGGACCCAACATTTGCTAAAGACAATCCAGCCTGAACTGGGAGAGCTGGTGCCTGTGCTCAGCGCCATGGACATGATTTGGTGGTGGCCCTACTCTGTGCCATTCAGGGCCTTCCACAAATGGGGGATGAATGGCGTTGGTGTTTGGCTGCCCCAGACACCTCATTGCCATTCGGTTGCGCTCCACACTCTGGGGCGAGGCTGGGGCCACTGGGGTTTCTGGCCTGTTTCGCTCCATGGGGCTGGGAGCACTAGGTAAGGGGACTGCTGGCCGCCCACTGGCACTTAGTAGGGTTTTTAGTTGGCCCTCGCCAGTGCTTTATTTGTAATGGCACAAAGGGAGCACTGGCACCTCACCCAGTGCCAAAGGAAAGGGGCAGAGCCAATGAGAAATCAGGAGCCTGAGACTGACAGTCCCCAGGGCCAATGGGGAGAGGTCAGTGCTCCAGATCAGCCCCATTGACAGGGCAGACAGGCCAATGAGGGAGTCAGGAGCTGGGGTCCCGTCCTCCGAGTGGGCTGGAGCTGCCTGAGGCAGCGCAGGGCCGAGCTAAGGGGAGAGCAGGGGCCGGAGCTGGGCTGGGGGCAGAGCCAGAAAGGAGCAGCCCAGAGAGCAGAGCTGGGCCGGGAGCAGAGCCGCGCCGGCCAGAGGGGCAGCCCGGGGAGCTGCGCTGGAGGCAGAGCCGCAGCCGCGCTGAGGCAGGAGCTGGGGCCGTCCGGAGCCGAGTGCGGTGAGCAGCTGGGGAGCGCGAGGGGGGACCCCAGGCAGAGGGCCCAGCGCAGGGAGAGGTCACCAGCCAAGGGGTCTCACAGGCCGGACTGGGAGGGGGCAACGCTGGGGGGAAGGGCCCTGCCACCTAGAGCCTGAGGGCGGCCCCGGGTTGCCAACTTTCTGACCAAACAAAACCGAACACCCTTGCCCCGCCCCTTCTCTGAGGCCCCGCCCCACTCACTCCATCCCCCCCCCCCCCCTCACTCACTCGCTCATTTTCACCGGGCCGGGGAGGGCCCTTTCTCAACCGGGTGTTCGGTTGAAAACTGGCAGCCCACCCGCAGCGTCCCTGCCTTATTTTGTTTGTTGGTTGCTGTTTAATCAGTCGTGTTTGCTTTGAACTCTATGTAATGAGCAGTGGGTCGGGGACGTGGCCAGGGCAGAGAGAGCACCCCGCCGTGGGGACACCCTAGCCACTGTCCTAAGTGACCACAACGAGACTGGGGGTCCAACCCCCCAGGGATCCTGGGCCCGGCCTTGTCGGGGTTACGAGGACTCTGCCCCACGGGAGGGAGGAAGGGGACCCTCAAGGGCAGGCAGGCTCCTGGGTAAAGGGAGTGGGAGCAAGGACTTAGATCCTTTAGCTAGCCAGTTCCACAAGGGTTGCCAACTCTCCAGGATTGCCCTGGAGTCTCCATGAATTAAAAATTATTTTTCCATTAAAGATTTTGTCTTGATGAAACCTCCAGGAACAGGGCAGGC
The DNA here is from genome assembly GCF_028017835.1 of Emys orbicularis. Classification (NCBI taxonomy): domain Eukaryota; kingdom Metazoa; phylum Chordata; order Testudines; family Emydidae; genus Emys; species Emys orbicularis. The sequence continues at coordinate 149,886,806 of NC_088686.1, forward strand.
CTTAAGTAAAATGGCACCCCGGGCGAACTAGCATTTTGGTGCCCCCCTTTGTCCCTGGCCCCCATGGACTCCCCGCCTGCACCCCCAACCCTTGCACTCCCCTGCTGCCTGCATCTCCAACCCCTGCCCCTCTCTTGCACCCGAACCCGTGCATTGTGCCCCCTTTGCCCCTAAGCCCTGAACCCCTCTCCTGCGCCCACGTGGGAAAACTGACCTGGATGCATGAAGCAGCTGGCATTACTGCTTGCTCTCCCCCCCGCCCCCAAATACTGCTCCTCCACGCACCCGTGGGGGCTGTGAGAGGGAAGCGAGGACCAGCATCATGGCTCCCTGCATCCAGATCACTTTCCCCTCCTGGGCTGTGTAAGTGCTTGGTGTTGCTCCTCGCTCCCCCATTCCCAGCCCCCTGGGGCAGGGCGCAGAGGAACATTGGGGGAAGTATCTGTGCATCTCTGCTTGTCCCCCACCCCGTTCCTCAGCCAGGAGGAAACAGGGAGAAATCTGGGCACCCCTCTACGCGGCACTCCCGTCAGCCAGGAGCAAGTTCTGACTTTAAACCGGCAGTGCGCACCTCTATGCTGCTGCACGGCGCCCCCTTGCCCATGGAGCCCCCGGGCAGTTGCTTGGTGGCCCCGCCCCTAAGGCTTGCCCTGTCCAGGAATATGTCCAGCCAAAATTGGCAACCACATAGGCCAGGAAAGTTCCCCACGATAGCAGAACCATTCCTCCGCTTACATTTAGAAAGGGAAGTACTTGTGGCACCTTAGAAAGGGGTTTCCTTAAGCTACCAGATGTTATAGCAACAACGGAGCATGCAGAAACAGCCACCTGGGAGCCAAACCAATGAGCTCCTGTATCCCTCAAGGTGCAGCTCCAGAGATTGCTGGAAGGGAGAGAGGCCTGTGCAGGAGGCCAGCATAACTATGCACAACTGACATACCACCTAAAGCTGCAAGGCACTAGCAAGGACTCAGCCACTTCTGGGGGGTTGAAGCAGCGCCTGGCCTCCTGCACGGCCCCCTGCAGGGCACAGACACTTTGGAACAGCTCCAGAAAGTGAATGCTCCCTGGACCTAACCGCCCCACAGTGAGCCTGGGCAGCCCGTGAACGTGAGCTGAGCAGCCCATGAATGTCATGTATGGCAGGAGGGATGTGAACTGTGATGAGCAGAAGGCTGGAGGATGGCCTATGCTGGGGATATGCACATGCAACACCACTTCATGGAAGCACAACGAGCAGGTGATGAGGTGCCAGGACTGGGCCCCATCTGCACGACAGAAACAACTGAATTGGGGGAGTTCCTGCTCTGAACCCACAGCTTCTACTCGGACATGGCCTTAGGGAGGCAGCAGCATTTTATCCCCTGGCATTTGAATTTCAGCTCTAAGGTTCCACCCTTGAGAGAAGGCTGCTGAGGCAACTGCAAGATCCTGGGGCAAAGAGGCTCATGCTCAACTCTGCATCCAGCAGCAGCGTCACTGCAAATTCAGGAGTTGTGTCCATTTCTCAGCAGTTCAGGTTTTGCTATGTAAGCAGCTCCAGATCTATGTGACACAAGGGCCAGGCAGTGGTAAATTGCCGTGAGCCTGAGGGATGCACTGAGTTGTCGTAGCTATTTGCATTCTCGTTATCAGAATAAATGCAACTTCTGAACCACTACTCTGCTCATATCATGCTGGCAGTTGGGGACACAGGGTGTGTGTTTCCCAGCATTTGTAGATTATCAGTTTGTCCTCACCATGTCCACGGTAGAAGGGGAGGGTGCAAGGGGCTGCGCATTGTGGGCCCCTGACCTGGATAAAGGAGACTAAGGCTCCGGTCTTGGTCCCAGTCAAGTCTGTGGATTGACTGCAGTGAGAGCAGGAGGTGGCCAGAGAATGCTAGGTTAGCATGAGTCATACAGCAGAGAAGTGAGGTACTTGTTAGATTTGGGAGAAAACCGAAATTTTTCTCCCTTTAGTCCTGCTCGTTTCACAGAGAACGAGATATCACCCCAAGTTAGGGTGACCAGATAGCAAATGTGAAAAATTGGGACAGGGGATGGGAGGTAAGAGGACCCTATATAAGAAAAAGACCCCAAAATCGGGACTGTCCCTATAAAATCGGGACATCTGGTCACCGTACCCCAAGTTATGGAGGCCCAGCCTCTCCACTGGCCTGAGCTGCAGGCTCAAGGAGTTAAGGGTCAAGTTGGAACTTTACAAAACACCAACTGTTAAGGAAACGTTTAATAACAAATAGCAGCTTTAGTGATTGTAAACAGCCAGACAGTCAAAACATATGGAAACCAATTCTACTTGTGGTCCAGGCTGGTTCCTGGCATGTACTGCTGAGAAATGGCTGCTTCTTGGATTGTTAACATATTGCCATGGTCATTTGTCTATTGGCTATTTCCAGTGATAATTTGTCTGGTTCATACCCCAGCAGCCACACAAGAAAGGGCCAGTAATATTCATGTTTCTCTTCTGCTGTTGGAGGTAAAATAAAAACAAACAGAGATGATCAGCTCTCACAAGATCCCAGATGCTTCTCCCTCCCATCAATATTAGCATTTGTGCAGAAAAATGTGCAGAATTATTTCAGTGGCAAATATTCTAAATTGTTCTGTTTGCACTAGACTAGTGCACTGTGTCACTTTGCAGTGATAGGAAATATCTCAGTTACACATACAAATTCTGCTTTGACTGTTTTACAAGGTTGCCTTAATGCTACACCTGAAATAACTGTGTTGCAAACATCTCATTCCTATTTGGGGGCTGTTCAGCCATTACATGGAGCCTAAAATCTGCATCAACAACTTCAGCTCAGTTCTGTGCAAAAGCTCTATCTAAAAACCTGGTCCGGGATTTTCCTATGTCCATCTGAGGAGAGCAGCATTTGATAACAGAATCTGAGCAGGGTTAGATGGAGAAGAGCTGGGATCCTCCAAGGCAGCAGCTTTTGCTAATGGAGTCTATCCTCTGGCCAGCCAGAGATGGGACAGCTAGCACTCCATAATCGTCACTTAGCTCATGGCCTATTCAGAATTATATAAGAATAATTATTGAATACATTGACTCATCAAATAAGACCCAGGCAGCCTTGTCAGGTGTTTCCACACTCCTGCACTCAAGGGCAGGCAGCACAATCCAGCACAGGATGCCAGAACACAGAGTTAGCAGAGACTCCTTTGGCTCCTAACAAGAAGCTGATGTTTTAGCGATTTGGCTGGTCTGGAAATTGTTCTGGATCCACCAATGGGAGAAACAAAGGTTGTGAGAAACTCCCACAGCCTGTGCCTCAGCAAGGGGAGGGTAAAGAAATGAATATTGCTACAAGCTTGTGCTTTTGATTTGGTGTCTGAGAAACTCAGGTTTATAGCATCATGGAGATGTAGGGCTGGATGGGGCCTCAAGATGTCATCAAGTCCAGCCTCCTGCACTGTGGCAGGAACAAATAAACCTAGACAATCCCTGCCAGCTGTTTGTCCAACCTGTTCTTAAAAACCCTCAGCGATGGGGATTCCACAACCTCCCTTGGAAGCCTCTTCCCAATTATCCTTAGAATTAGAAAGTTTTTCCTCATATCTAACCCCCAATATCCCTTGCTGCAGATTAAACTTCTGGTCCTACCTTCAGTGGATATAAAGAACAGTTGATCACCATCCTCTTGGTAACAGCACTTAACATATTTGAAAACTGTTTTCAACCCCTCCCACCCCCCACGTCTTTTCTCAAGACTAAACATGCCCAGAAAAGACTTTTCCCCCCGATCAGGTTTTCTAAACCTTTGATCATTTTTGTTGCTCGTCTCTGGACTCTCCAATTTGTCCACATCTTTCCTAAAGTGTGGTGCCCAGAACTGAACATAGTACCCTAGCTGAGGCCTCACCAGTGCTGAGTAGAGTGGGACAATTACCTCCCATGTCTTACACACAACACTCCTATTAATACATCTCAGAATGATATGCTGCTGGAGGAATAGCAGAAGGGGCAACTTTGATCATATGTGGTGGGAATGTTCTTTCACCAAATGTTTTTGGAGGCAGATGTTCCACCAGTCTTCCACTACTTTTCAAACATAGTTCACACCAGGGCTTGCTTTCCTGGTTATGATTACAGTTAGGTATTGGGGAAATACCTGTCATTTATATTCAGCAAATTTCCAGCTATTATCTTTATTGAAAATAAATTGACAATAGGCATTTCGTTAGCTTTATACTCTCTAGAGCTCAATATAAAAAGTTGAGCTCAAGGAGTCTCTGCTAACTGTGTGCTCTGGCATCCTGTGCTGGATTGTGCTGCCTGCCCTTGAGTGCAGGAGTGTGGAAACACCTGATCTGGAATTCAAACTATAGAGCAAACAAGTTCTATGGGCTGATTGTCATAGGGGCCTGACCCGCTGCCTTTGGTTGGCTGCTGCTTGCTGAACACTTCTGATTAGAGTGAACCTGGATCAGATGAATTCCTTGGCCAGTACTTCTTCCTTAATGACCTTTACCCCCTCCTACCAACTTCCTTTGGCTCCAGTCCTTCTCACATTGTACCTCTCTGACACACCCCAGACCTCTTCTATTCCACCTAATGTTTTCTTTGGTTCTAGGTAATTCTGGCTCACCGCCTGTCCCACTCACATTGGGATGAGATTAGTGAAGTTTACTCTCCTGTCATTGAGACTGGATGATGCATACCAGAGCCCCACCATCCCCTTTAGTCTGAATCATCTGGACTAATGATCTGTCACTAGTGCAGTCTGTAGAACTGAGCACAGATTGTGAGACCCACAAATCCACATGTTGGGATCCCTGCACACATCCACAATTATTGATGTACAATGTATACTATATAATGTATAATCACACTTCTCATATAATTTGCCAAGTCTCAGGGGATCCTAGTTATTGCCTTGCAGGTTCCATTCCCAGCTCTTTTCTTCTGTTTGCTCCCTCTTATCTGCCATGTTACAGGCTGCTCTGTTCTTGCCCAAGGCCAGGCAATGCCAGACACTTGTTTGACACAGTCAGTTTGAATCTGGCTGCTGGGTGTGGTTACTCAGAGAGGATCCTTTCACTTTTCCCTGTCCCAAGCAATTGGGATTTGTGTCAGTACGCTAGGATGACCAGATGTCCCGATTTTATAGGGACAGTCCCGATATTCAGGGCTTTTTCTTATGTAAGTGCCTATTACCCCTCACCCCCATCCCGATTTTTCACACTTGCTATCTGGTCACCCTACAGTACGCTGAGCCATTAACCTAACACAGCCTTAGAATCCAACAGCCTTACACACCTCGGTATACCTGTGATGCGGGCAGACCCAGCGTAGCACTTGGTAGGAAGGCTGGTCTGATGAATGCTGGAGGCTTGATGAGTGATGGAGGAGCAGAAAGGATGTTCAGTCCTGAGCTACTAAGTCAGCTCCTTACCTTTGCTGCAAACTCCCTTCACGTTTCTGCTCCATGTTCTTCCTAAGTCACAAATCATTTCTTGCTAGTTTAACGTGAGTAGAGCACCACAGCTTCACTCAGTGTCCAAATCTGCAGGAGCACATTGCTTCTCTACTTGCCAGACAGAGCAACAGGGAATCTCCAGTAGCCCCAATTCTTTTTGCCGACCCTCTCTCTCTCTTCAGATGCATTCATGATACATCCAGACATTTGGCTTCAGCTGGGGTGCTGGCATCAGTCACAGTTGCAAGTTGAGTGTTAGGACTGAACCCAATTTGCTTTATCACCTCTCTACATGCTCAGCAGGTCCTAGTTGTGGGGACCTGTCCACTGGCTTTGTCTTCTGCATGGTGGAATCCACTCACCTGGCCATTTAATTCAGTGCATTTATTTGCAGCCCTGTGTCTCCCTTATTTGGCTTATCACCCTGTACATCTTCTATGTGAAATCCTGGCTCCATTAAAATCCACCGCAAAACTCCCCTTGACTTCAGTGGGGCCAGGCTTTCACCTTGTGTCTGTGCCATCTACAATATAGCATATAGCTGCCTCTTTATCCCCAAACAAAAAGCAAGAGACCCCCTGTAAGGTTTGGCTGCTGCCATCTGCATCACCAGACATAATGGGCACATCAAGAGAGACTTTGCAGTTGACAAAGAGCACTCTCTGGCTGCTCACCTCATTGACTTTCTTTAGACCTACCTGCAACTTTCACTTGTGGCATCTTTGCTACAAGCTGTTGGAGCCCCGAGTAACTCGCTGCAGTGAGGGAGTGTGGGCGGCTGAGTGAAGCTGCACAACAGCCTAACACAAATGTTACTGCTCTATATCCCCCTGTAACCAGAGTCCCTTCTCTAAAAGGAGAGGAGGGATCAGATATGGAACTATTTAAAGTTGCAGCCAAGAGCAGTCTCAGTGAAACAGGTGACGCTGAAGGCCAGCATTAACTTTAGTGACCCTGAAGTACCAGAAAGCTAATGCAGAACTTAGAGTCTGTGCCACCAGGAGATAATTCCTGGAATTATTCATCATGCCCTTTTGACTTGGCAAATGTTGACATTATTCCCTGATATTATTTGACTTAGCAAATATTGGAATTAAAGAGCTGTTCCTGTTTAAAGAAACACCTGGAATGTGTACAGCACAGTATGCTGACATCACACTTCAGCTTCGGACTCAGCCGTGTGGGGAACTGTGCTGCCTGGGCAACAGGGGGAGCAGACAGCACTGGGTCTGTAATGGGCCCAGCTGCTGGCTTTGTTTCTATTTATTGGGGAAGGGGTTAAAAGAATCTGAATTAAAATTAGTACAGCTCAAAACACCCAGGGCTAAACTTGTCATAGTCACACAGCTTGTGATTGTGTAACAGAGAAGAAAACAGACTGACCAGTTCTCCCACGAGAAGACCTTATTTATTATTTTATTATTTGCATTACTGTGGCCCCTAGAGACATCAGCTGAGTTCAGGAGCCCATCGTGCTACACACTGTGCATACACATATGGCACTGCCCCAAGGAGCTTACAATCTAAACAGCTGGATGGTCTAAAGAAGTATTATCCACATTTTGCAGATGGGGAACTGAGACAGAGAGAAGAAATTATTTATCCAAGGTCACACAGGAAGCCTATAGTAGAAGTGTTGAGTCCAGTCCAGCACCTTCACAAATAATTTCCAAGTCACTCAAAGAACCTTTCAGAAACATTGTTCATTCAAGTTCTGTGGGTGTCACTGCTTCTCATGTTAATGCTCAGCTGGGTTATAATCAAGATACTCTCAGCGGTTCTCGGACTATATCACTGATTTTTACACTCTCCAGTTATCTTCCCTGATGGTACATTGGGACCTGCCCTTTGCCAAAGACTCTTGGCAAATGAGTTGCTTTACTTGCCTGCAAATGAGCGTGCAGCTGGCAATCAGGAGAATGGTGGGACGGTCCATCTCATGTTATGATTATTTATTTGTATTACCTTAGCACCTAGGAGCCCTCATCATGACCCAGACCCCATTGTCAATCAAGAGAGATTTCTGTGCCCTCTCCTCGGGCCTGGGCTTTATGATCTTGGTCTAAGACACAGTCAGATATAGAAGACTGCTGACTAGAGCCAGGGCTTGCACCGCTTCCTTCTATCCCTGCTCCTTTGATTAACCTTTATAAATAATAAAATCTGAGACTTGGTTCTAGGAACCCAGACCCTACATCACTGTCTGGATGATTCTTTTATTTAAATCCTATAAAACCACTGTCTCCTGCACATTATTACCCTATAAAGGCTACATTTGCTTATAATCTTTTTGGGTTGGATGTCAAGGTCAGAGGATTCACATCAGAAACCAAGAATGACTTTGAAGGCTGAAATTTCTTCTTTTTCCTATGATCTCTCGATCCTCTCATTGTTTTAAACTGAAAAGTCAGTTCAGCTGAGCTCCACTGATAGGGTCTGTGACATTGTGCAGTCTATATGGTTTTATAAAAACATGATAATAAGTGAATATAATGTAACTGGAATATGCTTCATGCAAAAGGTTTCTTGTAAGGTGTCATTACAAAGCTTATAATCTACTGAGTATGATCATCCTATTTGTATAAATGTACCACTCTTGTATCTAAAACTAGAAATATAAAATATAACTCTGAGGGCCTATTGTAATTATGCAAAGTGTGGGCCATTAATGGTGGTTTGGAATCTTGATGACTCCCATTAACAAGGACCATTGTCTGCAGATGGCTGTGTTTTACCTGTGAGTCTTCCTGTATATGTGTGTGCTGGCAAGAGGGCAATGAAGTCTTGCAGTGACATGTGATAATGTCACCTGAACTGGAATCCATCTTTAACCTGGTGCTTTTCCAGAGGGACAAAGGGTTCCCGCCTTATGCAAAAGTTATATAAAGGGGTGGAACAGAACAAAGAGGATGAGAGGAGCCATCATGAAGAATCCCCTAGCTACCACCTGAGCTGGAACAAGAGCTGTACCAGGGCTAGGGTGACCAGATCACCCAGGTCAAATATCGGGATGTGGGGGGGAAAGCAAAAAAAAAAAAAAAAAAAAAAAAAACAACGGCGGCAGAGCAAAAAAACAACCCCCCCTTTCCTCCTCCCTCCAGCGCTTGCGGAGGGATGCCCCAGAGACGCAGGGGGAGCGCGGGGCCGGGGGGAGTGAGAGTCCAGCCTGGCCCCGAGCGCAGGCAGGACTCAGTCGGGCGGTACCTGGAGGGAGAGTAGGGGGGCGGCCCGCGAGGCCAGGTGGCGGCTGTTCTCCCCCCCTGGGCAGCGGGACTCGGGAGCAGCCGCTGCTGCAGCTCCCACTGCCGCCGGGGGAGGAAGCGGCCGATGGCCAAGCTCGGCGGCTGCGGCTCTGGCGCCCGCGAACCCCCCGAGCCCGGGCCTGTTGCGGGGACCCAGCAGCGCGCATACTGCGCCCAGCCCCTGGCCAGTCGCGTCTGGGCTGCTGCCCAGCTGGTGCAATCCCGCGGAGGCATCGGCAGCCCAGCCCCGTTCGCTCCCCTGCAGGACCCGAGCGGGACGGGGGGGGCTGGGGCCTGCTGCCCCCACTCCGGGGGAAAGAATTGTGCCCAGGCCTGGAAGGTGTCCAGTCTGAGAAAAAACTTACTGAAGCATCTCTGAGGGTGAGATTATCTGTATTCAGTTTGATTAGACAGATTTGCGCATTTTATTTTATTTTGCTTGGTGACTTACTTTGTTCTGTCTGTTACTACTTGGAACCACTTAAATCCTACTTTCTGTATTTAATAATTACTAAGTAAAAAGTTATTTTAACTCAGAGTATGTATTAATATCTGGGGGAGCAAACAACTGTGCATATCTATCAGTGTTATAGAGGGCGAACAATTTATGAGTTTACCCTGCATAAGCTTTATACAGGGTAAAACGGATTTATTTGGGTTTAGACCCCATAGGGAGTTGGGCATCTGAGTGCTAAAGACAAGCACACTTCTGTGAGCTGTTTTCAGGTAAACCTGCAGCTTTGGGGCAAGTAATTCAGACCCTGGGTCTGTGTTGGAGCAGATGGGAGTGTCTGGCTCAGCAAGACAGGGTGTTGGAGTCCTGAGCTGGCAGGGAAAATAGGAACGGGGTAGTCTTGGCACATCGGTTGGCAGCTCCCAAGGGGGTTTCTGTGATCCAACCCATCACAGGGTCATCTGCAGAAACATTAGTAGGGATGTGTTATGTGATACAATAATCAGAATTAAATCTTCATTAAGTTGAAACACTGAACATGAATGTGTGATCTTTCCACTTTTGTCCAGCTGTGAACTTTTTCAGCCTTTGGTCTGCATCACTGGTGAGCCATTTACTCTCACCACTGAGCAGCCTGACCAGGCACAGGCCTCAGAAACCCAGCACTAAATTCCTACTTGTCTTGCTTGCTCCCGGCTGCTCCTCAGCACAGGCCTCCTTACAAGGGAGGAGGCTGAAACATTGTCAGACAGTAGGGCAGATCTAAGCTTTTAGCGACATCCTTCTCCCCAGTCTTGCTGTCTCTAGGTGCACCTGTTGCCAGATGAGGTGTCCAAATCCGGACCCTTGGCTGACAGTTTTGCCAGGCAAGCCAAAAGGCAGTCTCAGTTGTCAGAGAAATATTACATTTCCATTAATTTCATACACACACCCCGGCTTGTGAATGATGTGATGAAATTCACGCAGTAGGTCCTCACCAGCACACTGGGCCAGTTATTAGCACTAATTCCCAGAGAGAGTTCCTCTCAGCCATTCGCTATTCATTGACCAGATTCCTCAGCTATGGGCTGAGCCTGTTCAGTTAAATGGCCTTGCATCCCACCCTGCAACATAAGCCACTTAGATCCCAGGAGGAGGTCAGTAACAGTCAGAGGGACAGACCAGAGTCCTGCCAGAGTAAAGATTTCCCTATAGCACCAGAAATAAAATGCTGTTCTACGGTAAACTTCACCTAAACATTCCACATGGCTCTCTCAGCGTCTTATCAGCTTAATTTACACTAACAGCAATCCCTGATGCTTCACTGTTGTGTCATCTCTGATCAGATTGCAGCCCTCAGCTCCAAATTTTACAATAGTTGCCCCCATGGGAGCTGGGACTTGCTGTGTGATTGTCACATACTCCAGATTCTATTGTGCCTGTTTGGAGGGTGAGGAAAATAAGTACAAGTGATAGGCCTCATCCAACCTACTTATTTTTGGGGATATCAAATAACCATGCAGCTAAACTCGACTTTGGGTGACCTTGAAGGCTACAGGGCTGGCTGGAGTTAGCAGCAAAAACTGGCAGAAGTCCATTGCTCAGAAAGAACTGGAAACCAGCACACTCCTTACATGCAGCGGCCACCACCTGGCAGGCGGGATTTCAGTCTGGTGCGAAGCAAAGGCCTGCACCAGAAGGCAGCATGGCACTTGATCCCACTTGAAAGAGGCAGCTTCCTCCATCCATGTCTTCACAGCCCACCTTGACTTTAACACTCTGCTAAGGTATAGCTCTCTCAGGAATTGCGGTGAACAGTAAGTGTATGGAGGGAGAGCAGTAGACTCCAATCCTCCCACAAAGCTCACAAATGTGATTCCTAAAGTCGGAAAAATAAATGTTTTAAGATAGTCTTCTTCTGCATGACCAGAGAGGTTTGGGATGCATTTAGATGGGGAGCTCCTCAGAGTGGCTGTACAGAGCTGAGAACTGTCAACATTTAAATAATGGCCTAAGTTTCTTTGAAAATTGAACACCACACCAGCACTCTGGCAGCAGTGACAAATATGGCATAAAAACCTAATCAGGCAGAGTTCAGACTTGTCTCACTTGTCTGTGATACTGTGGTTTCAGTGATGCACGCTACTTGGTTTCATGCATAGAGGTCATATGCGTAGACATTGAAGTTACAAAAATTCAAATTGGAATTGAGGTAATTTTTTTTTAAAACAGCAAAGATAATTAACTCCTGAAAAGATTCTCAATTCCCCATCAGTTGGACTCTTTAAAACAAGGTTGAATGACTTCCTAAAAGATACTCTAGTTCAACCACAAGTTATTGGGCTTGATGGTGTTGCTTATGTAGCAGGCAAAATGAATTCTCTTCACTGCCAGATTCACTGGGTGAAACTCTTTGCCCTGCAATATACAAGAGTCAGACTACATCACAATGGTTCCTTTCTAACATTAAAATCTATTAATCCGGATTGTTTAACATCAGTGTTCTTTTTATTCACTATCATTTCAAATTGTGAAGCGTTCTGTGACTACAAACTCCATAGTATTGTTCCTTTTTAACATATAAGGAACAGTCTAGATTCTGTGTCCACCACCAAATTGCAGCAACATGATGGCAAAGAGAAACATACACGTGGTCTAATGGTCCTAAAAGAGCACTTGCAACTCACTGCATGCAGAAAACCTGACGCCATAGAATTTATTAACTCAAAGACTGAACAATTGCAAAAGCTATTACAGAACAAGAATTTAAGATGGAATTTTCCCCAGTACAACTGATTTTGCATCAGGGACACTGATCAGCAGAGAATGAACAGGAGGTATGCAAATATTTTTTCACACTTGTAGGAAGTGTCCTGTTTCAGGATAGTGGCCACCAAGAATAGTATTGGTCCCTTGTAGCAGTTTCAGTCCCCTGTATAGCTCACAGATGTATGTGTGTGGCTACTGCTGATGCTGAGACACAGTGATGACAATTTGAGGAATTGTTCAAGAAATCTACAATTCTTGCAGAGAAAGGATGGCCAGCATTGTCCAGTGAGCATGCTGCAGTAAAGGGTGGGTACCCTTCCCCAGTTAATGATCCCCAACACATAAATAACCAAAGATTTCACAGGTTTATTCTTTTTAAAAATAATTTTATAAGCAAAATAACTGACTTTAAATTTAAATCAATGAGAGTCTATTGAAAACGGAACATAAAGTAGCCCTTTGATCCAGGATACAGACTCCCGACAGTTCCCATCTATCCTGCAGATTGCACATTACCATTTTCATCTGGGTTTGGCAGTCCAAAGGCATGTGGAGTGTCATGTGAATACAACTGAAACACCAAAGAGCCCAGAAATTACTTGAAACCAAATCTACCCTTTGTAAATACCTGAATTCTATTACAAACAACAGTAGAATGAACAGTGAGAATAATACATATTGAACTTTCTTAAACATTAGCAGAGTGGGGATGTTAAAGCAATATTGTGCTAGTCACCACTTTGCTATCTGGTTAAAGGGATACAAGGGCTGTCAGGATATAAAAATCATGTATTTAAAAAAAAAATCTTTCCTCTGTTACCATCACCTGAGATTATTAACCAATGATTACCTTTAAAAAATAATCTCATTTTCTTGGTCTCATTTATGCTGCTTGTGTCTTTGTTTCTCTCAGCTGAGACAGTGAAAGTAGCATTGCGAGTTTCACTTCCAGGCTACTGTGCACTAACAGACAGGGGACGTTCACATTGGAAGACCTCTCTAAACTGAAAAAAGCAACGAAGAGTCCAGTGGCACCTTATAGACTAACAGACGTATTGGAGCATAAGCTTTTGTGGGTGAATACCCACTTTGTCAGACGCATGTGACGTCAGACAAAGTGGGTATTCACCCACGAAAGCTTATGCTCCAATAAGTCTGTTAGTCTATAAGGTGCCACAGTACTCTCTGTTGCTTTTTACAGATCCAGACTAACACGGCTACCCCTCTGATACTCTCTAAATTGACTAACTTAAAAAAAAATTACATTAAAATATTGTTTGTATTTGGATTTGTGGCCCCCTCACTTCCCAACTAGCCTTAAAAAATTCCTGGGTTTGAGACCCACCCCCACTACACAGAACTCCTACAAGTGGCCGACGACACACTGACGGAGATTTGGCCACAGGTATGCATACGCAAACCCAATGTAAAATATGTTTTAAAAATAATAAATCAGGTTTTGTAGCTTGAAAAATCCCAGCAGACAAAAGCATTAACCAGCAAGATGAGTGCTGTGCTGCTTTCACGCTATATGCTTAGATTTTCCCCATTTAGCGCTCTCCCAAATCAACTCAAAACCAGTAAACACATTACACTCTGTAATGGATGTTGCGCATGGAGGATACAGCAACCTTATTCTTAATGGGTGTTAGAATCAGTCAACTAGCTTGCAGTATCAGAAAGGATTTATGGAGAACAATCAGAACAGCAAACATACAGCTCAGCCATGAAACACTTGGAAGGTAAATATGTTTGCTGCGAGTTTTATTGAGATCACCCCATGGGGTAGCAACATATGCAAAGGAGGAGGGAGAAGAGAAAGAAGAACAAGTGAGAGTGCATAAGGATGAGTCCAGTTTCATCATGACCACACCCCTGGTTTAGATTTGATGTTTGTAGTAACAGAGCTATGGTGTCAGTGCTGATGCTAAGAGGAGTGAACCGCTAGAAAGCCCTTAGATAGATCAGACTTATCCTGGCAGGAGATCACCACTGAGCGATATGGAGTATGAGAGCCCATGTACAATGGGCCCGATTCAAAGCCCAGTGAAATCAATGAGAGTCTTTCCATGGACTTTTCTGGGCTTTGGATCAGGACCTAGGAAATGACCTGATGTGACCCAGACAACAGAACCAAGGAGAACAAACAAAACAGAAGAGCAAGGAGAAGAGAAAAAGCCTTCCACCAACAGAGGGACATAACTCAAGGGCCTGCTCTCATGCTGCAGAGGCAATGGTACAGAATCCAATACTAGGTAAGAGCTCAGCACACAGAGGAACTAGCTCCCAAGTGAGTTTGGGCTTGCACTTGACCATCTCATCTACAGTCTCTCCAATTTGCCTGCCCCAGACTTTTGCCCAAACATGCATTTCCCTGATCAAGCCTGTCACTCTAAGTCTCTGGACTGGGAGAGAATGAGCCTCCTACAGCAGGTTACTCTGAGTGAACGAGGGATGGATGTGTTCAGTTTGGCTTATGGCGCTCAGCTGAATAATAGATTAAGGCAGACATTCCTGAGGTGAGAAAAGCACCTGTCACAACACCACTTCAGGTGTTATAACACACAGGGAAGAGGGCTCTTGAGATCTTATGTACTCTGGTGTGGTGTGCCTGAGACCTGAGTGCACTGGGGGCTGTTAGAGTTAATGGCCTTTTTATGAAGGTGATTACAGTTAAATATAGCTAGGAGGCAAAGTACAGTCAGTTGCCTCACACTGGTCTTAGCCACAGTTTTTGAACCACTTTACCAATACTGGTTTAGGAATACATATAGTTAATATGTGCAACCCCTAGTGTGGATGGAGTTATACTGGAGCTTATCGAATTTTAGAATCATAGATTAGAAGGAACCACAAGGGTCATCTAGTCTAGCCCCCTGCCAAGATGCAGGATTTGTTGGGTCTAAACCATCCAAGACAGATGGCTATCCAGCCTCTCTTTGAATACCTCCAGCGAAGGAGCTTCCACGACCTCCCTCGCCAGTCTGTTCCACTGTTATTACAATTAAGAAGTTTTTCCCTGAGATTTAATCTAAATTTGCTATGCTGTAGTTTGAACCCATTACCTCTTGTCATGCCCTCTGGGTAGCAAGAGAGAACAACTTTTCTCCATCTTTTTTTATGGCAGCCTTTCAAGTATTTGAAGAGCGCTATCATGTCCCCCCTTTATCTCCTCTTTTCCAAACTAAACATACCCAGTTCCTTCAGCCTTTGGTCATATGGCTTGCAATTCATCCGTTTGATCATCTTTGTCACTCACCTCTGGATCCTTTCCAGTTTCTCTACATCCTTTCTATACATTGTTGGCCAAAACTGGACACACTACTCCAGCTGAGGCCTCACCAGCGCCGAGTAGAGCAGTACTATCACCTCCCGTGACTTGGATGCCTCTGTTAATACAACCTAAAATAGCATTTGCTTTTTTTGCAACGGCATCCTACTGCTGACTCATGTTGAGGTTGTGATCCACCACAACTCCCAGGTCCTTCTCCGCAGTGCTACTGCCAAGCCAGTTATCCCCCATTCTGTATTTGTGCATTTGCTTTTTCTTCTATAAATGTAGTACCTTACATTTATCTGTTGAATTTCATTTTGTTGTCTATAGCCTAGTTCTCCAATTTATCAAGATCCCTCTGAATTTTAGCTCTATCCTCCAAAGTGTTGGCAAATCCCCCCCTCGTTGTGTCATCTGCAAATTTGATCAGTATGCTCTTTATTCCTATATCCAGGTCTGTAATAAAGATGTTCCACTTTACTCTGTGCAGATTAGGCCTCAACTGGAGTACTGTGTCCAATTCTGGGTGCCACATTTCAGGAAAGAAGTGGACAAATTGGAGAAAGTTCAGAGAAGAACAAAAAAAAATTTATTAAAGGTCTAGAAAACATGACCTATGAGGGAAGATTGAAAAAATTGGGTTTGTTTAGTCTGGAGAAGAGAAGACCGAGAGGGGACATTATAACAGTTTTCAAGTACATAAAAGGTTGTTACGAGGAGGAGGTAGAAAAATTGTTCTCCATAACCTCTGAGGGTAGGACAAGAAGCAGTTGGCTTAAATTGCAGCAAGGGGGGTTTAGGATGGACATTAGGAAAATCTTCCTGTCATGTAGTTAAGTGCTGGAATAAATTGCCTAGGGAGGCTGTGGAACCTTCCGTCGTTGGAGATTTTTAAGAACCGGTTACACAAACACCTGTCAGGGATGGTCTAGATTAGTGGTTCTCAACCTATTTACCATTGTGGGCTGCATCCACTACTACTTATATGGCCCTGAGGATGTCACATGGACCACAGCTCTGTGCTGACTGGGCCGCAGGTTGAGAAGCACTGGTCTAGATAATACGTCGTCCTGCCTTGAGTGCAGGGGACTGGACTAAATGACCTCTCGAGGTCCCTTCCAGTTCTATGATTCTATGTTAACCACCACCGGATCCAGACCAGATCCCTGTGAAACCCCACTTGAGACCTTGCTCCAATTACTAGTTACTCTTTCTTTGCAGTTATCAGTACAGCTTATTCCTGTACACATACACCAGCACACTGGGATATTTGTGGCCACACTAGAGGATTGAACTGCTTTAACTATAGCTGTTTCGAAACTCATAAGAATGATACAGAGACTGTGAAGGTCAACCCTTGGGAGAGTCCTACAGAACCTCCCACTGAATCCCCTGTCCAAGGATCCTAGGGTAAAATCCACATTACACAACCCTTGGGAGAGTCCTACAGAACCTCCCACTGAATCCCCTGTCCAAGGATCCTAGGGTAAAATCCACATTACACAACCCTTGGGAGAGTCCTACAGAACCTCCCACTGAATCCCCTGTCCAAGGGTCCTAGGGTAAAATCCACATTACACAACCCTTGGGAGAGTCCTACAGAACCTCCCACTGAATCCCCTGTCCAAGGATCCTAGGGTAAAATCCACATTACACAACCCTTGGGAGAGTCCTACAGAACCTCCCACTGAATCCCCTGTCCAAGGATCCTAGGGTAAAATCCACATTACACAACCCTTGGGAGAGTCCTACAGAACCTCCCACTGAATCCCCTGTCCAAGGATCCTAGGGTAAAATCCACATTACACAACCCTTGGGAGAGTCCTACAGAACCTCCCACTGAATCCCCTGTCCAAGGGTCCTAGGGTAAAATCCACATTACACAACCCTTGGGAGAGTCCTACAGAACCTCCCACTGAATCCCCTGTCCAAGGATCCTAGGGTAAAATCCACATTACACAACCCTTGGGAGAGTCCTACAGAACCTCCCACTGAATCCCCTGTCCAAGGATCCTAGGGTAAAATCCACATTACACAACCCTTGGGAGAGTCCTACAGAACCTCCCACCGAATCCCCTGTCCAAGGATCCTAGGGTAAAATCCACATTACACAACCCTTGGGAGAGTCCTACAGAACCTCCCACTGAATCCCCTGTCCAAGGATCCTAGGGTAAAATCCACATTACACAACCCTTGGGAGAGTCCTACAGAACCTCCCACTGAATCCCCTGTCCAAGGGTCCTAGGGTAAAATCCACATTACACAACCCTTGGGAGAGTCCTACAGAACCTCCCACTGAATCCCCTGTCCAAGGATCCTAGGGTAAAATCCACATTACACAACCCTTGGGAGAGTCCTACAGAACCTCCCACTGAATCCCCTGTCCAAGGATCCTAGGGTAAAATCCACATTACACAACCCTTGGGAGAGTCCTACAGAACCTCCCACTGAATCCCCTGTCCAAGGATCCTAGGGTAAAATCCACATTACACAACCCTTGGGAGAGTCCTACAGAACCTCCCACTGAATCCCCTGTCCAAGGATCCTAGGGTAAAATCCACATTACACAACCCTTGTCCAGTCTCATTAACTTTACGATTTGGTATTTCCCAACAGGAAGGGTTCTACTTAGGGGGGCTATAGAAAAAGTAGGTAGAGTTTGCAAGCTCAAACATTAACTCCAGAGCTTCCCAGAAGCTGGAGTCATAGTTAGTGTGTTTTTAACAACAAATAGCATGTGTTACACTGTTTTAACACGGAGAACGCATCTCAGATGCACTTTCAGTTAGTTAACATGCTGCAGACCCAGCCAAATAGGATATTTAATCTTCATATGGTTGAATTCATGACCTTTAAACATCAAATAACAGCTGTAAAGGAACAAGATTTCTTAATACTTTCCTGTGAGTGTGCTCTGACAGCGCACTTTCTAAAGAGATCCCTTAAACACTGCACTCGTCCCTTTTCCCACACAGTCTGGCAGAAGAAAATAGTTCACATTTCCAGGTAATCTACAAAATTTGCACAGACCTGGCTAAAAGAATCTTAGCGGCCAGAGACACCTGCCTCTCCTGCACAGGGCATCCCCAGACCACGATCTTTCCAGGTGGGCTCTTACATTCAATAAACTGAGCAGATGCAAGACACAAGACCCAAAGTCCTCACAATAGGGCCACCTCAGAACACAATCATGGTTGCTTAGAGAAAGCAGACAACACATTATGCCAGACTCACAATTCTCGTGTCCCCCTGCCGACCCCGGACACATAACCAACCACCAGTACAAGGTTTTAGGAGTGTTTTTGCAAATCAAGAACTACATCTTGTCACATAAGAAAATGTACACGTTTCCAGTTACTGACAGACAAGACAGTAAACGTTTTACTACCAAGGGTTTTCTTGGACCTGTCCCAGTAAGGAGGAACCTGTGACTTCAAACAATGGGATCAAGAAATCACAAGACAAAAGGACCCCTAGTCAAGAATCCAACATGCAGATCCCAAGCAGCACTCTCCATAATGCTGCCCATCCCTGCGCACGTGTGCGTATCATTGGAAGCTAATGTTTTATGTACAGAGATTTTACTCTGAAATAAGGTATCAGTTTCACACCAGCCAAAAGCAAAGTTATTTTAGGAACTACACTTGATTATAATGTCACCAATGATTATTGGGGGGGTATACAGTAATTAGAGTAGCATTCCCCTCTGCATTTGAGGAGGAGGAGCCGGCATGTAGCTGATTATGGAAGAATCATTAAAGGGCTAACTTTATCTCTCACCATTTTCTAATTGGAGGAGGACATCTCAAAGTAAAATCTATGATCCTGCTATCAGCAAGCTGAAACAAAACCCTCACCAGCCGCTATCTGTGTGGGGTCCATGTTAGGGTTCTGAGCTCCCTCTGTCAGTTATACACCAACTGCTCTTCCTAGAGCAAACACACTATCAGGTTGGATGGGATTTGGAACCACACTTTGCTTTGGAATCAACAATGGACTGCATGGCAAAGGCAGGGTTACTCCCTGCAGCTTTAGACCTAGCTTTTCCACTGTCAACCAGACCTTTACCTTCAGACAGGTTTTTGAGAAGGTGTCTGACTTTAATAAGCCCTGAACAACACTTTGTATAGGCTTCTGTCAGGCCTTTGATTCAATGCCTCAAGTAAGTGTGTGGGATCTGATGAAGTGATTTATCATCCCTAGGAAGATAGTATCATTGACAGAAGAGCTCTATAATGGAAAGGAAAGCTGCATTTGAGTCAATGGCAGATACACAGCTTGGTTTCCTAGCTCCACAGGAGTTTGGCAAGGCTGCGTTCAGTCATGATTGTTGTTCCGTTTCGGCACTATTGGTTGATGGATAAGCTTGAGGCAGCAGCTGTTGGTGACGTTGAGCTGAACACCACTGCGCTCCGAGATCTTGAATACGGAGATGACATTGTCTTGTTGGCTCAGTCTGGTGCATCTACAGCTGATGGCTGATCTGGTCAGGCGAGAAGTAGCATGCATTGGTCTGGTTATTAATCCAGATAAAATTAGGTCCCTGGCCATTACCATCAAGCAACCTCCAGCTCCAGATTACAACCAGTTTACTATTAATTTGTTTGGATGAGATACTGAAAAGATGGGAGCTGTCAGATAATTGGGCAGCGTCACAGACAGTGCTGGAGGATGCTTGAAAGATGTGGACACTTGTACAGCAGAACGTGACGCCACATTTCAGGCCCTTCAGAGGCCGCAGTGAGGATATCATAACGTCGAGCTTGCTACAAAGCTGTGGATCCATAGAACCATGGTTATATCAACTCTGTTGTACGGAAGTGAAACATGGGTGCTGAGGAAGGCTGAAGAACATAGGCATGACATTTTCAATTCTCATCGTCTTCATCGGCTGTTCTGTATCAAATAGCAGAACAAGATAAGAAACCGACATTTGAAGCTGAACCCAGCAACCACGTCCTTCAGCACTGTTTTTTTTTCAGCAGCTTTCTGATATGGACATATTATTAGTATGAAAAACCAACTAATTCTGAAGCATATTTACTAAGGAATGCCGCTACATGGCCAGTGATCATGTGGGTGCCCAAAATTTTAATGGTGTGATAAAATTGCCAGTGATAGACCTAAACTGAACATCCAGCCAGACCACCTTAAGGTCCTATCCAGAGATTGATCCAGGAGGCACTTGATCTGCAAGGAGGCCATGTCCCTTTGGGATTTACCACGATGATGATGATGACTGGTTTTGAAATATGCTACTTTAGCTCATCTGGTCACAGAGTCCAATTCCAATGGTACGTTGGCTAGTGAAGGACCCAACATACCACAGTGTTGTATAACTGGGAGAGTATTACAAGAGTGCCCTTACTTGTAAGGCCTAGTTCATGCCAACTAGCAAATGGTATCTTGCTCCAGGAAGAATCTCCATGATTTGTGCAAGGATTCGCTCATACTCTGCCGGGGGTAGAACAAGCACCAAAATCCCATCAGCAAACCAAGAAAACTTCTCTATGCTGATCACTGAATTTCCTTCCTCATTCTGCCAACCCCTGACACAGATGATTCTGAAGTCAGACATAATCAGAAGCCAGATCAGTATTCTGTGCTATATTTTATTGCTAGCTTCTCACCCACTTTTGGAGGGACTGCATGCACTGCAGTCTGGAGCAAACACTACACACTGTGCAAGCCAGTCAGAAATCCAAGACTCCTTCCCCATTGAGAATGTCCTCCAGCTACTCTTCTCAGAGATTAATTTGACAGAGGCTTTATTTGAAGTTTGGTGATGAGGCAAATCATTTTAAAATAGAATTGCAAGTTCTAGACAAATCTGAACAATTAATAGTCACCCAAACTGGTAAAATCCACTGGTGTGGTTACCTGTCAAGTAGCAGACCACATATATTTCCAACCAACATTAACAAGAGCAGCTGATTAGTTTGGTCCTACCTGGAGATGAAGGAAGCCATGGGCACAGTGACAAAGCTAGAGGGAATGTACATGAGTCTACCCACTAAAACAGAACAGAAAACAGATCCATCGCCTTGTGCTCCTTAGACATGGAGAACCCCTCCCACATGTCTACTGGAGCTTCCAGCCGGGAATTTTCTCTAGATGAAGAGGCAGAGTCCAGTCACGCAAATAAACTGACCATGTGCATTTCTCAAAGACATGATAATTTACAAGTGTACCAGCTCTCAAGGGAACCTGAATCCTTGGTAATTCCTTCAGTCTGACAATGGGGAAAAGCTCTAAAGCTCCTTTGCAAGCAGGCACTTAATTAACAAAGATCTCTCCTTTTTATTACAGAAAGATAGAGGATCGGAGTAAACGGCATGACACAATGGTGTGCTGTGAGTAGGCTGTGTGGTGCACACAGAGAGCAGATACCAATCTGGAACAGGTAGCAGAGTATTAAGAAACAGTGGCAAAGCCATTTCTGACATTATCTGCCAGTCAGTGATTAGTGACATTTCTCAGTTAGCCCTGCAGGTCTTAATAATAATATAATATATGGAGATATACCTATCTCATAGAACTGGAAGGGACCCTGAAAGGTCATCGAGTCCAGCCCCCTGCCTTCACTAGCAGGACCAATTACTGATTTTTGCCCCAGATCCCTAAGTGGCCCCCACAAGGATTGGGCTCACAACCCTGGGTTTAGAGCAGGCCAATGCTCAAACCACTGAGCTATCCCTCCCTGCCTGAGCTATTCCTCCCCAGGTCTTAATCTGATACAAAGGAAACAAACATCACTTCTAGCATCTACTCTAGAGGTAAAAATGTTGTCATCTTTTTCACAGTATTTGGTGTTTAAAGTTCGCTTTTCTTGTGACCAGTTTTCTGTTTGAACCTACCCAGGAAAAAAAAGAAAAAAGAAATCCCAAGTGCATCAACAGATGGGGCTTTCTCTGCTCAGTTAGCCGAGCAAGGAGGTAGCTGTTCAGAGATGTTCTCTTCAGATGGAGCACAGAAAAGGACTTTATACTGCTTGGCTGGCACCAGGGTATCATCGTGAGATGCTTTAGAGTGGCATCAAGACTTGTCTTCCAGCTACATCTGAACCAGGTATTCTTGGTGGCTAAAAGGGAAAAGCATCTTTGATTAGCTTTTATACTATTTCATGATGGACATGTGATATGACAGGGTGTCTGTGTAACGAGTACTGGGATAACCTACCCACTTTATTCAGCAGGGCAATGCTTTCGGAACAGCTGTTGGAAAGAATCTAACCCTCCATCACAGCATTCTTCATTTGTTTGAATTACTGCAGTTTTGTTTGAGCTGCCCAAGAATGGCACATGGTTCTCCCTCTGTTGCCTGTGAAGATGCAATTACAAACCCCCCCTTCCCCCCAGAGCTGTGCTTCCCATGTTAGCTGTACAGAAGCAGGTCACAAGCAAAAGCTAATTTTAGAGCTGTGAAGATCATGGGTGGCATTGGTGTGAGAATAAGGAAATATGAAGTGTGTGCTGGGCTTCTCTGGATTAAACCAGTGTTTCCCAAAGGACAGAGGCAGCTGGCAAGGGGGGACACAAAGGGACATACAGACCGGAATTGCCATTACATGCATCCGACGAAGTGGGCATTCACCCATGAAAGCTTATGCTCCAATATATCTGTTAGTCTTAAAGGTGCCACAGGACTCTCTGTTGCTTTTTACAGATCCAGACTAACACGGCTACCCCTCTGATACATGAACAGACCATCCACTTTCAAACTTTGCTCCTAATTGATGAAACAAACTTCAGAGAAGTAACTGGTTCTAGGTCTGGTTAAATCCATGGGACATCAACCAACAGGTTCTACAATATAGCAAAGGCTGTGGCAACTGGTCCATTATAATCTACTTTTGCCAAGGCTTATAGATGCATTCATATGAGTTCAATGAAAGATTTAATCTCAGCTTACTTTATCACATCACAATGCATGACAATCCCATACAGCCTTGATTCCCATCTTCACTACTGTTGAGCTTTTTCATCCGGTATTGGCGGATCTCTCTCACCAATGTGTAAAAGGCATCTTCGACACCCTGAATGCAAAGAGTCCTGGTCAGGTATTCTCTCCCCCATGTGCTTGGACATCACTTTGCACTCCATCCATCATTTTACTATTCCGCCAAAGTATTCTTTGACATACTTACTCAAAATGCATTCCTCTCTCCAGGGCAGCTCCTAGCCAACTGGGAGCCAGGAGCATTAGGGGCCAACTTATCCCACAATTCATTGCAGCAGGGAACCAATACTATACGCCCACATTTCCCACAATTACATTCTTGACTTTGATAATTTTCCCTCTGAGGAAACCACAAACAAGCAGCCGCCTTCTAACGATGGAGGCAATGGCTGACTGTAGCTATAGGAGGAGGTAGGTTTCTGAAGCTTATGTCCTCAGTAGGAAATGGGGTTATTTCTCGGCAAATTGCCTCCCTGTTCAAGTTTCATTTTCAGACTATTTCTTAGCAATTTATTGCCCCTTTCCAGATTCATTCTGAAAAGTGATGTGGATAGAGCAATGACTTGGGGGAGCCTACTGAACAGAGGGCAATAAGTGGAGAATGCTCTCTATATAAACACACACGCTCTGAGGACATGTCACGGACTTAGCTTCAACACTGGCCTTAATTAGAAGCCAAGGGAAACTTGGCAGTTTGGGACAAAATCTCATAAGAACAGCATTTGCTCCTACTACAGACTACTCCAGAAGAGAGGGATGGCTGAACTCTCATCTGGTTGGTAAAGACTTGGCATTTTTAGAATTCAGCTACTGAGGCCATCAATGTGAGCCTGAGGAGTCACTGAGGTTTTGATATCGTCCAGAGCAAAAGAAATTAAATAAAGACAAAAAATATCATATTGCCTCTATATAAATCAATGGTACGCCCACATCTTGAGTAGTGCATGCAGATGTGGTCCCCCATCTCAAAAAAGATATATTGGAATTGGAAAAGGTTCAGAAAAGGGCAACAAAAATTATTAGGGGTACGGAACAGCTGCCATATGAGGAGATTAATAAAACGGACTTTTCAGCTTGGAAAAGAGACGACTAAGGGGGGATAGGATAAAGGTCTATAAAATCATGACTGGTGTGGAAAAAGTAAATAAGGAAGTGTTATTTACTCCTCATAACACAAGAGCTAGGGGTCACCCAATGAAATTAATATGCAACAGGTTTAAAACAAACAAAAGGATGTGTTTTTTTCACACAACACACAGTCAACCTGTGGAACTCCTTGCCAGAGGATGTTGTGAAGGCCAAGACTATAACAGGGTTCAAAAAAGAACTAGATAAGTTCACGGAGGATAGGTCCATCAATGGTTATTAGCCAGGATGGACAGGGATGGTGTCCCTAACCTCTGTATGCCAGAAGCTGTGACTAGGCAACAGGGGCTGGATCACTGGGATAATTACCTGTTCTGTTAATTCCCTCTGGGGCACCTGGCATTGGCCACTGTTGGAAGACAGGATACTGGGCTAGATGGACCTTTGGTCTGACCCAGTATGGCCGTTCTTATGTTCTTAAAGTTCTACTCTGCATGTTCCGGTTGAACTCAAAGGTAAAAACGGGAAAGTGATTTACACATCTCCATCTCCACCCCCTGGCCATCAGTACCACACAGGATCCAGGCCACTACCATATTTATAGCACCAAGGAGAGAAATCACACTGGAAGAATGGAAGCTCGTCACCTGTCTTGTTTTGGCTGACGTCTCAATGAAGGGGATCCCATAGCTCTTAGCTAGTTCTTGAGCCTGTTTTGTATCCACTGTCCTTGTGGGCAAGTCGCACTTGTTTCCCACTAGCACCATTGGCACATCATCTGAATCTTTCACTCTCTTAATCTGCTCTCTGGAGAAAGAATACATTAAAAACCAGCTTTTCTTGTACAAAAACTGAGTTTTAAACCAACATCTTATTACAAACCAGACATTAGTGCTGGCAGAACTTAGCCCCTAGCCCATTAACCAATATGTCCCTCTCCTTACCCCATCAGTGAATCCACCTTGATGTGCTCCCCCTCAGCTACTATTTCAGGTGTCTTGTCCTGTATGCTACGCCACTGAAATACCATCTAATCTTCAACACTCTATCTTGGTGGCTGTTCCATTCTCCATTTGTGGACAATTTATGTACCACTCTAAAACATTGAGTCCGATTTTAAAAGGCATTTTGAAACCCAGTATGGAATTTTCCAGCATTTATTATTTGAAGATCATTGATTGTCTTGCAAGTTTGGTCTCCACTAATTCCAGTGGTGAATAATGTTCAATGCCAGTTGAAGATTGCGCCACTCCAGCCTTCCCCCTCCAAAATAAAACTAGGAAATACTTCCTCCCGAAGAGCAGAACGTACCTGTAGAGATTGATATCAGCAAATGATTTGCTGTTATTAATGGCAAAGACACAGAGGAAGCCTTCACCAGTTCTCATGTACTGGTCTCGCATAGCGCTGTACTCCTCCTGCCCCGCAGTATCCAGAATGTCTAGCAAACAGGTCTCACCATCAATAACTACCTGTTTCCGATATGAATCCTGAGGGAGATACAAAGACAACTTTGAAAACAAAGACAAAACTTAGTGCTGCTGCGGCAGCAATCCCTTACTTCAGACTCTATTCGTGAGTGTCTCAAAGGCACCTCCTAGTCGAAAGCCTAAAGCTGGCAGCAGTTCCATGTCTTGCCCCACTTTCTCTTGAACTCTAACCGAGGAAGCATTTCAAGTGCAGGGTGTATTGCTAGTGACCTTAACACAGCATGGACTTTTGTGACAAAAAGGCCTTTCACCTCTGGAAAGGCAAACTACTGGCTTCTACTGCACTGTTGCTGTAGGGGGAGGAGGAACCTCTGCTGTGATTCATTGAGTATATCTACAGGAAGTTATAAAACTATGTATCAGCAAAGGAAACCCGAATATCTCACAAAATAGCCCCCATGATGTACCTCTGTACCATGCATCAAGGAGAATATGCCCCCAGATACAGTGGACTCTATAATTCCCAAACAGAATCCCAGAAAGAAGAAGCTAATATTGAGCATGACTCAGAAGAGGTTTCTCCAGTTTACGTCCTTTTTAGAAGAAGCAAGAGTCCAACATTTGGAGGTTGCTTTATATACTTACATCTATTTTTATTTTTTATGCATGTCTCACCTATAAAAACAAATAATTCAATGCTATTTACCTCATAAAACATTACTCAAATGACACAACAAATGATAATTTTACTGCATTAACTTCAGGATCATCCTGGCCAGACCAGCACCAAATAAAGCCCCATTAAAACATTGACAGCCTGTCCTGGGAACCAAATCAAACCAGTGGTGTAGGACACAGGAATGTGCTTCCCCCGGATTTATGACCCTACTCATAGTTACTTTTATTAGTTGTAACACTGTAGCAACTAGGAGATTTAGTCATGGACCAAGATGCCATTGTGCTAGGGGCCGTACAAACACAGAACAAAAAGGTTTCAGAGTAGCAGCCGTATTAGTCTGTATCCGCAAAAAGAAATTTGGTAGTACTCCTGTTCTTTTTACAGAACAAAAGGGTGGTCCCTTCCCCCACAGAACTTACTCAACGGACAGTGCCAATGGAGAGGATGCCCCCCCCTTCAGCAAAATAGTAATGATGAAAATACATGTAGTGATTGATTACACATACAAGCAAATAAAGGATTAATGAATATGGGATGAAATGCACACAGGTGCCTACCTGTACTGCAGTGCACTCAATAGATGTGTCTCAAAATAGTCCTTCAAAAGAGGCTCAAACCACAACCACTTATACAGACAACACCCATTGTTTGCCTCATGATGGATATATTAGTTTCCCAAATAGTTTCATAATCAGATAGCACTCTCCCTTGTCCTTTCCCTCTCTGTGGGACATCAGGAGGAGATGACAATCTACGCTGTAAAGCATCATGTACAGAAACAAACAAGCTGTACATTAAGGTACATGCAACTGACCTGCTTCAGCTTAAATGGCCATAGTCTGGTTTACCTGGAGTAGTGGACATTCAAAATAAACTTTTTGTAGATCTGAACATGAAGACCAATAAAAACTGAACTTCTCAACTTGGAAGTCCAGCATGCTGTCAGCACTTAGCTGGGTTGTACAATGTGGCATTGCCGGGGAAGCCCAAGTAATAAATCTGTGTGTATGTTACAGTGGAGAAGGGTGAGTGAAACCTGTTGCACAGAAGTGCATTACAGCCTAAGTCAGCCTCACCTGGAGAGCTAGACAAGGGATTGCTAACCTGCTGCACTAGTTTACAGGAACTACAAATGCGTTTGAACCTTGTTAGTTATTTCTGAGCCATGCCACTTCCCTGAATGGGTTCAGAAGCTGCAGTGCAAACACAGCCCAACTGCAAAAAGTGACTGAACGTCAAATCAGCCAGAAGAATAAATACGTCTGTTTCAGGAGCATTGTACAGACCAAGCTTTGCCTGCCACGCCCAGCCTCCCAACCCTCACTGCCCCAGCGGGCGAGCGAGCGCCTGCAGCAGGGACTCACCTCTATGGTCGGGTCGTACTCGTCCACGAAGTGGTTCTGGATGAGCTGAATGGTCAGGGCGCTTTTGCCAACGCCACCAGCTCCCACCACCACCAGCTTGTACTCTGTCATCGCCCTGCCCGGGAACCTGCGGTCACAGCACACACGTCAGTGGGGCGAAGGCCCCGCACCCGCTCACCCTGAGACACGGGGCGGCGGGGGAGAGCCGGGCCTTGGACCCCCACCCCAGGCGGACGGGGGCAAAGGCCAGCCCTGTCCCCTCCCCCAGACACGGGGGGGCCCTTGGCCCCAGTTTGGACAGAGCCCTGCGGGGCCCCGAACCCCCCAACACAGGCTCGGGATGCCGGTCCCGCGGGGCCCGGACCAGTGACAGCCCCGGGCCCAGCCAGTCCGGGGCGGGGCGGGGCCCAGGGAGCCTCTCACCTTGCGGCCCGACAGGCTCCGCGGGGCCCGAGAAAGCGGAACACCCCTGCGAAGTGGGTCCGGCCTTCCGGCTCCCAACGCTCACGTCATCAGGCGGGGCCGGAAGGGCAGCACGCCGCTCGGCGCCCGATGGCCCAGGCGCAGCGGAAGCGGTAGAGCCCCTGGCGGCGAGGCCCGGCCGGCCCAGGGAGGCGGGGCTCAGGTTGGGCTCCCGGCTGTGGAGCGTTGCAGGGTCTGGCGCGAGTCATGGGCCGGCGCAGGCCGCGCTGACGCCCCGGCCCGGGGGGACGCTCCCGGCCGAGTGCGGCGCTGCCATGCACGGGGCAGTTCTAGTGCCGGCCGCCCTGAGCCTGAGGGTTGTGCAGGCGGGGACTGCATCAGAAAGCAACAGCTTTAAACAGCCCCACTTAATGTGAACGCCCCGGTGCTGGCGAGAGGCTCCAGCCCCTACTTCAGTCCAGCAGGCACTGCTGGAAACTGAGGCAGAAATAAGAGGGCTAACTCAGCATTAGGCTTTGGAATGAAGATACCTTGAGCACAGAATGTGTACTTGGAGACAAAACTGGAGGCATTTTTTTTTTCAAAATCAGTAAAACTTTATTCTATTTCCATTCTTTGCCATTAACAGAAAATTGGAGAAAGCAATGTTTGTTTCACAAAGATAATGCATCTCCCAGAGAAGAAAAACCCTAAATTGAGAATAGAGGTAATATGGAGGGGGAAAAAAAAAACACAGTACTGCCCTCTATTCAAAGAAAATAACTCCTGATCTTTTTGGTTAAAGTAATACTTAGACCAATCATTCAGTTTTCTTGCTTGATAAAGTGTGGCTGGGGAGAAAAAAAAAAAAAAAAAAAAGCACACAGACATTAACTATTTCACCTTGATGAAAATCTCAATACAGCTATGGAAAGCCTAAGTATTTATTCTTTTACAGTACACTGGGTGCTGGCTGCAAAAAGAAAAATGTATTCACTTCAGGCACAATTTTTAAATTTAAATCGGTAAAAGAAACTGGGTTTAGAAGCTGCAGTGTTCTAAGCAGCAGCAAAATTTGTGCATTGTTTTATATATTTAAATTACCACACCGATGGCACACCTCATCCTTCTGAAATTCTGCACTGCACATACTATTTGCAGAAAGTTACAAAAACAGATCTACTCTGGAAGGTACTTTCACTGAGATCTAACAGAACTTTCCTACATGGACTCAAGTTTAAATGAGATATGAAAACAACATTGTAACATTTGGCCATCAACTTAATAAAGTTATCTGAATGCTCATACAGATTTTATATAAAAAAAAGTTAATATAGTCCACCCTCATATGGTCCTCAGAATTAGATCTGAACAAACAGGAAGTGAGCCTCCCACGTGGAGGGGAAGATAATGCAACTGAGAGCTAAGGCATAGTAATACCTTGGCAGAAATAATGAAGGTAGAGTATATATATATCTTTTTAGTGCAGAATTTCATAAGGTCTACCAGAGTAGAACTGTCTATAATGTTCACTTACATAGGCAATGTAGATTTGCAGTTACCAGTTGCGTTAAATGCACCATTCAAAAAGCGTCTAAAATGTGATACTATAAGGCGCCACCTTAAGTCTTCAGGATGCAACTGTGCATAATTTTTAAATGGTTTCATAAATTTTTTAAACATAACATGAGGAAGGTGTTAAAACTGGTGTAACAACTTCTTAGAATTTGGAAGGGATGAATAGGGAGATATTCAGTACCCTTCACCAGCTCCCACTGCTTGATCGTACTTAGTTATGTGCTTTATGGATCAGTTAGTCAATAACACCAGCTTGACGAATCTTTCTCTCTGCACCAAATCCCTGTAATGACATAAAACCTCATTAATCAACTGCAATTTGAAATAACCATATGCATTAACAGAGATGGAGAAATTGAGAGAGCTGGAATAGTCAAGTGTAGCCCACTGTTCAGGTTTTGTTTCTAACAGGATACAGTGTTAGCAGGGTTTCTGATGAGCCAGCTTTGTCCCCAAATACGAACAAGTTAGCACAGAGCTCCCATGCATTTGTCTGCAGTTCTACCTAGGCACTGTGTTCTATACCATTTCCTTTAACCCTGAAGAATCCCCTCTACACACCTGGAAGGGTGAGGAGCAGTGTTCCCTCCAATTTTTTCCATCAATGTATGGAATGTATTTTGTTATGGGCAGCACCAATATTGAGGTAATATGTGGATGTGCGCCATCATCTCCGTACTTTCACAACAACCCTTATCCCACCAAGAGCTCAACACGTCCTACTGCTAGTACCTAGCTGGGTCTTAGGAAAGGTCTGTGTGACCTCGGCAGTACCTATCTGTTCATTCCTACAGCCTCCTTCCACAAGGATCAGTGCATGCTTTGCAAACTATGCATATAAATGTACCACTGAAAGGCAGCCACCTGGTGAGGAAAATCAGCAGCCAGCTAGGCCAGCAGCACAGAGCACTGTGCAGTAGTTTGGAAAGAAGGGGAATTTTGGATAGGAAGAATCTTTTCCACTTATGCAAAATGCTGGAGATATTTAATGTTCAGACAGGGCTTCATCTGTAAAGGTCTTGTCTGAATGTAAAATATAATACCGCAATTTAGAAATTAAAGTAAATGTTTCTTTTTAAATCAGGACATTAAGGCTCAAAATAATTAACACACCACTCAAATTCCCCTTACCATCCTCTTGTATTAATACAAAGCACTTTGAATAGTCTGTATGACTTTTAATCTTCATGTGGTTTATATTTTTACACTGGATCAGCTTGGACAAGTAGCAGTCAAGTTCACCTTCAGAGTCCCATGCACACATACAATGTTCCAGTGTCTCAGTTTTTACAGTGAAACACACACAGCTCTGTAAATGTACACAGCACTTTACAAACACATGAGCTCAGGCAAACTTTCACTTGACATGAAAGTTCTTCTACTTCTTTCCATGGGCATAATGGCTACATGAGTAATACTCTGCAGGATCAGGCCCCTAGATAAACTACATGTCCTCCTGCCCACAAAAAGCTTTGCGAACATTGCTAGGGGGAGGTTTAAATCCACAACAGGGAGTTGTCGTAATTGGAAATCAGACAAAAACATTTTCATTAGTCCTAGTTTTGGTAATTTCCTTTTAAAACAAATATAAAAGCCAACAATATTTAGTGCTTTTCATTTCTAAATATCAAAGTGTTTTACAGAGGAAGACCAGTATCATTATTCCCATCTGGAAAATGGGGAAATAGAGGCACGGGGGGGGGGGGGGGGTGTTACAGAACAAACATCCCAACCGGTGGCCGGAGAAGATACATATCCTCTTTGCAGTTGCTGTACCAGACCCTGTGATTCCTGCACACTGGTCTAACATTCCTTGCCATGACCACTAGATACATGTAACCATGGACTTTTTCCATTCCTTGGCCCATTCCTTAAGCCCCTTTCTATAGTGGCCTATGCATAGCTAGCGTGGAACCCAGTTGTGTCACATACAGGAGGTACAGTGTCCTCTGTGCACCCAACTGAAGTTACCCATTCACATGTAGTGTAACCACAACAGTTCTGCATTGGGGGACTTTCTGTGGCCACCTGTGTTCCTGGGTGAATTTCAAGAGTGGCCATACTGGGTCAGACCAAGGTCCATCTAGCCCAGTATCCTGTCTTCAGACTGTGACCAATGCCACGTGCCCCAGAGGGAATGAACAGAACAGGTAATCATCAAGTGATCCATCCCATCACCCATTCCCAGCTTCTGGCAAACAGGCTAGGGACACCATCCCTGCCCATCCTGGCTAATAGCCATTGATGGACCTATATCCTCCATGAACTTATCTAGTTCTTTTTTGAACCCTGGTATAGTCTTGGCTTTCACAACATCCTCTGGCAAAGAGTTCCACAGGTTGACTGTGTTGTGTGAAAAAAATACTTCCTTTGTTTTAACCCTACTGCCTATTAATTTCATTTGGTGACCCCTAGTTCGTAGTAAATAACACTTCCTTATTTACTTTCTCCACACCAGTCATGATTTTATAGACCTCTATCATATCCCCCCCCGTCGCCTCTTTTCCAAGCTGAAAAGTCCTAGTCTTATTACTCTCCTCATACAGAAGCCGTTCGTTCCATACTCCTAATTTTTGTTGCCCTTTTCTGAACCTTTTCCAATTCCAATATATCTTTTTTGAGATGAGACCACATCTGCACAAAGTATTCAAGATGTGGGCATACCATGGATTTAGAGAGGCAATATGATTTTTTAGTCTTATCTATCCCTTTAATAATTCTCAACATTGTTTGTTTTTTTGACTGCAGCTGCACGTTGAATAAATTGTTTCAGAACTATCCACATTGATTTCAAGATCTCTTTCTTGAGTGGTAACAGCTAATTAAGACTCCCTCATTTTATATGTATAGTTGGGATTATGTTTTCCAATGTGCATTACTTTGCATTTATCGACATTGAATTTCATCAACAAAAGTGTGCACAGCTGACATTCACCCTAATGAGGTTGCACATAGCAACCATCAGACCCTGTAGTTTCCCCAAGGGGAGCTCAACCAAAACACACTTATCAGAATTTGTCTCAACTTTATTTGTCTTACCTAGAGACTGTTCCTTTGCAATCTATAAATGGGAAAGGCTCACTCCTTCAGCCTGATACTTAAAGCTTTCATGGAATGCTTGACACATGCTCTTACTTCTGAATTCAGAGCACAGTTGATGTTGAGGGGCAATGTTATATTGATCCAGTGACTAACTTCAACACAAGAAAATTTCTGCCAGTTGATCCAAGTAATTGGTCTAATATGCAATGGTAAGCCAGGGACCGTGAAATACTATTTTTGCCATTTTTTAAAAGGATGAGAAAAAGTAATGTAGCTAGTGTAATGGAGAAAAAAATTAAATGATAGGTAATGGCCAAGAATGGAGGTTTATAAGACCTTTACATGAAGTTAAAAAAACTTATCAACCGGTGTAGAGCTTGCCAGAAGCATCTCTCTGGCAGTCTGACTGTTTTGAGGCATTATTTCCTGGCTATTGAAGTGATGACTGTGACATTGCAGTCTATATGGTTTTATAAAAATTTGATAATGAGTGAATATAATGTAACTGGAATATGCTTCAGGCAAAAGGTCTCTTGTAAGGTATCTTTACAAAGCTTATTGTCTACTGAGTGTGGTCATCCTATTTGTATAAATGTACCACTCTTGTATCTGAAACTAGAAATATGAAATAACTCTGAGGGCCTATTGTAATTATGCAAAGTGTGGGCCATTAATGGTGGTTTGGAATCTTAATGGCTCCCATCAACTAGGACAATTGACTGGATGGCTCTGTTTGCAAGCAAGCCTTCCTGTGAGTCAGGCTGGGGGGAATGAAGGCTTGGGGTCTTACAGTGACATGTGATCATGTCACATGAACTGGAATCCATCTTTAACCTGGTGCTTTTCCAGTGAGGGGGGGTGGAAACCCAGAGGGACAAAGGATTCCCACCTTATGCAAAAGATGTATAAAGGGATGTAACAGAACAAAGAGGATGAGAAGAGCCATCATGAAGAATCCCCTAGCTACCACCTGAGCTGGAACAAGAGCTGTACCAGGGGAAAGAACTGTGCCCAGGCCTGTAAGGTGTACAGACTGAGGAGGAAAAAAAAAAAAAAAAAAAAAAAAAACCTTACTGAAGCATCTCTGAGGGTGAGATTATCTGTATTCAGTTTGATTAGACAGATTTGCGCATTTTATTTTATTTTGCTTGGTGACTTACTTTGTTCGTCTGTTACTACTTGAAACCACTTAAATCCTACTTTCTGTATTTAATAAAATCACTTTTTACTTATTAATTAACTTAGAGTATGTATTAATACCTGGGGGAGCAAACAACTGTGCATCTCTATCAGTGTTATAGAGGGCGAACAATTTAGGAGTTTACCCTGTATAAGCTTTATACAGGGTAAAACAGATTTATTTGGGTTTAGTCCCCATTGGGAGTTGGGCATCTGAGTGTTAAAGACAAGCACACTTCTGTTAGCTGCTTTCAGGTAAACCTGCAGCTTTGGGGCAAGTAATTCAGACCCTGGGTCTTTGCTGGAGCAGACGGGAGCGTCTGGCTCAGCAAGACAGGGTGCTGGGGCCCTGAGCTGGCAGGGAAGGCAAGGGCAGAGGTAGTCTTGTCACATCGGGTGGCAGCTCCCAGGGGGTTTCTGTGAACCAACCCATCAGTGACAAAACACATTCTGCTAATCAAGATACTGTGCTCACCAGGGGAGAGACGGAGCTGGGGTGGGGAGAGAGAGGAGTCTCATCTCCCCACCCCACCCCTGCACACCCCAACCTACCATCACCGCCCCGCATCTCACCCCACTGTCCCCACCCACCCTCCACGCTCACCTGTGTGCGTGGCCCTTTGATGGCCTCCTGTGCGGCCGCGCAGGCACACACCTTAGAGGGAACACAGGTGAGGCGTGAGCTTGCTGGGCTCCCCCAGATTCCTCCATGCTAACAAAAGTTCCTATGAAATTCAATGAGCTGAGGCTCCAGCTCTTTCCCCTTTCTCCTAGGTGGATTATTTCTGCACAAAGGAGAATAGGCTCTTTCATTAGGAAGCTGTTTCTCTAGGAGTTTTAAACAGGTTGTTGCAGAAGAGTACACTTTTCCTTCTAGCAATCAATTTGTCATTCTTAAAGACAGTTCGCATCACCCGCCAGCTGAGGTAACTATACACCCAGCTCTGAAATTTGGATTAATTATGTTAGTGCAAGTTGGGCATGCATTACAGTCCTTTCCGGGATAAGCAGCTTGAGTGGCAAACACAGCAAGATAGGAAGCCTTGATTTTTGACTTTTACATTTAAATGGATTAAACAAATTAAGAACAGTTTTAGCCTTAATCATCATTTAGCATTATACAGGTTACGAAAAGAACGGTTACTTACCTTATAGTAATGTGGTTCTTCGTGATGTGTCGTGCACACCCATTCTGCTCTTGGTGCATATGTGGCCGATATAAACAGGATCAGATTCTTTTAGCCAGTAGTGTCCACTGAGGCTACCCGTGCACCCTAATGTTCTCGCATCCCCATGCCAGATAAAGAGCAGAGCAGGCCCAATCATCCCCACTTCCTTCGCCAATACAGAATCCCAGATGAATAGGAATCCACAGTAGTGGAGAAGGAGGGTGTGTTGTGGAACCCATGTGGACAACACAAGAGCCAGTTACAGTATGGTAAGTAACCCTTTTCAGAGATTGTCCACATAGATGCACTTTTGGTGACTCAAACCAAAAGTTATGCGTTTCCTTGGCAGGGTGGGTAATAGGACTCATACTTAGATAATGACTGTAAGACAACCCTATCAAAGCAGGCATCCAATCTGGCAGCCTCTACCAAGGAATAGTATATTGTAAGTGTGGGAACTGAGCTCCAAGCAGCTGCCCTAAAGATTTTAGAAATAGGAACAGTCTTCAAACATGGGAAAGACTGAGGGGGGAAAAACGCAAGTTTAAAAAAATCTAGGCTTTGAAGGGTGGCAAAGTACAGCATGGCCCTGAATAGGAGTAGGATGTACAGATACTGCTCCCAGATGGACCCTTGGAAATATTCCACATTGTTTCAGGGCTAGTCAGCAGTTCACTAGTGCTGAAATGAGCAGTCAAGGGCAATAGCTGGGGCCACTGCTGAAAAGGATCCAGGGATTACTGCTGACTCATTCAATTTGCAAGCCAAAAATACTATGTCCAGTTCTGGTGGTCACAATTAAAGAATGTTGGTAAATTGGAGAGGGTTCAAAGAGCCATGAGAATGATTAAAGGATGAGAAAACACGCCTCAGTGATGACTCAGAGCTCAACCTATTTAGCTTTACAAAGAAGGTGGGGTGTCTTGATTAGAGAGTAACTACATGGGAAACATTTAATAATGGGGTCTTCAATCTAATAGAAAAAAGTTTTAACATGATCCAATCGCTGTAAGTTGAAGCTAGACAGATTCAGGCTGGAAATAAGGTACATTTTTAACAGTGAACATAATTAACAATTGGAACAATTTACCATGGGTCATGGTGGACTTTTAGAAAAGAAACCAAATCTTGATTTTAAGAGCTTGGCTCTAGGAATTATTCTGGGGGAAGTTCTATTGCCTGTGTTATACCTGAGGTCGGACTAGATGATCATAATTGCCTCTTCTGCCCTTGTAATCTATGAATAGGTTAAGGGCTGTTATAAAGAGGACGGTGATCAATTGTTCTCCACTGAAGGTAGGACAAGAAGTAATGGGGCTGAATCTGCAGCAAAGGAGATTTAGGTTAGATATTAGGGGGGAAAAAATTAACTAGAAAAGGGCAGAAAAGTTCTGGAACAGGCTTCCAAGGGAGGCTGGGGAATCCCCACCATTGGATAGTTTTTAAGAACAGGTTGGACATTAACTGGTCAGGGATAGGTTAGGTTTATTTGCTCCTGCCTCAGAGGGGCTAGACTTGATGACCTCTTCAGATCCCTTCCAGCCCTACATTTCTAAGATTCTATGAGGCCATGTGTCTCAAGAGTCCGAGAGGCCAGTCTTGCTGATGTTCTTGAGTGATCTTGATAAACCTCAAACAACTTAATCTCCGTAAGGTAAGCTCTCACTGACCTGGAATCTAACATGGCTACTATGAGTGCTAAGTTTTGAGTGTATATGGATTTCTCTTGGACTTTGAGGCCCCAAATGGTAAATAATTTAAGGTTATTTGAATTGGTCACATGTTGGAGGTGGGGGAGAGCTTCCTTGAATCAGTCACTCAAGGTATATAGGTAGATCTGGATCCGTCTCCTTAGATGAGCTACCACCAAGCGTTTGGCAGATGTGAACATCCTCAGTGCCATGGAAGACCAAAGGGTAGGATCCCACACTGGTAATGAGGTGTTCCTACCAGGAATCTAATTCATCTCACCCACAGGAAATAACCTTACTGTAAAAATAGAGGAGTTCTGCAGGTCGAGAGCTCTGAACCAATCTTGTGGAGGGAATTATGGAGGCTAGAGTCACCATCCTGAAATTGAAACAGCAGATGAAGGTGTTGAAACAAAGGTCCAGAATGGGAGGCCAATCCCCTTTTCTGGGATAAGTAATGGGAATAAAGACCCTTGCCCCTGACTACCAAGATCACCTCTTCCACTGCTTAGTTGTAGGAGTCCACTGTTTTAACAGTATCTTAGGAGAAGGATCCACGAAAAGGGATGAGAAATGGGGATAAGTAGTAGGAAGGGATTGTAATTGGCTTGGTTACAATTCCTTGGACCCACAGGTCTGAGATGACTGAATCCAGGTTTCTCAAAAATAAAGAGGTGGTTGCCAAAGGGGGCAGAAGTGACTAGATCCTCTGGAGGTTCTGCTAGGCTCGTGACAACTGTGTCAAACTGAATGCCAGGGGAAAGACATTGTGAAGCACTAGAGAAAGAGTCAGAGTCCCTGTTGCTGAAACCTCTACTTCTTTCTCAGCAACTGAGGTCTCTTGAGGCTGGTAATAGTAATCAGAGAAATAGTGCCCGAAAGTCTGGTCTTGCTTGCCTCTTTCTTGGGGCTGAGAGGCCCAGGGAGCACAGAATGGCCCTAGAGTCTTTCAGGAAATGTATGGCCTCATGCCCCTTTGGATTAAGGAATTTGTTGCCATCAAATAGAAGACCGTCAGTTGTTTGAACCTCCTTGGGAATCCCTGATCAGAGCCAGGGAGTTCTCATGGCCACCAACATAACCATAGTATGTGCTGCTGTGTCGGCCACATCTGGCACAGCATGTAAAGACATATGGGCTATCAACTGTCCTTCAGACAAATAGTCTTTAGTTACTCTTGGTGTTGAGGTAGCCTGTTCACATACTGAGACAGCTGAACAGGAGAGCTTTGTAATCAGTGACATCTGGAGGCTAGTACATAAAGAGGTTGCATGTCCAACAGGTCCAATCTCTGGGTCTCACCCCCTAGGTGTAGGGTTGGAAAGCCACTCCTGCTATGACTTTTCTCGGACCACAGCTATCACAAGCAACCCTGGTAAGAGGTGACAATACAAGTACTCAAATACCCTTGTAGAAACTTGACGCCTCCTGTCAGCTCACTTTGATATGGGCAGAATGGGCACTGGCTTGTGCCACAGGTTTTCTGAAGGCTCTAACAGTCATTTATAGGAACGGCAGGGTGAAAGATGTCCTTGAATCTGAGGTTTCTTCTGCACCACTTCCAGAAATATATCTAGAGTGTCTGCCATGTGCTTAATGGTGAGGTCTTAAAACCATTCAAAGGAAAGGAGCTGAGGGATATTTACTGCCCGGTTGGAACAGGATGAGGAAGTGGCAGCAGGGACAAGTTCTTCCCCTTCCAGTTGTTGTTCCTCTTCACTCTCCTCCTTCTGCAGTCTCAGATCCTGGAAAGGCACTAGCTGACCTGGCTGTGATGGTTTATTTTGCCTTTTTGGGGACGGTGAACCTAACCCTAGAAGGGGCTGATGATGCAGGCTTATGTGACTATGGCTGCATCCCACCCTCCCACAGAATCCAGTACAGCCCAGGGAAGTACCAGATGTTCATCCTGAGAGTCCTAGGATAGCA
This sequence comes from Emys orbicularis, assembly GCF_028017835.1. Classification (NCBI taxonomy): domain Eukaryota; kingdom Metazoa; phylum Chordata; order Testudines; family Emydidae; genus Emys; species Emys orbicularis. The sequence continues at coordinate 149,925,460 of NC_088686.1, forward strand.
GGAAACTTGGAGACTCCAGTACCAGGCCCAGTGAAAAGTCACCTAGTAGGTTGGGTACCAAAGGCTCAATATCAAGAGACATGGTTTGCAGGTCCACTGGATACCATTGGTGCTCTCAACAGTTGGTATTAGGATGCCAGAGGGACCCTTCTTTAGCCTTTGGGTGCCCCTTCACTGTTGAGAGCCCTAGAAGAATCTTGTGCTTTAACTCTTGTCGATTATGGCAAAATCCTTTTCTCTGGCCTTGACAAATGTAATCTTGCCCTATTCATATCCATTCAGAATGCTGCTGCAAAGATCATTTTCCTAGCCTGTCACTTTGCCAATATCGCTTCTCTTTGCATCACTTTACTGGCTCCCCTTCTCTATGGATCAAATGTAAACTGCTTGTTGTCATCTGAAAGACTCTTCACAGCCTATCCCCGCCTTATCTCGGTCTTATTCATCTAGATACCTCAACTCTGATTGGCCTATGGTACCAGTCTCTCCCCATCTATTTGTAAAGTTTTCAAAACAAGCAAGCAATTTCATCCTTTCTCCCATGCTGTCCCTTGTGCTTAGGAGAAGCTCCCCATAAGCATCCACAAAGCTACCTTATTATCCTCCAGCTGCCGTGATGCCTCTGAAAAACTTGAGGATGGTTAGGCCACAGATGCACAACTGCCTATCATGCTTACCAACATTGTCCTGTTTTCTTGTACTCTTCCCCAGGCCCTGTCTATATCCAGCTGCTGTCCCTTGTCCTATACGTTGATTGTGAATCTTTGCAGCACGGACTGTCTTTGTACAGCACCTAGCACCATACTGTCCTGGTCTAAGACTAGGGCTTGTAAACACCACAGTGATATAAATAACTTGCTCAGTAGGGATAGGTGACCTACACTTCAGCTCAACTCTGGCGTGGCGCTCCTTCCTACCTCAGAGGTTGAAGCTGGAATGGGTGCAGATGCTGGGGTCTCTTGGTTGACAGCCCAGGAGCTTGGGGTGGAATCGCTCTTCACCGAGGTGTTCACGGAAGACTGAGGTCTAGCTGCATCCTTCCTTTCACTGTCCAGGAAGGCTTCCACAGAACACTCCAGGAAGAACCATTTTCAGTGGGCCTTTTTCCGGTTCTTTGAGTCACTCAGATCTACATACATATGACACATCGCCCGCAGTAGAATGCTCTCCCAAAATAGGCACCAGGTGCCCATTAAGTGGCACTGAGGTTTTGCACAGAGGGGCAGATTTTAAATCCTGGAGATTTCACTTTGGCTATTTTGCTAGAGCCCTTGTACAGAGGGGAAGGTTTCTGTCCTAAAAAACAGAAGCTGATTAAAATAAGGATTTTTTGTGTACTGCCAACAAGCCTAACACACAACTACATACACACAGAAGCAAGTGGATACTGCAGAAGTTTCATCTCATTGCTATCAGCAATAAAAAGGAATTAAGATAGCTGGGCCTACTGCCCCCCTTTACATCCTTCGATGGAGACGTGTATGTTCAAGGACAGAGCACAGGCACTGTCCCCAATGGATACTGCTGGCAAAAAAGAATCTGATCTCATGTATTTGGGGTACATGTGCACCAAGAGTGCAAATCATATGGATAACACATCTTGAAGAATCAAGATTCAATTACCATTATTTCTAGATACTTATGTAGAGTAATTTTGCACACTAGGCTATTATCGTAAGAGTATACCTTTGAGTTATCCGGTCCCCTTGGTTGACGAAGAACTGTTAGGCGAGGAGCACTGGCATCATCTAAAGTAATGCTCTTTAAACGATTAACAAGTCTATCAGGACGCGGAGCAGCAACAGCCTTTGCGCCTTCACTGTAACAGAAACGGAGCTAGTTACTTGGAGCAGCAGCATTCCCTGGACAATGTGCTAACATTTGGGAAGAAGGCACATGACGTGACAGGGAACTGGATAATTTGTACCAAGACAAAAAGGAAATGGAGACTAAAGAACTCATCTCATTTTGAAATGGGGTTTCTGGAAAGTACGTTATACCAGCCTCAAGGTCCTAGGATATCTACTGTAGCCTCTGGGTTCTCAGATGGCAGCAGGGGACCACAGAGCTTTATCCTCTACAACTAGCCAGGAAGCTACAATCTTTCCTCTCAGTGCAAACCTTCAACAGTCAGCCCATGTGTCTGTCACATCCCAATTAAGCTTAATGCCAGTGCTCAGGAACCATTGATATGCTGTAGTACAACATGCCAACAACTCCCCAGAATCTCTGGAAAAACAACTGGCTGTTACAGTTGCAGAGATGACCTCAAAAACGTAAACTGCATGAGTCTGCAGAGCTTGGAACAATAGCTCTGACTAGCGTGAGATACCTCTTCATCTCAGAAGGGGTTAGTGCAGATGCCCAGTGATCTTGATATTTAAAGTAATTCCTCACATAAGAATTAGGGGGGGGTATGTAAATTTTGCACACAGTCAAAGTCATAGGTCCCCAGAGCCAATGGCTCCTCAGGCTGATGCAGTTAAGGCACATCAATTTCATGGCCAATGGTACAGGAATCGCATCCAACCACCTTTGACTGCCCTCACAATGGATGAGGTAGCCATACTGAAGCCAGGTGAACTGGAGGCAGGCTTTCACAGTAGGAGGTTAAGCGAGACAAACCCATGACCTTCAGAATTGTAGTCTGAATAACCGCCATAACCACTCAGCCACTACACCTCTGTATGCAGAGGTTGGAAAAAGCACCACTCCCCCCCCTAGCCTGGCTGCTCCTTAATGCCGTTCTCTTTAGGAATATGCTTGAAATACATCTGGAAGATCCAGGAGAAGGCCTGAATTGCCTGCTTCCTGAGTGGGGCAGGCCACTGTGACTACATTCGAGTCATTACATTGGACACTCAATACTTGAAGTTAATTGAAAAACAAAGACCCTGTTGTCTGGGACCTGGTTATCTAAGACTGACTGGCCCATACCTCTCACAGCATTTAAGAATAGCTGGGAGGCTCTTGCTGTCAGCTTCTTTGTTAAACATTTTGCAAATGGTGGCAAGTGTTCTCCCTGGTGGGGCCCTCGCTTGAGTGTGACAGAAACAAAGGCTGATTAGCTCTAACTCAAATGCAAGAAGCTTTTTGATTTAGCCTTTCCCCATTTTTGAGAGTGACCACGTGGCTTTAAAGTTTGTGTGTGCCTAGCTGCTACTGCAAAAGGCTTTTTAAAGTAAAACTGATGTATTAATGGTCAGCTATTCAAAAAAAAAATCAAAGCAATTTATTCAAACGTCTACAAATCTCTACCTTGATTTGTGCACTCTTAGCCAGCACAGGGCAGGAAAGTATTTCTTCTCTCCGTGTTCTACACTTGCTTCAGGGTGATTTCTCCCCAAATTTGGCATAGTTTTCCAAAGCTCCCTCAGTGCATAACACTCAATTTTCCAAAGCACCCAAAGTTGGCTGCCTGCCATATTTTCTTGCCATTAAATGTCTACCAGTAAGGGATTAGTGGAAAGAGGTTTATAACACAAGTGTGCAGCCTCTAAATACAGCAGAGCTACAATGAAGTTTTTTGAATATCAGTAAAATGCTAGTCATAAGCTTTGACTCCAACCCTTGTTGAACTGCCACACATTTTGCATATGTTGTATGCAATGCTGTTGTAGCTATGGTGGTCTCAGGGTATGAGAGACAAGGTGGTTTACCTGGACCAACTTCTGTTGATAAGAGAAGCTCCATAAGGTTGAAGAGCTTTCAAACTTATGCAGCTTGTCTCTTACCAACAGAAGTTGGTCCTATAAAAGATATTACCTCACCCACCTTGTCTCATACTTCACAGAGCCCTGTGGCCCATTCTATTAAATCTTGACTTCTAATTTAATTATTTTACTTGGTTTACCTGTGCTTCCCATTGTAAATTACAATACTAATCCTTTCAATAGGCAGGAATGCTGCTGTCCATCCAGTGGCTATTAAGAACAGGATTTATACAATATGTTTGATAATACAGGAGGCAGTCATTTACCAAATATGCCCAGTTAACACAAAGCACATTAAGGTCTGTCACGTAAAACAAGCGTCACTTTCCCACGCAGGAAACGTCGTGCTTTTCCCCCCCAAATGCAGAGATTTGACGATTTGTTCCTGATTAAACCAGATCATCCCAATTCCTCACCAGACACGCCATACATTACAGGCACTGCATTTCCCTGTGCGCTGATTCAGGATCACTGAGAACTCTACTTCATCTCCAGCCTGCAGCTCTACACCATCCTGAACTTCTTTCACATGAAAAAAGAGCTTTTTGCTGTCACCCACTTCATAGTTAATGAATCCAAACTGAAAAACAGCAGTGCAATTTAGTTCATTTAGGTCATTTCAAATGGACACACTATTGCATTTCAACTCCACTCGGTTTATATGTTGTATTAAGAAGGAACGGAGTCTAGGCAAGGGTTTCAGAAATCCCTGCCTAACGTCAGGCTTCTAAATCCATATTGAGACACCTATTAAGCCAAAGGGCACGGTTTGTGTTGCAGCATTTTTGGAAGTCAGGCCTCTTATGGTCCTAAATATGGCCTTAGAAGCCTAACTTTTACGTATTCGTTTTTAAAATCGTGGCCTAATACGGATACGGTCATCTTTCTTTTTGGGAACACGTATGTGGAATACTGAGTTAAACTGCAGACACTCCATCTCAGAAGTCTGATAGCAGAAAGAGTCCAGAGAAAGCAAATGAAAGGAGGCAGGAGGTAATATTTTCAACTCTTTTGAGAGCAAGTATACACAATAAGTGGCCAAAAACCTCCATCAGGTGCTCCTATCGACTCTTAATACAAGAAGTGAATGCCCTGTGAAATTAAGGTGGCAACATATTCCATCCTTCCGCCTCCTGCACTCATCTCTTCCCAAGCAGATTGTGGATTTTACTGCCACAAGATACTTGCATACAGAAAGTTTAGTAGAAAAATAAAAAAGGATTAGACATTTATACGAATAATCTATTGGCAGCAACATTAGCTATGATAAAAACTGAAGGGATATCAGCCCTCATATTTCAGGACACAGCTACGACTAACTACTTGAAGTTGGAACAGACTTCTCCCATAAGAAAAACATCATGCATATCAAATGATTTGAAAGCTTATTTCCAAGATGAGGTAGGATATGGGACTGTCCAGTGGTGCTGTTACCATGGATGTGGGTATGAACAATGACACCATCAACATGTTAAGACCACTTTGAATTGTTTGCATTAATTTGTGTTAAATTACTATGTATTATTTCAAGACAATGGATTTCTTTGGGACCTGAAAGCAACAACAATCTAAAAGCTAAAAATAGCCAAAAGTTTGTACAGGTATCACTGAAATGTAATAGTGCTGGTGACATTTCTAGTTATCAGTCATGTGCATATGGGATACCAGAGTCTTCACTGCCTTGGAATGTACACAGTTCTGTGCAGGGAAGACTTAACTACAGATAATTAGTTGATTGTGCCTAAACAGTAGCATCACTGCAAAAATAAAGCCCTGCAGAAGCTCAAATGCTATCGGGCCCTTGAAGAACATAGAAAGTAGTTCATCATCCACATTTTTTCACCCATGTTGCAATCGTGATCCAATATCTGGTTTACCTATGTGTGAAGGCATCCAAATCTTTGTTTGCCAAGATGCTCTTCTGACATGCTCTCAGAACGGTCCTCACATGGGGAGAGTTTGGCCAGTGATTTGTCCTCTTTGATGGACAGATTGAGGTGCAAGCAATTCAGGTCTCTGTGGAGCTCCTTCTCTCTCTCTCTCTCTCTCTCTGGTCATGCAGCACTGCTACCAACATCCTTGCTGCAGAAATTGTGGCTGAGTTGTGCTCTCCCCCAATTTGGTAGATCTCTGAAGCAGTGAGCTCCATTTGTTTTGACAACATTAAAAAGGTTCCCTCCCCTCCCCCGCATATAGCAAATAGGGGTAGCACAGTCACATCGCTGGAGGGGCGGGGGGAAGGAGGAGGAGATATGCTCCTACACTCAGGTGCATTTTGAACCATGTAGTCAAATTTTTACAAGCGACTGCTTGCTGGTTGCCACTTTAGTTTAGAAACTTTCTATGGAGGCACAGGGCATCTGCCAGTCAAGCTATTTGTTGCATCCAATCTTAGATCCTATCCAGTGCGGTCTTTCCAAAGTTTTCAGAGTTACTGTTGTCATATTTCTCAAAGATTTTGATTACAGAATTAGCTTTGTCAAATCCTGTTAGGACCTACCTCAAGTACTCAGCAGCCAAATCAGTGAAAGTGTGGAATGCGTCTCCAGCCATTTGTATGACAGCCATGGGCATTTCTAATGTACACCGTGGTTTCTTTGTTGCATGCTCTTAGCTCTTGGATTCTTTCAGCTTGAGCTTCCAGGTGATGCCCTAATTCAGTTTAGTCTGACCTTTTAAGGGCTTGTCTACACTTAGAGCACTGCACCATGCTGCACCACTGTAGCGCTTAGTGGAGACCCTACCGACACAGACAGAAGAGATTCTCCCGTCAGTGTACATATTCCACCTCCACAAGAGGCGATAGCTATGTCAATGGGAGAAGCCCTCCCATCAACACAGCACTGTCTACACCAGGGGTTAGGTCAGTATAACTACGTCGCTCTGGAAACGCTACACCCCCCAACCCCCGTCCTGAACAACAGTTATACCAATGTAAGTTGGTAGTGTTGACCAAGCTTAAGTGTTCCATCAGCATGGAAGAGGGGCAGGGGCACAGGTCACACTGTGTGACTAACAGTTGCCATTGAAACATTATCTCTGCATCTTGTGAAGGACAAGGCTCTGTGGAAAACAAATTTCTGGACTGACAGCTGCTGTGATTAAGTCCTTCCCTTGCCAGACTTAAATTCAGTCATCTTGGCCATGCCAGCAAAGTGTTTTAATGACAGATTTATTGACTGGGCTGAAGAAGTGGTGTGTCCCATCAGAATCAAGTACACCTCTCACAAATCTCTCTATTTGTTCTTCAACATCTGGTATTTTCAGTAGAGACTGTTGTAAATCTGAGGTTACATGCAGTCCAGTACATAAGTTAATAAGCACCTCTGGATGTGATTCAGAGTTAAATGGGTTTGTCATATTGTTGGTGACATGGCTGGTCAAGAACTGTACCATGCTCTTCATCCCTCTTCAGTGCAAAGGTAAGGACTTGTTTGTGGACTGTCGTCACTACTTCTTGTTAGGCCACTTCTCTCATACCTTTTGCACATTCATAGTATGAAGTTGTGTACTGTCATTTCTAACACTAATGACTTGTGCATAAATGTCAATTAAAAAGTTAGTTTCTAGAATATTTCAAAGACTAGTACTACATGCCTAGGCAAATTACAAATAAAAACCTAGCAAACAGGCTAGAAACTACATTGTATGTACAAAGCTTACAAATGGAGAAAAATTACATTAGGAATTCTCACACATTTACATCTATTAATTATGCAGTACAAAACTATGGTGCACAACCTATAGCTACTGGTGCACAATCTTAATTCTGAGACTGATCTGCTCAGCATATGTCAATTGAAAATATAATCACTGTACAATATTCTGACAACTAAGAATGTGATATGAAAACAGTTCATGTTATCAACATTTGCAGTATTCTATTTGCCCTTTTTGCCACATGCTAAAGTTCCTTTCTGGAAAACAATACCTGTCCTTGCAAAACCAATACAAATCTTTCAATACACCATTGTTTGGTAGCTTTGATCAACACACACACATTAAAGTATTGAAATTAATATCAACAATAAACTGCAATCCATCATGTTGGAGTGTTTCTGGAACTGTGCACAAAGTCAGTCATTTTGGGTACCGTTGTTTCATCTTCCCCAGAGGCTTATGGCACCACTTAACAGCTCTACATATTACCTCATCTAAACGTACCCAAAATAAGCTTTCAAATGATACATGATGTGGTTGTGTAGTGTGGGTACATTAAACTCCAAAAATACGGCCCTTTTTAGAGAATTGCCGCATGCCTACTGAGGCTGAATGATGCAAGCTCCCATGACTCCTCGACACAGGGGACTGTGACTGGGCACATGGGATAACAGAACAAATGTTGCTGTGTAATTTTGTTTTCCTTCAAAATTCAAGTCCCAGTATTTCAGATCTTCACAAGTTAGAACCATTTGACAGTTACTCATATAGTAGTTAGGAAGTCTTTCCTAATACAAAAAACCTAACTACCCTTATAATTAAGTTCTGGAATTTGTTGACTGGGAGGCTTCCAAGGGAGGCTGTGGAATCCCCATCATTGGGAATTTAAGAATAGATAGGACAAACATCTGTTGGGGATGGTCTAGGTTTACTTAGTCCTGCCTCAATGTGGGGGCTGGACTTTATAATCTCTCAAGGCCCTTTCCACCCCTGCATTTCTAGGATTATGTGAAAACTCTTGTCTCAAAGAAGAATCCACTAACCTGATCTTTCACACATTCCACAGTGGCTCTGCGGAAAGGTGTAATGTTACAAGCCATCGTCTGTTCATTCTGACCAAGGACGCAGAGCTGGAACTTGACTGTCTCTCCCTTTTGCAGGCAATCGCCCTTGTTTGCCATCCCCACAATTCCAAATGGATAGACCTCTCCTTTCGTCTCCCCTAAGAGAGGGAAGGAAAACACAGTTTAAGATCTATTTCTGTTCCTTCATGAGGAAGTATTTTGAAGTGTTTCTACATTGGACACAATGGTTTTTCTAGCTAGAAACTCGAAGAATTAAAAAGTTTACATAAGTTGCTAGTTTATAGGTTACTACACTACAGCCAAAGCTCATTGTCAAACTACATCAAGTGTGAGCTGAACAGACCCATTAAAAGTAATCTCAATTTTACAAACAGTATGTTGGCACTTTAATGCAGAGAAGTGCTGAGTCAGGTTTGTTTCTGCTTACCATCCTCCATGACCTCAATCATTCCCTGGTATTCAGTCTGTGTGGGATCTACACTCCGCAGGGGGCGAATTACTTTACCCGTGTAGACAGTTGGATCAGCTTCCTCAGTAGCACCATTCACTGTAAAACAGACAGTACACACTGTTTAGATTACATAATTTGGAGCCTAACCCAATGAGACCTTTACCCGATTGGGGCCATTTGGGAACACTGCAATATTACTAGCAGTTTCTGTATTCAGCACAATACCTGAGACACATAGAATCTAGCAGTGGGATGGGCAAGTGTTAATCAAGAACCCAGAAGCTTCTAGAAACTGGATAGCAAACCAAAGAGCCAAAGGATTCTCATTCTACCCCATGGCAGCCTATTCAGGAAGGCTGAGTGGGTTAGAGCATCCTGAGCCATTCTAATCATTCCCATTGTAGAAGACAGGAATCTGGGATGTCTCCACAGCATCACTCCACTTAAAGCTTTGCAGACACTGATGTCTGAACTGGCATGCCATAGTTTTCATTTCATTTTCAATTCTTCCTACAAGAACCAAGGCTACTCAGCTGCAGCTCCCTTTTCTGGTGCACTTGATTTATGTACAGGAGTAAAGAACATAAGAACGGCTGTACTGGATCAGACCAAAGGTCCATCTAGCCCAGTATCCTGTCTTCTGACAGTGGCCAATGCCAGGTGCCCCAGAAGCAATGAACAGAACAGGGAATCATCAAGTGATCCATGCCTTGTCCCTCATTCCCAGCTTCTAGGCTTACAAATGGAGAAAAGTTACATTAGGAATTCACACACATTTACATCTATTCATTATGCAGTACAAAACTATGGTGCACAACCTATAGCTATTGGTGCACAATCTTAATTGCGAGACTGATCTGCTCAGCATATGTCAATTGAAAATATAATCCAATTCCAATATATTTTTTTGAGATAGGGTGACCACATCTGCACACAGTATTCAAGATATGGGTGTACCATGGATTTATATAGAGGCACTATGACATTTCTAAATGCTCTTTTGTAAAGCATATTTTTTCTTCTGCTTAACACAACCATGACCTCTTACTCACATGTTCTTTCCACCCTGATCTTCTATTGCTCATCATTTTATCTCTCTCTTCTATGCACTGAATTCCCTCCCACTCCCCAAATACCAGGGCAACAACCCTTTCCTCAAATCCTTTCGAGAGACCTATTTTTGTTAGGAATCAGCCCCCAAAACAAATGAACAGAATTTAAAAGTTTGAGGAAAGTTACCCAACAACTCTTCCTCAGGGCCTCACAATCTACTTTCTATGCCCCTCCTAGACTAAGCTTTTCATAGCATGGGTTGCCAATTGTCTTGTACAGTCACAAGCACGTTGTCAGTATTTGGTAGACAAGAGTAATCCAATCATGATACAACTCAGGCAGCATACTCTAGAAGCTGGAATCAGGCAAGGGCCACTATCTTTGAGCTGTTGCTGTCTACAGACTGTTCTTGCTTGATTAGCTCCCACTTCTCCTGACACAGTGAGCAGCTCTCAAAGAGCTCTTTCTGAGGGATCTCTCCCCTCTTCTTAGAAGTCCTAAAGTGATCAGCCCAATTCTGGTCTGCTGTGCACCATCACCACAATTTCTGTAATCGTGTTCGAGTTCTACTTTAGACCAGAGTTCCACTAACCCAGGACTCCTTACAAAATTGCAAGTGCCCTTTTGCTAAGAGAGAAGTTATTGAACATAGTTTTACCTGCATGTGTTTTGTTCACCTTTTCTGCACTGACTTTATTTCCCTTGCCTTTTGACAAGCTGTATTCCACCATGTCCCCAAGTTCCAGGCTATCGACATCACCAGAGAATTCACTGCATGAGAGAAGTTATACACGTTCTGCTTTAGTTACATGCTCATCAACAAAGCCACTGAGCAACAAAGTGGAAGGGACAGAACCTTTACACTTCAGCTGGCTCACCATTTTCATTACTACAAGACCTTACAGTTTGGATGCAAGCATTTTGCTCAGTGTTTAAAGATTATTTAAGTCTACCCAATAGCCATTTTCCTCTTCATACAAGAAGTTTACAGTAATCCATTTGGCTATTGGAACAGAATGAAATAAATTATGCTTCCCATGAAGCAGGTTACTGTCAGTAATCCAAGTTCAGGGCATGAATAACTAGACTTAATCTGAACCAGCAACTGTTAAGATAATGCATTAAATTCTGTATGAAGGATAGACCAAAACTGAGCATCCCTTAAATAAACCCATGTTAAATGAAACGGCTGTTCCAAATCCCAAGAGTTTCCCAGCTCGTTAGAAGTCAGGACTGCATCTCTGATCAATTCCCAAATTCTCTGCTGGGCAACTTACCTGATGTAGGATATTGGTTCCTTACCATTACATATGCTTGCCAGAGTGTCTTCAACCTGCTAGCAGGCAGTTAAGACTGATTCAGAAAAGAAGTCTGTCATCCCCATTACTCCTAAGGGAAGTCCTCTCTCAGAATACTGAAAGCATACCTTTACACCAGGAGTCTCAACCTGCATAAGCCACCACCAATGAAGCTCTAAAAAAGTACAATCCTCTAGCTGTAGTTATACTACTAATCTACGGTATAATCTCTGAATACTTAAGATATGGGATGTTAAACAGCAAAGCCTGCAGCAGCCCTGTGGAAGTGGTTAATGAGAAGTTTCTCAGGTATTTGAACTTATGCACATGATGCGTAGAAAACAGATTAACACTCAGCAATATAAAAGGGAGTCACTCACCTGTAATGGAAGAAGATCTCCTTATCATGATTGGCCGTTTCAATAAATCCAAAGTTATCTTTCAGGGTTGCCACATACCCCACAAGCCTCTTGGAGCTGTAGTTGCGACCAAGCATTCTGACAGAAACTGCTGTCTGCGTACCTGTTCTCTTCACTTCACAAACACTGAATTCAACCTGTTCGAGAGAGAGAGAGAGAGAGAGACTTGTCAAAATGAAGAAAAAAGTAACTTTCGTATTTATTTTATTAGAAGGGTTAATGAAATGTCTGCACTCTGGGGAAGAAGAGAGAGAAAGCAGTATTACTCCAGCCACTGCTCTTCACCCAAACAAGGTAAAGTTATAACATCACACAATAAATGAATAAACTAAAATAATTGGCTACAATACAAATGTACGGATTTATCAAACCTTTGCATTTCTGATCTTATACAGATCAAAAACATGGACATTGCTTATAGAAGACCTCAGGAAGCTGGAAGCATTTCAGTGACTACGATGCATATGATGGTTTGATTTTTATCAGCAATAGGTATGTATTACTCAGATTTTAAAGGCCAGAAGGGACCATCATGATCATCCAGTCTAACCTCCTGTATGTATTGCAGGCCAGAGAACCTCAACCACCCGCTTCTGCAGGAGGCCCATAACCTCTGGCTGAGTTACTGATGACTTCCAGTTACAGAAAATCCACCATTTAGTCTAGTTCAAAGCAACAAGTGATACAATGCTGCAGTTCCTCCAATATTCCTGGATGGAGATTATACAGGCCTGTGGATATGGTCCCATTAAGTGTTTGAGTTTGGCTTCCACCTCAGATGTGGTAATTTCTACTTCCTTATCCCCCAAGTCACCCTGCCACTGCCCCCAAGCTCCTCACTATCCCTGTTAAAAACTGAGAAAGTATTTGTTTAGGAGGTGGCCCAAATCTCCACCCCATCCTCAATGCTTAGCACTCCCATTTCTTTCTTTTTCTTCTTTAAATATGGCTAAAGAATCAGCTTTAATTTCCTTTGCAAGGTCCAAAGATGCTTGGCTTTTAGCAGTTCTCACTTTTCCCCTATACTTTAAGGCAGTGGTATCCAAAGTGGGGTGCGCAAGAGGATCCTTGGGGGTGCGCAGCAGGAGGAGCGTTTTTTTCTTCATCCGAGCAGCTTTTTTTTTGGTGCGCTTCGGCAGTTCGGGCGAGAATCCGAGTGGCTTTTTTTTTTTTTTTTTGGGCGCTTTGGCAAAAATGGTAGAGCCAGCGCGGCAGGGGGTGCGTGCTCAAAATTTTTTTACTGATGGGGGTGCGTGATCAAAAAAGTTTGGAGACCACTGCTTTAAGGCCTTCAAGAGGTAGCGTTCCTTGCTGATCCATCCATTCTGCTTTCCTCACAGTAACTTGTTTCAGATGCTTTTTCCATCCAGTTTGATCTGCAATCCATCCCTACGAATTTTTTCTCCTTGCTTGGGATGCAGGCTTCCGATACTATTAAGTTGCAGAAACTAATTTCAAGCCTGCTCCAACATTCAGATCCCTGAGTTCTTCAAAATCAACTCCACTTCCCTAATTCCCTTAATTTTTTTAAAGTTTGCCCTTTCAAAATCAAGGACCCTAGTTGGAGACCTATTCTTGTTTATCCCTCCACTTAAACTGAATTAACTCACGATCACTCGAACCAAGTTTGTCCTCTACAACCAGTTCTTCTGAGATCCTCAAGACTTAACAATATTAACCCTAAAATGGTTATGCACAAGCACTATCCCAGTGGAGCCTCTGTTACTGTTCTTTCTCAAGTGATTTTGACCCAGTTTCCATTTTATCCATTCCATCACTGCTACATTTCTTTAGTCTACCTCATCATTAATAAACTGCTACTCTACCACCCTTGCCTTTGTCTTTTTCTGAACAGCACATACCCTTCAATACCTATATTTTAGTCTGACTACTATTCCACCCTGTTTCCATTATCCCCATGATATATGGTTTCAATTCCTACACCAGTAGTTCTAGCTCCTCCGTTTGTTACCCAGGGTCTTTGCATTGGTGTACAGACACCTTTGTTGTTTCTGCTTGGCTTCACCCATATTCCCCACCCAATATAGTCATTTTACTGCCAGTATTGCCTACTTGTTACTGTCATCATATTTCCTCGTTATCCATTTGCCTATCCTCTGTTCCTTTCCCCCCATTACTATATCATCTGAGTTTATTTTCCTCCCTCTCAATATTAGCATCTCCCAACCATCTATCCTGAACTCCTAGTTTAAAGCTGTTCTGCCAACCTCCATCCCAGGAGTCCATCCCATAAGAACAGTCCTCTGTCCAGAAATGCTTCCCAGTGGTTAAACATCCCCAAACCCTCCTTATTCCACCACTGCCTGAGCCATCTATTGATCATCATAATCTTGTCCCGCCTTCACACACTTCCTCTAGGGACAGACAGAGAATCCTAATGAGAACAGGCCTTCAGAAGACTGAAGTCACCGTCTGGCACTTTTTGACCATATACTCTGCCTCAGAGATAAAGTCCCACACATTCAGCCCTCAAGACTGGACTTGAGCTCAAGAGAAGAAATTACCTGGCCACGGTCTGATGGCAGCCACATAATCGTCCATCATTAACTTGGTTGCATCGGATTAGTAATAACCCTGTCAAGCCTTTAGACACCTGGAATAAAGCTATACAGTGTAGCCACTGACACTAAGTGCTATGGACCTTTGCTAAGTGCATTCTTGATGACTGCTCTTCAAACATTTGCCCATTACACTTATATCTACTTCAATAGGTTCCCTTTGGACGTCCCTTACTCCATTTGAAGCAGCAGGTGAGCAGTAAGCAGCTACTGCTAAAGGCAGGCTAACCATGTAGCATGATGTATCAATTCTCTTACCCACATACAAGGCATAATTTCCCTATAGTTCACCTTTCTGTCCTACAGTTGTCTCCATCCTCAAGAAGCTTGAGTGTCACAACACTGTCCATTTCAGTTTAGGTCTTGTGGGGAGGAAGGGGGTTATTCGCTTGAACAAACAGTATCTTCGTAGTATGCCATCTGAAGACCACCCGCTCTCTGTATCTGGGATTCCTTCCAGATCTTCATTGGTCCCTGCCTTTTATACTACCACTCACAGTAAGAATAGCTTCCTACACACCATGAACAGGCATTCTCCCTCTCCTTCAAATCCACTTTGCATAAAGTCTTCTTTCATCCATCTCCTCTTGGACAGTCCTCACAGGAAAACATGTAGACAATTGTCCCATGCATATTAGACTGAATTAGTATATGCTCTTCAGGAACACTCTCTTACCATTTGAGCACCCTTTACATGTATGATGCCATATAAGTAATTACCAGTAAAGCAATGTATAACTCTTAGATGAGGCACACCTGAAGAGCTTCAGAAATATCTTCTGTATAATTGGCAGGGGGAAAAAAAAAAAAAAAAAAAAAAAAAAAGGGCTATTCACCAGGCCTGGTTGAAGAAGTGTTCTGAATACCAAAATGGGAAAGGGAATACTCTACTCTTCTGTAATGTAAAGAGGAAAACAGTTCACACATTATTCTTCACTCCTTTCTGAACTAGTCTTTGACTGCAATAGCTATGAAAAGCAAAGGTCACACTTTGTAGCTCACAGAAAGATCATATATATTTTGGGAACTTAGTTATATTGCCTTATCTCCTATCTGAGGGTTAGTAGATCCTTCCACATCCTTTGCCTGATAAGGAACAGTCAGTTTCTCTCCACAATCATCATACGCGATTATTCCCTCTTCAGCTTCCTAAAGAGAAATAGCAAGATTCATTATGAAGCAGAGACTAATTGGTAGATGCATGCTTTTTAAAGTGCCTGAGTCAATACAAATGCAGTTTATGTAACATGTTTTACAAGATAGCTGTCCAGTAGTCGGTAAAGGCAATAACCAAATGGCAGACATAATTCAGAACCTGAAAATAGGAACAGTCCCAAATTTTACGCTATCAGTTAAACACGGTTTACCTATACAACATTTTTGAAATGGGTATGCGCCACTATTTCAAATAGGCATTTAGCTGAAACTTAAGTAGTGAGCACTGTCACTTTTGATGGGGCAATTTTAAACACTTGGGAGGCATGGATATGCCTACTCTACCTCTAGGCTGTGTTTTGGCAAATTCACGCATCTTGGCAAACCGCTACCAGAGGAGAAGTTTCCCACAAGGCTCTTAAGACAATTATCCCACACAAAACTGGAACTAATTTTTTCAGCTACTACATCCCTTCTGAGAGCCAGAAGTTGCACTTCTATTATTCTGCTTCAGCCAAATACCATACCAGTTGTTTGGCTGACTTTTACCATTAGCCATGCAGTACAGTCACTCATGAATAGGTAAATTTCCAGAAATTAAGTTAAATACATTTTGTAAGTGTATCCTCAGTTCGAAGCAGAACACTAAATAGCTAATGCACACCTAGAGAAACAGCATTACCTTTTCTTTGCTTTTATTTGGGCTAGTGGCTTTGGCAGGAGTGGCTTCTTTTTCTATAGTGCCCACAAAGCGGTGATCTGACTGGCTGTGGAATGAAACTGTGCCCTTAGGAAGCTTCTTAATCCTTATAGCATGATTTCTTTGGGCAGACAACATATCCTGGAAAACAAGACCCACAGTACTTTAAAATGAACACAATACTTGTATTAGTATTTTAAAAGTTGTAATTTTACTCACAGGAACCACAGTAAACTCTACTTCATCTGAAATGTGGAGCTGGTTTCCATCCAGAATTTCACTGAAGTGAAAGAACATGCGGGCATCCCGGTCAACACATTTAATGAAACCAAAGCCATCTCTCATTGCTGCAATCACACCCTGGGGACACACAAAGACAGGACACCTTGTCAGTTGCTGCAGCCAGTGAAAAGTAATTAGAGTTCTTAGATGTCTGTCTGAACAGAGCTGCACTTGTGGGATGTAGAATATCCTTAGTGCATGGCCAGAGCATTATAAGAATGATTGCTGGTACATGCACATGCTCCCTTGTAGATCATAGTACTCAACCCCAGGGACAAGAGGAGATGCAAAACAGGTTCAACCAGTTTCTTTTGCATCTCAAAGTCTTTGAAAAGGGAAATGAGTAAGTATGGATCTTTATATGCAATCACCTAGAAGAGTTACAGTATAAAGAAGCATCTTTCTCCTTTTCAGAATTGCTGATATAGATCCCATTGTGGGAAACTAGCAGTAACAACTCTTAGAGGGTGGTCCAAAGGACAAAAGTAATTCCAAATTTCCAAGACATCACCCCAAGTCTCAAAACCTGTCTCTAAGCTCTGCAAGTGATGGACAGAAGTCCTAAAACTCAAGTGAGGAAGGATCAGTAGTCCGTGTAAGAACTTAATAGGATGTACTATTAGAGGATTCATGCACAACCGTAGTTGTATATAGATACAGCTACCAAGTGACCCTAACAGAACTCAGGGAAAGTCTGGAACGTTTGACTGAAACTAAAGATTATATTTTCAGCTTTAAAGCATATGCTTCTCTTGTGAAAGATTTATGGCTGCCTAGAAAGATTTATTTATTTTCTCATTAGCAATCAGTATCTGACCTCATGACTAATGCCTGGATCCCAGCTGCCAGAAATATTTGATCTTGGTGAAGAACCTGCCTGCGACAGGACCTCCACATGAACTGGCAGAAGAACCAAAGGTTTGATGCTAGCAAAACTGAGAAACCGAAGTTGAAGTTTAGTACGTAGCTGGGAAGAAAAAAACATCCCATAAGAGACTAGATCCCCACTGCCTCTAACAAAGTAGGGACTCAAAATACATTGTTTTTACAAAGGAGACATTTGAAGACAAACATCAATCCCTTTGAGAGACTTCATATTCAACATTGCATTTTCAGCTCAGGCAGGCTCCCAAGGTATTTTCTTTGCTTGAGCTGGTCAAACAGTATTTGAACACAAGTAATTTAGGTCTTTCTGTATGTGAGTAATTCCTGATTTCTGCCTAATAGTTTGGACTAAGTTCAGACCTTGAATACTTTGTGAATTGTTCATTACAAGTATCCACTCTCTGCAATAAACAGCATGCAACTGGTCACGTGGTATCATTTCTACTCTGTTACTAGAAAAGAGACTAACAGGCCAATGGTGAGTAATCCAGATCTGGGGAGAATTTCAGGAAACATGAAACATTTGTGAAAACTTTCATGAGTGCCAGTTGTCATCCAGCTACTCAAACAGTATGTATGACCAACAAAGGAAGAGTGAGTTATTTAGCAGCAAATATTTTTTCTTTAATAAGTCAATTAGTTCCAGGTCTTTGAGTAAATAAAATGCTACTCAAACAGCTTGTTAACATGGATACCAAGAGCAAGCTCCTCCTTGTCCACTTCTATAATATATGGAAAATGCATGTCAGGACTTACAGCAGAAGAAAAGTTCTTTAAGGCAGATCACCTAGAGTTTAGTATATTTTATGGTGTCTGGTTGGATTCGAGATGCTGAATTATATGGTGGCCCAAGCAACTTCCCCAAATTATGTTGAAAACCACAGTTAATTCCTTTTCAACTGTCTATAGGGATGAAAGGCACCCCCCTCAGCACACATTCTTTGGTGTTGTCCACCACAGAGTCTGAGCTCCTGAAATCACTAGGGAGCATAAACTGTCCTGTGAAGAAGAAAATGAAGTCTTTTAACCAGTTTTCCATTACACCATACTGAAGGTGTCACATGTGCAGGAAGCCTTAGGAAGAACCTTATGTAGCAGTCAAGTAGATCCTGCAGCAGCTTTTACCTTAAGCTTCAGGAATCTATCCCTTGGCAAGTATGCTGTTAGAGACTTTGCATCCAAAACAGCTCTCTGAATTCCACTGTTAATTGGAGCAAACATGGAATTTGTTATGCTTAATTCTTAAACTAGAAGTAGAGAGCACGCACAGTTTGAAGAGCTAACAAGTTCTTATGTGGATTTAGAGAGGAACAATTGGGGCTAACATCAGTTTACAGAGTCTGAACCTCAGGGTGAGTGGATTGATTTAAAAGTCAGCAAGCAGGAAGCCTTAATTTAAAATACAGTAGAACCTCAGCATTATGAACTGACTAGTCAACCACACACACATCATTTGGAACCAGAAATACACAATCAGGAAGCAGTAGAGGAAAAAAAGCAAATACAGTATAGTACTGTGTTAAGCGTAAACTACTAATAAAGGGAAAGCATTTTTCTTCAGAGTAGTTTTCAGTGAAGATGTCAAGAGATGCATTAGAATATATCAACTTAAAGCAAAAAAACCTCAGAACAATCCTGATTAAGCCATCATACCCCCCCCCCCCCGAGTACATGCCTATGTACACAGATCCATTTTAAAAAAAGATACTTGCCATTTCTCTAGCTTCAGTAGTAAACTGGAAAGTATTGTGAAGAACTTCAATATTGGTGGCTCGTTCCAATTTGTCACGTCGATCTGTAGAAATGTTGAATCTAACATGGTCACCTTCCAGTAGTGTCACCTTGGATTTTGTATCTTTGTCTCCAAATGGAAGTTCCTTAGGAATCACAAAGTCAACTTTGATGCGTCCAGGCAATGGGTCATTCTAGTGACCATGTGGAAAGGAAAAGAAATTTTTCATGAACCAGCCATTCCTTCTAGACTGTAAACTGAGCCTTGTAAGAAATTAATTAGTTGTACTTCAACTGACTATGAACTGGTCTCTGAGTTTTCCCGGAAGTATTGGTAGGTTACTACTTAGGACTTCAACCTCCGATTTACATATGGGAACACTAAGACAGATGTTAAGTGACCCGCCCAGGGTTACAGCAATTCAGTGGCCTATGCTGCCTGCCGCCTACATAAAACTAATAAGACTTCAGCTGTTGCCCCAAAACAGAATTAATTAACGTTTTCAAGCACTTGTTGAATAAGAATGTCTACCTGCTTCTATATTCAGTCTTCTGACCTGCAGATGGGGTAGTATGTCTAATGTAGGAGTCCCTTTAGCCTCAAGACAATAATAGGAAACTGAGATACCTTCTATGATAGAGTACTTTCTTGAAGAAACAGGGATATAGCAACACAAACTGTTCTGAAAGGTGAGGTACCAAGCATACACCTATTAGGCTTTCCTCAAAAGACAAACATCAAATCAAACGATGTCTGCATTTAGGAGCTTGGATGTTGTCTGGGTTATCACCCACAACAATCCTCAAGGAGAAAAGACAAAAACAAAAAACCCAAACCCCCAAACTTTTCAACCCAGCAGCAGATGAAAAGATTTTTCTCCCCTTTTGTCTCTATCCTTTTAAAAGGCAGGATTCTCCCCCCACCACAGTCCCTTTCTTTAGCTCACATTTCTACAACAGTTCTTTACGTTCAGATGATAGTTTTTAACATTCACATAAATATGTGGAGTCACCTTAACACTTGTTCTTTAACTTTCCCCATTGGTAGCAGCCACTACAGATACATGTAGTGATTATATAGTAACATAACAGCCATAATAATGTAATAATTTTACTTTGAATAATGTTATGGGACTAAGATGCCAGAGTCTAAGCTGTGCTGTTGGAGATAAAGCCCTCATTCATACCACTCTACAGCAGTATTTTCATGTTTCAGCATTTGTGCTGAAGTGTAAGAGTAGCACTATACAATTTGGACTAGATGAACACCTTTCTTCTATTTCAGACATGCAAATGTTGGGAAGAAGACCTCTAGGAAATATTTAAATTTACCTGATTTTTGTTGGGTACTTTTGGGATTACTTTGGTTACAGTCCCATCAAAATGTTCAATGCTGATATCTTCAAAAATAACAGTTCCTTGAGGCAGTAGTCTTACATCTGTTGCGACTTCTTTACCCTATGAACAGAAAGTAAATCAAAACAAAGATGGAAGAGGTATAAGTTACTAGAAGACTCATCTTTTATATATAATTGAATCTTGTCTTCAATTTTACTGGATTTGATCTTACATTTCTGTCTTTGATTGTAAACTCCACATCATCACCAGGCTGTAAGGCTTCTAAGTCACCTTTAAATTCACTATAGTGAAAGAATATCTCCTTTACGACATCGCCCCTTTCAATAAATCCAAAGGCCTCCTAAGAGAACATACAATGTTTAGCAAATAGTCAACTGTCTAAAACACCAAGACAATAGTTTGTACTTTGAACTCTGATAAAAAGCAAAGTTCTCAGATAAAACCAAGCAACGAGAAAAAGCCAAATAAAATGTTACAGACTAAGTGTGCCCCCAGATGATCTACAGCAGGGGTTCTCAGGACAAATTTTTTGGTGGCCTCCGAGTGCAGCCTCCAACTCTTGCTGGTGGCCGCTCTCAGTTTTTCTTAAAATACTTAAATATGTGCATATACACATCCAAATCATTGTAATTTATTTATTGCAGTAAGTCTGTTGTGAAAAGTGATATTAACAAGCATACAAGTATTGCTTTTCACAGCAGACTTACTCAGCCCTGTCAAGCCTGGGGACAAATTAAGCCCTGGATGGGAGGGTCGGTGGAGGCAGCGGGGGTCGGGGCAATGGAGATGGGGGGCCTGGAGCCCGAAGCCCTGTGGCCAGAGCCTGCCTCCCCTCTGCCCTGCCACACCAGGGCTGAAGCCTAAAACCTGAACCCCATCACCCCTGGGAAGGTGGGGAACTCACCAGCTGCCTGGTCCTCCAGCATTGTGCCCCAGGTGTCTCCACAGGGGGAGCAGTGACCAACCACTGCTGGCGGCCCCAGCAACCAAGACAGTGCATCCAGGAGCAACAGGGCGGGGCTGCTACCTCCCTCCCTCCCCCCATAACAGCCCAGGAGGCTGTGACTACAAGCAAAGCCCCTGGTGGCCGCATTTGAGAAACGCTGATCAACAGCTACTGAACCATTCGTATAAAGATATTTTTGAAACTTAAGATACATATAATGGGAAAACACACATTACTACAGCCATCTTAAAGAAAAGGAATAGTCAAGAAGAGTAATTGTGTTAAACTGTTAATGGATCAAGTTCTGAAGTGTTTAAGTGCCCTCTGTGCCCAACCTTTACTATGTACAGCATATACATATATTGCTCCTTTCAAACAGCTTTTAAAAAATTAAGAGTAAATTCTGCTTACCTTCATGGCACAAACTACTCCTTGACAGCGGGCTTGTTTCTTTTTCAATAGCATAATGTTACGAGCACTTACAGCACCAGTACTAGGAAAAAGGGTAGATTACGATGACAAAGTAGACCTAAGCAGTGCCTCTAAACAATGAGACAAATTTAAGAATCATATCAGATTTAACGCAGCCTTCTTATTTGCTATTTGACTGAGCAAGGTAGAGAAAACTAGAACATGCTACTCTTACCAAATAAACCTAGAAATTTTAAGTAAAGGTCTATTAGCTAATCTTTTCTTGCTTTAAATATACACCCATTTGCAATTTAAGATCTTTGAACTAAAGCAAGAAATGCTAGACTTATGTTTGAGATTCGATAGATCTTTACAGTACTAAATATACAAGATACTTTATCATCAAGTTTAAAAGTAATTACATCAGACATATGGCGCCTTTGGCCAACACTATCAAACAGTTTCAGCAATTCTGGTAAACAAGTTTTGATTTCTAAATCTTGTGTGTAACCACTAACTTCTATGATAAATTGGTCTGAATTTAACCAGACCAAACTATATACATACAGAGCTAAAGATAAAAAAAAAATGAAATGCAAAACTACAAAATGGGGAATAACTGGCTAGACAGTAGTATTGCTGAGAAGAATCTGGAAATTATGGAGAGAGGGAAATCAAACAATCAATGTGATACAGTTGCAAAAATGGCCAATATTCTGGCATTTAACAACATGAGTGTCATAAGTAAGGCACGAGGTAATTATCCCACTCTGCTCAGCACTGGTGAGGCCTCATCTGGAGTACTGTGTCCAGTTCTGGGTGTCACATCAGGATACATGGGGACAAATTGGAAAGAGTCCAGAAGACAGCAACAAAAGTGATCAAAGGTTTAGAGACCTTTGAGGAAAAGTAAAAAACCAGGCATGTGTAGTTTTGAGAAAACAAGACTGAAGGAGGACCCGATAACAGTCTTCAGATATACGTTAAGGGCTGATTCAAAAAGGACTGATCAGTTCTCCATGTACACTGAAGGTCGGACAAGTAGTAATGGGTTTAATCTAGAGTGAGGAAAATTTAGGTGAGATATTATGAAAAACTTACTAACTATAAGAGTAATTAAGCTCCGTAATAGCATTCCAAGGGAGGTGTGGAATCCCCATCATTGGAGGTTTTTAAAAAACAGTTTGAACAAACGCCTGTCAGGGATGGTCTAGGTTTACTTGGTCTTGCCTCAGAGCACATGACTTCTCAATGTCCCTTCCAGCCCTGCATTTCTGAAACACCACATTGTTAATGCGGTGCGTAATCAGGAAATAGAAGTATCAACTTACTGTTTATTTGTATCAATTACAAAATTTATTTTATCTCCAGTTTCCAGCTGTACATTTCCATCAACATCCTCAGGGGTGTAAGTCAGGTAAAACACTTCCTGCAAATTAAGGTTCACTAGCATTACTCTATTTGCAAAATGCAGCCTTGCTTTAAACAAGATTAAATATCAATGTGGCATTAATTTAATAAATTATTTTCCATTTCAAGTTACATTATTTCAACATTTGTGAAAAGTTGGAAATTGTGAAAACGTTGCATGCGAGAACGTTTTGGTTCCTTGGTGCTCGTGGTTTTGCTGAGTCCATACCCAGCAACTTGAGGAGTTGAAAGGTTTGTACACAGTATTGCCATTACATTTAAGTTGATTTCCAAAGGGTAAAAGAGTTAAGTCCAAGAAAATAAAGATCCTATGAACAGTTAGTTGTTAATATTAACTGACATTAAATCATAATCATAACTAGTAAGAATCTGTAACTAGGTCTTTAGTTCTACATTAAATGCTTTAACAAAGGTATTATGGCAGAATAAGTTGTCAAAAACACATGGAAGTCAACAGAGGTTTCTATATTTGTGGTAATTAATTAGTGTTTGTAGTTCTTAGAAAAAAATTAAGACTGGGTGACAACTGCAGTTTAAACTGTCTACTTCAAAAACAGTGCCAATTTTTAATTTTTTTTTTTCTGTGTACAGATCACACTGGTTGGTCACTCAAAAGTTTAAGTAAAATACATGAGTTTTACCCCATTACGTTCGTAGCATACACTCCCTGTTGGACTCTGACCCGGGGCAGCTGGAGATTTACTCTCTAAATTGTGAGGAACAGCGCACACAACCTACCAGTCAAAAAAAAAAAAAAAAAAATATCCATTGCTAATCATTTCAGGAGCAGCACTGTGCAATACAAACTGAACTTTAATATCCTCTACTACACACTCAGGGATGCACTTTAAATGTAATCCACAAGAGGATGCCATGCTGCAAAGTTTTAAACTCACAGTACTTCTGTTGACTGTAAGAAGTGTTTGGGGTTAAATAAAAGCCCAAACTGAATCTTCATATTTTTGCCAAAGTCAGATAAAAAACACTTTCAATTTAATTGAAAAATTTATGCAACTAAGATTATGCGTGCAAAAATGGGATTTGTCCTTTTGTATTAGAGTAAAACGGATATAAATTATTTGCATATAGAAATTAGACATCACAGCAACTAACTTGTCCATTTATTCGCTCTTCAGGTAAAATTTCTGGTTTTATCTTCACCAATTTAACAGCAATGGGTTTTCCAGTTCGGCGGTCAGAAGATACTTCAAATTCAACATCATCTGCAAGAATCAAAACCATAATAGTGACACAGGACCCTCCAGCTCTATGTTTACATTAAAAAAAATAATAAGCAGAGAACAAAAGGACAAAACAAAAAAAAGGGGAGAGAAAGGAGAAACATGCATACAGTAATGACATTTATTAGCTCTACACTCTGCTGTCTGAACACCACAAGTGAATTCTCAACTCCCTTACTACTGCTGGAGGTCATTTTGCTTGTGGAAGTTTCTCCTGATAATACTCAGTTTATTCGCCCCTTTTGCTAGTGAGCTAAAGGTCTGTGTTTTAAAGTCTTGCCACTTCCAACCTAATTTTAATACCTTCAGTTGACTCAATACCAGACACCAGGTTCCATGATAGATGTGTCGTGAAATTCTGTTTTTAATCTTTACTGCCAGATCAAGCAGAATTGTGTGGGAATAATGTCTCCCTACTGAAATAAGGTCATCCATCCCTAGTGCAACTCCACTGAAATTAATGGAGTACATCTGGGAATAACATAGCCTATGGACTCACGAACAGGGGGAAGTAGGCAAAAGATGTATTGCTTTTTGTATATAGTTTCCCTATCCCTACCAATTAAATTTGTCCCAGCATGACTCCTTCTCAAAGGTAGCCATAAAACAGTATCACTGACAGAAGACAAAAGCCTTAAATTACCCAGAATTTTCTCTTTGGTTTTCCTTTCTACTGGGAGATTTCTGATTCAATTGTCAGTTTAGCCAGTCAGAAGTAACTGTATGTGTCTGTAGGGGTGGTTAGATGTATCAGAACTTTGTGTTACAAGGTACAAGACTGCAATTCTCAATTTAGAATGCAGAGAATCTTATTGGTTGACTCATTACCTCCTACTTTAAGCTCCTGCAGGTTGCCATTATACTGTGAACAGTGGAAGAACAGTCTAGCTTGCCGTTCTGAACACTGAATGAATCCATAAGAGGTCAGCAGTTTTTCAATAACCCCAGTTTCACGCAGTGCTGCCGAAGTACCATTGGGGTACCCGTTGTGTCCATTGTTGTGGAGAAGGTTTGGATCAAAGCTCATCTATTTAAAGAAATGAAAGGTAAGCTATAACTATTCCAAAACAAAGTTTCTCTTTCCCACCCCTGAAAATCGTATGCCAGTGCATGATAAGTATAATAAATATGAAGTGAAGAGCCTGTTGAATTTTATGAAAAAGCAACAACTGACCAACAGGCAAATAGAATTTTGGACAATTCTTCATGATAATATATCTCTAAAGTAGTTTAACTTAAGAATGTAATACTCAAATTTAGGAAACTAATAGATTTAACAAAAAACATGCTGTAATGACTACATAAAAATAAAGTTTGCTCATCAAGTCAGATTTCATTCTAATTTACCTAGACTTTTTTTTTTTAAATTAAATACTGTATTAAGAGCATCCTCAGTAAAAGAATTCTTTTATTCACTGCTTTACATTTGACAGTCTTAAACTAGAATTAGCATCCAGGTAAAATATAACCTGCTTTCACTGATGAAGTTGGTCATTAAGGAAATTAGGCAATATTAAGTTTCTTCCCACATGGAACCAATAAATATTTATAAGGCTTTTAAATAGCCAAATTTTATTTGCGTTTGCGCATACATTTGGTGACTGTCAAAGTTAAAGTTTTAGATAACCAGTGAAAAAGTTTAACCCCATTGTCATAGTAATTAAATGTTGGTTGGATCCTGGCAGAGCTTTTAAAAACTTCATTGAATAATAATGGAGTTAGAAGGAAAAAAGTTAGATTAATTCAACCATCCTTTAATGTTTCTCTATAAGACTCTTCTTTAGAGAGAGACACACACACACAATTTTGAAATGCATTAAAAGAACTATTTCTTTAGATTTATAAATATGCAACGTGGGAGCCCTCCATAAGAATCTCTTATTCTTAACACTTTGATACTTGGAAGTAGAAGTGTGCTATTTATGTTTTAAAAGACGACCAAATTAGTAGCTATTATAAAGAGGAGGTCCTAACATTACAAGAAACCATGAACATCGTGCAATTCACAGAGACCATTCAAGACAAAGTGCCATCAACATGCAGTTTGAGACACTACATTTAATGTTTTCAGTTGTTGCAGTTTCCAATGTATCTGTTTAAGAAACTGATTGCGGGTTTCCTTTTTGTTCTCAGATACCTATATATTCTGATCTGTCACAGCACCAGAGTAACATTCAAAACCAGTTAACATTAATAGGGTTAAAAGGCTTCAGAATAGCTCGTATAATGGCAATACTTTTTACTATAGAACAGAGAATTAGGCACTCTGTGTACTCAAATCTATGGTTAAAGCAGTGCATATTAGAGTTTGCTGGCCAGAGTGAAGTTATTGATCTCGAGGCAGGTAGCACAACGCTGGCTGTAAATTTCTTAAGCCACAAAACAGTAATGGATTTCCTGCTAAGTAGAATGGACAGTAAGCCTAGGGCAATCAAATGCCTGCAAGGGCCAGGTTCTGACTCTTTCTCAAAGAGAAACTACATCAATGCTTTGGATGGTGGCATAAGAGAAGAGTGACATGATTTCCAGTCTGGAAGTTATTGCTAACTGAGGGTACTGTGCTTGCTGCTTCTCAACAGGACTTCACTTGGAACATATTTGTTACATACTGGCTTTTTAAAAATGAAGGAGTGTCATGTAAGGGTGTCAACACAGACCACAAGTGCTGTTTTAGTTCTATGATCCATCCCAGCCCCTCATTTTATAGCTTAAGATTAAAGGCAGATGGGGTAGCTTATACCAGGAAATAGTCAAAGTCAATAATATACATCCCCACAGGATGTACTTGGACCAAGTGGCAGTTAAACACACACACACACACATACATACATAGCACCAAATAAAGTGGTGGGGGGGGGGGGGGGGGGAGGAGAGAAAAATGACATCTTCATGTGGTAAAAAAGTTTCTGAAACAGATACAGGAAAACAAAAAACAGCTAGGATTTCTAATTGGCTCAGAAGGAATTGGATTCTTTAACTTGTTAAAAGGTTTGATATTAGAAAAGTTGAAGAGGGAGAACATATGTGCAAAGTTGTTAGCCCCTAAGACTCCCCATGCTATTAAAACACAACAGATGTATAGACTGCTGCCCTGACTTACAGATCTCTGATACAGGGGGGTCCTCTTCTGCTTTTTAGACCCAGATGAGGTAGAAGATGAAGAGAAAGGTAAAAGAAGAGAAGGAAGGGGAGCTGCAGGAGGGGGGAGAGGATCTGATGACACAGTATAATGGTTCTCCATCTCATACAGCTGTGATAACATAGTACAATATTATAACTAGTCAATATTTAGCACAACTTTAAACACACGCAAGTCACTGTTAGTCAAGTCCATATCCTATAAGAGGTTAAACTAATTAGAACTTCACACAAATATTAAACCCACATTTCAGTTGTTTGCACAGGTTTACTGAATTGTTTTCAAGAAAAGCATACATGGCTAAGTTTCTAGTCCTGCATTTCCATTTTCTTTCCACTCACAGGCTTGCTCAAACTAGCAGGAGCATAGCCAGATCCTACTCAAAAGCCAGAGGCCAAAAGGGGATAAACACTGGAAGGAGAAGTGTATAGAAGTACCTCTATAGCAGAGGTAGTTATACATGGACTAATTTAAAATCCTCTAAACTGCAATTATAATAGCAGTTGCTAAAAATCAACTGAATTCAGAGCCCCTTCCATCTTCAAACTTCTTCCATTGTACAGTATGCTCCCCCTGAAATAGGTAGTGTTCTATTGTCCCATAATAGGATAGGATAGGTAGTGTTCTATTGTCCCATTTTAAAGGGAGAGCAGCACAGGTTAGTTTAAGGGAAGCAGTAGTTACCACTTCAGTGAGATTGAACCTGACACTACCAACAGTTGTCAGGGGACCTGATATGGCTCCCATTGAAACCTGTGGGAAGATTCCCATTGATTTAAATGGGTACATGATCAGGGGTTTGCTTTGTATCTATGCCAGTGAAGAGCTCCCCCAAATTAAATTCTGTAGAAATCCTATGTCTAGCAATACAATACTCATAAATTGGAACATCTGAAAGTTGAAAGACTAGTTAAGTCTGAGAGAACCTACAATTTTAGGAAGGCTTGAGTGTTTCACCTTTCCCATTTTTAACAACTTTCCATGTCTTTCATTACAAGAGCTTCTCTGTGAGAGAGAGGGCAGAACATAGACAAAGAAATCCTGAGAGGTGCTGAGCACCTGAAAACTTCTATCTATTCTTACTGGGAACTGCAAGTGGTACACTTCCCACAGGATTTGGTCCTTCATGTAACGTCAAGAGCAAGCTGAACCCTTCTATTGCCCAGGATTTTAACTATTCTTTGTTTGGTATAGTACAGTGGCCAGCAACTTTGCTACAAGCCTTAGTTTAGGCAGTTGATTTCTCTTCAGCCATATTTAGCATTTTATTAAAAAGCCTTGAAGCATGTCATAGAAAGATCTGTTCTTCCATGGAGCTAGGGTACAAGTGAAAATACTGAAAACTAATCATTTATGGTAAATATTAGATAAAAAATGCAAATATTGAGTTTTATAAACAGTTGCTGTACAGTCAAGTTAACTATCCCAGGTTTTGTTGCCACCACATTAAAACTTGTAGCTGAATAAAAACAAGATTGGATAAGTAAAGTTATATGTGGGGCAGGACACTTTCCTTCTCCTGTGAAAACAGTAACTCCACCAAGCCGCTTCAAAACCATTTTTACTATTTTCTTGGGACATCCCAAGTGACAGGAAAGATTTCATATGCAGTTACATCAGAATAGGAGAGATTTTTCTGCTACACTGGAATTTTTAGAGCTTTCTGATAAGTCATAATGCTGTATGGATTCATTCTTTTAAGTAACACCCAAGAGTGAAAAGCTTTTAAGAAACCTGACCACTTTACCTGAGTCTTGTTCAGACTGATGCAATTTCTCAACTCAGTAATAACCAAGGTTCGTAACTTCTATGACTGAATAAAATGTTTCAAACAAATCAAGCATCAAGAAATACATCAACTAAAGCTTAAACACAAGACAGTTACATTCTCAGTTTAAATATTAGCAAGTAGTACAAGCTTTAGAGAACACCTAAAGAATTTCTAGTAGCTATGCCAAAATGTACCAATACATGATATAATGGAGATAATATCAAATGCACTTACCACTACAACACTAGCTCCAAAGGCAAAATTCTAAAACTACAAGAAGCTTCAAAACCATAATCTTGGTATATTCAGACAGATGCTCAAAATATCTTTATTCCTTAAATGTTACAATGATCAGAATGCCCTCCACAGTTCTACACTGTAGCAAAGCCCTCTGCCATAAGCCTAAACCAGACCAGAATTTCAGGCTTTGGGATGCACCACTTTGAAGGTGGGTAACCTCTAGGGCACCTCCCTTTGTGAGGCAGACAGCATCAAGGGAAGGCAACACCTTTAAGTACTCCCTACTGATTGGCTTTAACAGCCATCAACACCAACATTTATTTTAAAAAGAGGAGCTGGTGTCCTGCAAATGGTCAATAGTGAGGAAATGGTTGGGGGAAGGGAATGAAATGGTTTTCAAACTGAAAACAGCTCAGCAACAGTATGGGTGAAGCAACTAACCTACTTTGAAAGAGCTATAGTGAGGATGGCAGACACCTCACATTGATAAAAGGGTCCCAAGTTTTATGAAATCCATTTGAAAAATGGCCTTTGCGTGCTTCTGAAGAATTGCTAGTAAATGCCATTGGAACTAGAGGTATTCATCAAGTGTTACAAATATGCAAAAAAATTATAAACTACATTCAAAAAACCCTCAACTAACAAGCTAAAAACACTTTGCTGCAACTCCTCTTAGGCTAGGTCTACACTACCCGCCTGAATCGGCGGGTAGAAATTGATCTCTCGGGGATCAAATTATCGCGTCTCGTCGGGACGCGACAATCGATCCCCGAATCGACGCTCTTACTCCACCAGCGGAGGTGGGAGTAAGCGCTGTTGACGGGAAGCTGCGGAGGTCGATTTTGCCTCCGTCCTTACAGCGGGGTAAGTCGGCTGCAATACGTCGAATTCAGCTACGCTATTCGCATAGCTGAATTTGCGTATCTTAAATCGACCCCCCCGTAGTGAAGCCCTTACTCAAGGAAGTTTTTGCATTATACCATTTGAGCTAGTTTGGGTTTAATGTTAAGACTATTTCTAGAACAGTGAAAAAAAATTACTGATTGGCCATAAGATGATAAATTCAGTCCAATAGGAGATGCATTGCCCAGGTTGGCACTAAGGTATGCAGTAGGGGGAGAAAACGGCAAGGAAAATTCAACAAGTTCTTTCCAAGTGCTTGACATATTTCTACGCCTATTTCAACTTAATTTTATAATGCTGAATAAAACAAAATCAAATAAGAACCTTGTCGATTTACATGTGCCACTTATCCAGAGTCCCATCACAAAAGGTGCTCTTGAGGCAGCTTCTAAAGAAGAGGCCAGATCAAAAAAAAAAAAAGTTGGAATTGCTGTACTAGTCTACAGAAGCTTGGATCGTTTTTTGCAATGCAGAAGCCAGATGCTTTTTGCTAGACTGGACCCATGGGTACTCTCCAACTCAGGAGTCCACTACCAAAAGAAGTCATCTTGTACATCTAACCTGCCAGTTTACAGAAGTGGGGACTATCAACTGCAGCAATATCAGTATTTGAGGATCAATAGGAATTTTATTAAAAAAGATACCGATCTAAAGCATTAGAGTAAACTGATATTTCAAGAGAAACCTGGAGAAAATTGTAGAAGCGTTGAGAAATGATTGCATGCATTTACAAGATTGCTTTCCATTACTGGCCAAGTGACCACAAGCTACAAGTGACAATTCTTAAAGAGATTCCATAAATAGTTTTAAATGGAAGCAATCGGGTTCTATTAATTCTACCCTCATACATTTGAGACCAATAAACACTAGTCTAGGCAATAGTGAACATTTGTTAACAAGTTTTGTGTTATATTCCAAATAATTGAAGGATTTAGTTCAGAACCATTTATAACTGTTTAATAGAGATAGTACATGCACCAACCTCGCAGTGATATTCAAATATTGCACTTTCAGTAGTATTCGCTGATTCTTCTGTTTCAGCACACGTTTCAAAGTATGAAGACTGCTATTATTAAAAAAAAGACAGCGAGAGGAAAATGATCTATGAAACTAATAAAGAATATAACTGCTGCTGCACTGGGGAGTTTCAGTGCAGCACTGGAGAAAACAAAGACTACTAGCAGCGTTGGGACGTGCTCTTTTGAAGCTGTTGAGTAGGCACAAACTTCTTGTTTCAGATCAAGTGTTGTGTCTTCAGTATAGGTTTACTCTTCTTTGGTCTTGTTTTGTTGTTACAATGTGGCGTTTTCCTTTCCTGATCTGAACTTGAAGCAGCAGTTTCAGGTGGTAAATTCTGTTCTGTTACACTTCATACTGGAAAAGAAAAAAACAAAACAATACACACTAAGTATAATTGGGATAAACATATTATAAACCATAAATTCCTACCACCAAGTACTTTGCCACTACCTTAATGCTGCAGGTTTGTCCCATGTTGGACAAGATTATCTGCTTTTTTAGTTTTCCCATTTTTGGTCTTAGATTCCCAAGAGGATCCACCTCCAAACAGGGACAGAACAGAAACATTTCCAACTCATGACAGCCTCTGCAGATGCAGTAATGCTTTTCAAGAAAGCTTCAAATTTTATTACATATAAAAACACTGCAACAGTAACCTTGCTTTGATCAATACTAAGTGAATGAAAGGGGTAGTTTATGTAAATTTGAACCTTTTCTCCTAAACTGTTTATATGATCCATTTGACAGCACTTTATGTCTAGTCAGTTTTACCGTTTAATCAACAAGCCTCCCCTGCTGTTGGTATGGGTCTTTGATACAACCAGAAACTTTAAAAAAAACCATATGGTCAGGGAGATATACGTGCAGGTCTAGTACCTAGAACTACTTTGACTTTGTATAAAACTGAATTGCTTTGCAACAGAGGGTGTCCCTTGAATCTGTCATTGCTGTAAGTGAACAGCCTGCATATTCTGACACAACATAGACAAGTTGTACCATCATTTGTCATTTTATGACATTTCAAAACCTCATTATGCAACACCTAGAGCCAATGAACAGCATAATTGTACTATTAGACTATTCCACTCTGTAGTAATGACTGGGCATTACAATCCTTTCCGAACATGTACTGTTTCAATTTCCACAAGCAGAGGGCTTGAAACAGAAACTGACATCTAATACACTGGACTACTAGGTGAAAGATAAACCATTGAGGGCATAAGTGTACTGGCTTGTGTGCAGGATATAAGTGTGTTCCCTGGGTAGGAAAACAGTCAAGTTACATATCACGCAACTGGTTGAAACACTACTCATTCAGTAGTTATCAATGGCTGACTGTCAAACTGGGAGGGCATATGTAGTGGCATCCCACAGGGGTCAGTCCTGGGTCTAGTATTTAATATTTTCATTAACAACCTGGATAAGGGAATGGAGAGCATGCTTATAAAATTTCCAGACAACACCAAGCTGGGAGGAGTTGCAAGCATTGTGGAAGACAGGATTAGAATTCCAAAGGACCTTGACAAATTGGAGAATAGGACTGAATTCAACAAGATGAAATTCAATAAAGGCAGTGAAGTAATTTGCACTTAGGAAGCAAAAACCAATGGTACGACAAAATGAGGAATAACTGGGTTGGTGGTAGTACTGCTAGAAAGTATTGGGAGGGGGTTAAAGTGGATCACAAATTAAATGTGAGTCAACAACTGATGCAGCTGCAAAAAAGGCTAATATTCTGGGGCATATTAACACAAGAGTTGTAAGTAAGACAAGAAAATTATCCCACTCTGCTCAGCACTGGTGAGGCCTCAGGTGGAGTACTATGTCCAGTTCTGGGTATCACACATTAGGAAAGGTGTAGAAAAATTAGAAAGAGCCCAGCAGACAGCAACAAAAATGATCAAAGATTTAGAAAACCTGACCTATGAGGAAAGGTAAAAAAATCAGGCTTGAGAAAAGGGGACTGAGAGGGTACCTGATAACAGTCTGCAAATATGTTAAGGGCTGTTAGAAAGAGGAGTGTCATCAATTGTTCTCTATGTCCACTGAAGGCAGGACAAGAAATAAAGGGTTTGATCTGCAGCAAGGGAGATTTAGGTTAGATATTAGGAGGTTCTGGAATCCCCATCAGAGGTTTTTAAGAACAGGTTGGACAAACATCTGTCAGGAAATGTCTAGGTTTACTTGGTCATGCCTCAGTACAGGGGGCTAGACAGGATGACTTTGAGGTGCATTCCAGCACTATATTTCTATGATATTCCCCACATCATCCGGAGGCTGAGGACAGCAACTCAGCCTGAGTGCCCTCTTTGAAGCATCATTCCCCCTTTCTCCCAGCAGGACTTGAGAAACCATCATCCACTGTGAAGCATAATACTGACTGAGTCCACACTGATTTCAGATTATGGAGGAGGAATCTTAAAATACCATACCAAGAGGGAAATTTTGATCATCAGAAACTTGTAAGACAACCCATAACTCTTAACAGAACTATGCTACTATGGAGATACAAGAGGGTTTCAGGTACTGCAGAAGCACAAGGCCTCCATGCAAATAGCTCTGATTCAGTGGATCCCTGAAATAATGGATAAATCCACAGAGCCAGATCCACAAGGATAGACTCACTGTTTTGTGGCTAGAGGGCCCCCCCCCACCCCCAAGGTGCTAAAGCGCACACACACACACCTTAGCACTCAAAATGAAGGTTTTTTTCAGATATACACAGTCCTAGTTTATCTCAGTAATTTTCCACATAATTAAAACACACCAGCAGTACAAGTTTGCATCTCTCTGCATGATCCAGCCTGGAAAAAAAGACTTGATTTTTGATGTTTCTTGAAAGTTTAAGCTTATGGCCATATCATTAATGCTCCGTCAGGAACAGGGAATTTGAATTAACATTTTGGTGAAACATGGGTGGGTCTCTCTCAGCTCTGCATTTCATCCAGCTCGTCATAAAAAGCTGAGAATGTGCACCAAATTTTGAAGTTATTTACAAATGTTTCCAAGTATTAGGTTTTTAAGATTTCTCCCCTCACTACACCCACACAACATCTGCAACAAATCAAGCTATTTGAGAGATGCAGAAGAGAGTAAATTGAGAAGCTTTACCAAAATCAAGTGACAGTATCCACTTGCCCATAATGTACAGAGACTGTGTTGTCTTAAGGAGGGCCAATTGGTACTATATAACATCATCAGTGCAAATGGGGCTTCATGTCTCAGTATGAAGATTTTATACTGACTTGCTACAGAAGAAAACGGGGAAACTTAAGGGACACAATAAGAATGGAGAGAACCTATTGAGATTTGGGGGGGTGGGGGGGGGGGAAGAAGATGCCTTGCAAACAAGCCAGGATCCCCTTATTAAAATATTTTGAATCCAAACTGCCTAGCACACTATTGGTACTGTTAAATTAATGCTACATTAAACACTTTTTAGCCCTGCAGGAACATGACTTAGTTCTTTCATGAAGCGATTCAAAACATTTCTTATCCTAATTACATGTCTGCCTAGGGCTAATTTAATTAAATACAGAAAAAGTTTTAGCACATACTTTCATTTCATAATTTTGGTTTGATGTAGAGATGAGTTTACCATTCTTACAGTATTGAAAAAGGTTTAGTCAAGTTCTGTCTGACTCACCAAAATCTGAATGTGTGTCTGCCTCAAATTCTTTACTTTTCAACTCAGCTGCTATAAATACTCCTCCCAGCCATAAACAGGGAGAGCAGCTGCCCAGCCCTCAAGTCACACTGGTCTCTGCATTTGTATATTTACAGCAGAGAGGATTAACTCAGAGACAAAGCTAAAGCTATGCATGTTTTGCAGTTTAAGGTCTTTCAAGTTTTAATTAATTTAAATAAGAGGGTTATTAAGTGCTCTGCACATGCATGTTTTCAGTTCATCAGAATCAAAAAAATTGCCAGGCTGCAGCCACAGCCATTTTCTGTTACATCCCAGTTTTGAAACAATGGGTATTCTCATGTAGTTTCACACAAGGCAACAGATGGGGTTAAAACACCGTTTGTTTAACTCAAATGTGTTTATTTAGAATATACCTTAAGAGAACAATGCTGCCATGTTTAATGGAAATTGGATGTTACATTTTTAGCTAGCAAGCCACAGCTCTGAAGACATAATACTAATAATTATTTTACAGTAAGGTTTCTTTTGGAGATCCTTCAAATATTTCATTGTTTAAGCACCTATCAGCTAAAGGTAACAGTAAGAACTCCAGAAAGCTCCATATGATATCCACAAACCTGGGCCAATGAAGTAGCAATTGTTAGATGCCATTACTCTAAAGCTGAGATTGTTTAAAAGCATTTGAGAGAGAAGGGGGGGAGAGAGAATCAAGACAGAGGTTGAAGTGACAAATTTGTTAGTGGGCCATGCAAGTTAACAGATGTATTTAAAAACAATTCAAACTGAAACAAGGGTAAATATTAAAAAGCAAAGTTAGTTTTATCCTTTAAACTGGTTTAGAGCTAGCCGGTGTATCTTGTGGAATGACGTTATTACACCAGACAAAGAACAGAATCTGATGCATCATTCTCATTAGCAGGGAACCCACCAGGGCCTGCAGCAAACCAAGTGGCCTATGCAGACATTTACAGTGTACTGGATATTAGGAGAAACTATTTCACTAGGAGGGTGGTGAAGCACTGGAATGGATTACCTAGGGAGGTGGTGGAACCTCCTTCCTTAGAGGTTTTTAAGGCCCGGCTTGACAAAGCCCTGGCGGGGATGATTTAGTTGGGGATTGGTCCTGCTTTGAGCAGGGGATGGGACTAGATGACCTCCTGAGGTCTCTTCCAACCCTGATATTCTATGATTCTATGGTATCCAGGCGCATGTTAGGTTGGAGGGAGCAGCAGCCTCCCCATCCAGGCCGCCAAACTGGCTACAACACATGTTACTTTGCAGCAAGATGGTGGCGGCTGTGAAAGACTGAGGAGAAAAAAAAAACCCAGGGACGCCCTGGCTTGGGGTGGTGCCGAACTCCTCAGTCCCGGACGTGAGGAGCAGAGAAGTAGCGCAGTCCTGCCGGGGGCTTAGCGGAAGGGGGTGAGGAACTGGAGACCCAGAGCGTGACAAAGCATCGGCCCAGGCGGGCGCCCCTCCCCGCAGACCCGCTCAGGCAGGCCGTAGCCCCATGGGTCCGCCGGCCATGACGGCTCCCCGACGAGCCAGCAGGGGCCGGGCCTGCGACCCTCGCCGCATACAAAAAAGGGGGGGGGGTGAGGGAGAAAGGAAAATGGCGGCTGCTCCCCCACACACAAAGGAAGAGAGGCCTGCGCTCCCTCCCGGGCGGGGCTGACTGCGCGCTGCATGCCGGGACCTGTAGTTCTCCCCGGCTCCAGACACGCAGCGGCCCACACTCCATTCCCAAGAGCCCTCGGCGGGCCCCTCATACAGCACCTTGGAACCTATCGTCCTCCCCGCGCCCAGGCCCCACTAATCCAGCACCGCCCAGGCCTCCATCCCCCAGCAGCCCTGGCAGGCTGCCCTGCTCAGTGGCTGTCGGGAATTGTAGTACTGAACCTGCCCAGGCCCCCGGCCCCACGCAGCTCGAACTACACCCCCAGCAGTCCTCGCGGCAGGCCGCCGCCCACTGCACGCTGGGACTTGTAGTGTTCTCGCTGCTCAGGCCCCATCATCGGCCCACAATCCCGGGACCCCAGCAGCTCCCGCGCCGGCCGCGGCCTACCGCGCCGGGCCCCATCGGCCTATCCGCGCCTCACCCCAGGAAGGGCGGGGAAGGGGCTCTGCCCGCTCGGGACCGTTGGGCGGAGAGGGCGATGGAGACGTGGGCTCTCAGGCCGCCCCAGCCCCTCCCGCCGCCCCTCAGAGCTCACAGGGCCCGACTAGGCGGGTGCGGGCGCTCCAGGGCCGCTCCTCAGGCCGCACTTACCCCAACAGCTCAGCGCCCCCGCTCCAGCGCCGCCATGAGCAGCACGGCACAGCACGTAGGAATAAATCCCGGCCTCTCGCGAGAGACCCGTGGGGAGGGGCCGGCAACGGAGGAAGAGACGCGCGTGCGCGCGGGGAACCCGACTCACAGAATGAGGGGAATGCGCAAGCGCATAAAGCCCCCCCCCCCGCTGGGGACAGTGCGCATGCGCGCATTCCTCCCCCCCCCCCCCGGGGCAGGGGGCGATGTGGGCTTGTGCGGGAAGCGAATCCAACGGGCGAGGTGTTAGGGCCCTAAGCTCGTGACAGCAACTGGTGGTCGCGCGTGCGCAGCCCCGTGTGCCCAGGCCGCTGCTAGGGGGCGCCCCGCGGGGGGGCGCGAGGGACCCCAGGGCCAGCCTGCATGGCGAGAAGCGGCAGCGCCCCCTCGTGGCGGCGCGGGACTCGGGCACGGCAAAACAACCCGGGTTTCCACGTGCGGGGCGTGTCTCGGCGGAGTGCCAGCCACGCTGCCGGCATGGGCACGCCGGTCCTGCTGCGTCGGGACCGCAAGACCGCCCGTCCGCATCCCGCACCAAGCGCCTGCTCCGCTCGGCCCCTTCAGCAACAATCCCCCAGCCCCACAACAGCCCCCTGGCTCTCTGCACGCATGGGCAGGCAGGGCTGGTGTGTTTTACACCAGCTCAAGACTCGCGCCAACAGGCTTAAACGATACAGTGCTTAAAACAGCATTCGCTCTAGATTATGGCTTCCAACTGTGCTCACGGCAATGAAGTTAATCGGTCTAGCCAACTGTAGGAAATCTTTGTGAAGTTTTGCTTTTCTAGAAAAGAGGCAGCTGCAATTGTGTAACATCTATATTTGACCGCATTCAGTTCTAAGCATTTGAAAATTATTTACAATAACTTACAAAGCCACAGAGTGCTCTACTATCCAGGATGAAAGTACTATTTCAAAATAGCCTTTCAGTGTCAGTCATGAGACCTTAAAGTGCAGATCTTGCCCTACGCAATAGATCTATTCCTGGAAATGTCCATACTGTGTTACAGACAGCTGTTCTACTTTTTTGGATTGTTAACAGGGTCACGAGAAGCAGCACAACAAGTAAACTGCAGGATTCCTTTGCTCACATAAAAGCCTGAAATAACTCCAAGAAATGAAGCATCAGAAAAAAACCAAAGATACTGATGCTGCATGGATTTGTCTTATTACTCTGTTAAGGGTCAGAAATGTTCAGACCTGAAAGCGAAAACAAAAACACTCAACAAAATTATTAGGAATAGAAATAAGGATTTGATAGCTGTTCTCTACAAGTTTTTTCAATTGGGCCCTACTTTGTCTAAAGAGACATTTCAAAGTTTTGGGAGAAGGGGTTGTATCCTTTCTCTCCATGGATTAAAGTACTAAGTAGAAAGCAACAGGAAGAACAAAGTGGTCTTTCAGATGTGGATAGCCCATTTAATCTTGTGTTGATAGGGAGGGGGAGCAGGGCTTTTCCATTGCTGGCCCCCAGTTACACAACTTCCACCATCAATATCCATAAGAGCACTTCACTCTTACAGCAAAGCTACAGTAGGGGAGTATATGGTCTCATACAATATAAACATTAGTGATCAATGGCTCCATGTCTAGTTGGCAGCCGGTTTCAAGCGGAGTGCCCCAAGGGTCGGTCCTGGGGCCGGTTTTGTTTAATATCTTTATTAATGATCTGGAGGATGGTGTGGACTGCACTCTCAGCAAGTTTGCAGAGGACACTAAACTAGGAGGCGTGGTAGATACACTAGAGGGTAGGGATCGGATACAGAGGGACCTAGACAAATTAGAGGATTGGGCCAAAAAAAACCTGATGAGGTTCAACAAGGATAAGTGCAGAGTCCTGCACATAGGACGGAAGAATCCCATGCACTGCTACAGACTAGGGACCGAATGGCTAGGTAGCAGTTCTGCAGAAAAGGACCTAGGGGTCACAGTGGACGAGAAGCTGGATATGAGTCAACAGTGTGCTCTTGTTGCCAAGAAGGCTAACGGCATTTTGGGCTGTATAAGTAGGGGCATTGCCAGCAGATCGAGGAACGTGATCGTTCCCCTTTATTCGACATTGGTGAGGCCTCATCTGGAATACTGTGTCCAATTTTGGGCCCCACACTACAAGAAGGATGTGGAAAAATTGGAAAGAGTCCAGCGGAGGGCAACAAAAATGATTAGGGGTCTGGAGCACATGACTTATGAGGAGAGGCTGAGGGAACTGGGATTGTTTAGTCTCCAGAAGAGAAGAATGAGGGGGGATTTGATAACAGCCTTCAACTACCTGAAGGGAGGTTCCAAAGAGGATGGAGCTCGGCTGTTCTCAGTGGTGGCAGATGACAGAACAAGGAGCAATGGTCTCAAGTTGCAGTGGGGGAGGTCCAGGTTGGATATTAGGAAACACTATTTCACTAGGAGGGTGGTGAAGCACTGGAATGCGTTACCTAGGGAGGTGGTGGAGTCTCCTTCCTTGGAGGTTTTTAAGGCCCGGCTTGACAAAGCCCTGGCTGGGATGATTTAGTTGGGAATTGGTCCTGCTTTGAGCAGGGGGTTGGACTAGATGACCTCTTGAGGTCCCTTCCAACCCTGATATTCTATGATTCTATGAACATGTAATTTTACCAATTCACAGCCCTGGTATTACAGTAAAACTCATCATGTGCTAGAGGTTATGTGGACATATAGGAATACAGTCCTGTACCCCAGAGAGCTTGCAACGTAAAAGCATTCAGAGAATGTTCCTCAGTCAAATCTGACAGACAGCTGGAATTTCTCAGGAGACATTGCTGCAGATAGAATATGTCACCCTCTCATAGAAATCGAAGGCCACATTAATGGAACCGTATCAGGTGGTAGCCATGTTAGTATGTATCTACAAAACAACAAGGAGGCCAGTGGCATCTGAAGAAGTGGGTTTTTTATCCACGAAAGCTTATGCCCAAATAAATCTGTTAGACTTTAAGGTGCCACCAGACTCCTTGTATTAGTGGAACTAACTCCTTTTTTCCCTTTTCTTATGCAAACTGGATGTTTGTGCACAGAGCACTCATTT
Source organism: Emys orbicularis (assembly GCF_028017835.1). Classification (NCBI taxonomy): domain Eukaryota; kingdom Metazoa; phylum Chordata; order Testudines; family Emydidae; genus Emys; species Emys orbicularis. The sequence continues at coordinate 149,965,925 of NC_088686.1, forward strand.
TTGTTTTGCCTCTGTTATAACTTCTAAATAATTAGTCAAAGTAATTACATTGCATGGGGTTACAAGTGTTGGTAGATAGCCATCTATATAAAGCACAGTCACATGGTAATACTTCAAGAGATTTATTTCAAGAAAAATAAAAAGCCAATATACATACTCGATAAACCTGAGATGTAAAGAAAACTGTTTCAAGTCAGCCGACTGATTAGAGCAGGCAAATGAGAAAGAATTATCGTAGCACACCACAGTAACACTAATTTATTCATAGTATCTCCTCCCTTAGAATATTTACAGTATAAATCAAACTGAGCACATATCTGCTCATTACAGGAACTCATTTGACACAGAAAGTGGCACTGATGGCATATTTAAAGGCATAAAGCTACAACTGGTGCTAAGGAAGTTTCTACTAAACTTGAACCAGTTCTACTAATTAGTCTATGTTTGTATAGCACAGAGTAGCAGCAGTTTTCCTGTCAATTCCACGTTCTGTACTCAGGATCCCAGTTCCTAGTGGTTGCAGTATGGTCATACAGGATGTAGAAAGGTGCCAAATTATTCCTCAGCACTTCCATTGAGGAAGATAAATTGTGGAAAGTGAAGCAACAAGGAGGTATTTTGCTCTTGGACTGAAGTTCAGGTGCTGTGATGAAAGGTTGGATTTTCAACAGTTAGGCACCTCACTGACTGACTTCAATGGGAGTTAAGCACCCTTATGCTCTTCTGGAAATCCCTCCAACAGCAATAAGTCACACTCAATACATTTAGGGTCTCAGATTCTACAGTGAACATTTACTTTTAGAAAAGTGGAATAGCAGAAGTACGCATTAAAACAGCACCCTCTTGACTCCTCTTCCTAGTAAGGATTTCAGGGATGACTGTCTGAGAAGGCGACTGCTGCTCAGCTTCCAATTCCTTAAACTCCACATCTTAATCAAGCTGCTGGACAACCCCGTGTAGTGTCATGAGGTGGAATGCATTTACGCCAATCTCACAGCACACATTACCATAAAAGCAAGATCCATGATAAATAATTACTCTGTTTGCTGTCTGGTCTCAAAGCACTGAGTTCTTCAGAAAAATAGCGTACTAGGTTATTTCATTTATTCTTCAACTGAGATGGAAGAAAGGAGAAGAGAATTTTTCTCCCATTATTTTCCTTTCCAGAAAGCCCTTGTCTCTACCCAACTCACACTTGCCAAAGATGTCCTGGGGTGAGGGAAGGAATTCTCTTCCAATCAAAAACATAAGGCCTATATCCGTGTCCAACAGAACCCTCACTCACAGAAGAGGATGAAGTAGTAAGTACACTCGTGTTGGAACTGAGACGTTTAGTACTAATTCATGAAAAGAAATCTTTTGAATTCTTGCTAACAGGGATGGAAAGCCTGCATTTAAAAATTGATTGTTTCTGGATTAAGAGTGATGCTTTTAAACATTACCTAGTTTTCTGGGCTTTGGGTGTGTTCACTCCTTCCAACACAAGAGCTAGAAAACATGCTAAACTACAGCTCTGCCATTCTCTCGGTCTGTTTACAATAAAAAGCAGAGAGTCTGTATCTAAGTGACATTGTTAACCCAGACAAATGCTGTTTGGAGAGTTATTTAAAGCAAAATTAAATGTGTGATGTTTAATATTTACAAGACAACTTCTCCAATAAATGCTTTCACTCATATCTATTAGATAAAAAAAAAATCATAACTTGTAAAATGCTCTGTAACCACCGATGAAGTGAGAATGCTAAAGTGGATATGAATTGCTGCCTACAGAGTTAGATGTCTCCCATTGGGGCTGATCCAGAAACATTCTTCATGAGAGGAAACAAACAATTGCAAGGAGTATAGCTGCATAAATGCCTCATTGTTAAGCTGCTGTATACTGTTAAGACTGAGCAGCAATGCAAACCATTGCCATCAGAGGGTGACATCAGACAGGGATACCAGGAAACACATGAAGTAATAAAACATAACTAAGATAAAACGTTTTCCTGTACGGTGGTTGGTTTCCATAGAGTTTTAAAAGTCAAGAGTTTGGAGAGAGAGTTATTTTGTGGCTTGAGATGCAATGTCAGGCAGCTCCTCTCGCCTCACCTCGATAGTTTCTTTGCTGATGGATAACAGCTCCCGCAGCTCTTTATTTTCAAGCTGCAAAATCGACATTTTGGCTAAAACAGAAATGAACTAATTCATAATTAAATGACAGTACTAAATAGCCCTAAAATACTGAAATTGTGCAGTGGGGAACATCTCTGCACTGGCAGAGAGGGGAACTACATTCTCTTAATTCTACACATACAGACACACCCCCACACACCACAGAAGAACCTTGGGTGAATGGAGAGGCATAGGGGCTGTGCTCTTTATTCCACTTTTAAATGTTTTATTTTGGTGCCCAATACACAAAAATAGTGAGCACAGATGGGGTATCCCTCTGTCTCTTACTTTCTGCTCTTCATGAATAGAAGCAGCATTTCAGAACAGGATTAGTGCATACTATACAAAACAGCAGCCTCTATGAAGTAAAATCCTAGTTGCTGACTGCTACAGAAATATTAAATATAGAAAGACATGTCTTTCTAAAGTTGTTTGCTATTTGGTGAGTTTTTTCTAACATTTACTTACTGTATGCAAAATTTAAAGAGATTGTTAGGATTTCCCTTTAAAAAGCCAGCCTGGGTCATATCCCTGTATGAAGCAGAAAGGATTTCTCTGAATCAGTCAATATCCCAAAACCTAGATTTACCCTTAGTGAGTACGAGTAGGCAACAGGTCCATCCCACAACCAACTTCAAAGCCACACCAAGGTCTTACCTCCAACTGGGCTAGTTTTTCCTGAATTTTACAGAATTGATCATCATCCATCTGAACAGCTTTTCTCATCGCTTCCCCCATCTCACAGATTCTGTCTACGTGACTCTCAATTTCCTGCAAATACATTGAAGCAGAACAATACTATGCTCAGTTCACAGTGACACTGTTTTACATCTTCCAAATACTTTTCCAATAGCTACAAGTAGGACAAATAGTCCTACTTGTCCCTTCTTGAATGAAGTTTATGTATTTTATTAGTTCCTTTTTAAAATGTAGATTTTATTAAGTTGAAGTTGGCATGGAACTCTGGGTTATTGTTGCAGTGTTTATAGGAAGGAATGGAAGGTGCAGGAGGTTCCATGGCTCATGGAATCAGGAAGGATATTTCAGAGCAGAGTTGTTTGTGGGAAAGGATACAAAGTAAACATAAAGGTAAACAATAGTGGCAGAGCACAGGGTTTTTAAAGTACAAACTTTATTCCCAACACTTGCCAGAAACAGGTAAAATAATGATTACCGCCCTCCCCAATTTACCGAAGAGTGAGCCTCATGCACTTTTAGGACTGGCTCAGCATCCACATCTTTTCTTCCCATTATTAAATGTAACATCTGCTTCCTGTACTTGCTCATGATAAGTTCCAAAGCATCTTGATGTTCCTCCAAGGAGATCCACAACTCTACAACATACAATACAATCATCATGAAACAACAATCTTGAAGGGCACCTTCCTCACTACAGTTATATGAGGTTACCTTCCATTATACACACAGACTTAATAAAGGCAAGTTCCTAGCAGGTGTGTAAAATCTCCCACACTTCCTGTTCAATTAAGTTACTTTAAAAAGAACATACTGTAAAGTTTTCAAGCAACCCAATTTCCCTCCACCTAGAATTGCACATTTGATTACAAACTAGAGAGAAATAAACCAATACATTACACTATGACGGAAAAGTTACTGGCCTCAGGACCCTGACGTTTTATTTATACAGCAAACATTTTATTCAATATAATAGGCTCCAGAGAAGAAATAGCCTTTTCATAGAAGATGGATGCCTTTATTTTCATTGTTCCTCAAGTCATTACAGGTGTTTCCAAAATGCATGTTTCTAAGCTCCCACCTTTAACACACTTTCTTCACAATAAAACCCCATCAAGAAACTCCACTGAAGGGATTCTTTCGTCTGAGACCGTAGTGACAGGGTTATACCACTTAAGAATTATAAGAAGCTATTGGGTAAAATGTAAAGTCATATTTGTTGGTGATGCCCTACCTTTGCACATACAGTTAAGCACAAGATGCTAGGTATTTTAGTGCATCTGCATTCCCTTTCATGTTATGCTGCTTATAGGTATATAATTTACTATTCTAAAGGTTCTAGGCATTCAAGTGTGAAGAGCACTCGTAGCTCGAGACTACTAACCTCTGTTTTCCTGTTGCAAGTCTCTGATCTGTGTGTTTTCTTGTGATAGCAAGATGTGAGGTTTGTATTTAGATATGTCCTTCAGATCAGTTGCATCTTCTTGGTACTTGCAAAACAAAGGGATGCTTTTACCAAGGATAACATACATTTGTATAACTCTTTTGCATAGAAGAATGGTGTCTCCTGCACTAACCTTTTCTGATAGTGACGTTCCAATCTCCTTCATGGCTGCCACCCGTTTATGGAGGACAGTAGACTGATCAATGAGAGACTCTGCTGCATTATCATGGTCTTTCAGCCTTTCAAGCAAGGTCTTGGCATCTGTTAAGATCTTCTCTATTGTGCAGGTCATAGTGAGCACTGAGAACAAACAGCGGTAGTAGGCACCTGCTTCCCATGTGGGAAACGTGCCCTCCTGTGCCAGGTGAATTAACAGGAGATTGGCCTCTAGTGGGACACGTTTGGGGAGGCCGGGGAATGCCGAGGACACTATGCTGGGGGTGTCTGTCCCCGGCCCGCTGTGTAGGGCTTGCCCCTGCAGTACAGCTGGGGAACTGCCCTAGCGCTGCTAGCCCCTGGGTTGCCAACTTTGGCTGGATGAATTCCTAGAGTTTTCATCGCATGATATTATCTTTAATTAAAGATTAATCTTTTAATTCCTGGAGACTCCAGGACAATCCTAGAGGGTTGGCAACCTACCCCCACACTCCAGCTATCCCCAGCGCAGCCACCCCCCAACCCCAGCACAGCCACACACGGCCCCAGCGCTGCCACCCCCAGCACAGCCACACACGGCCCCAGCGCTGCCACCCCCCCAACACAGCCACACACAGCCCCAGCGCTGCCACCCCCCAACACAGCCACACTCAGCCCCAGCGCTGCAACCCCCCAGCACAGCCACACACAGCCCCAGCGCTGCCACCCCCCAGCCCGGCCACACGCACCCGCAACGCAGCGCGGTTACCCCAGGCCGAGCGGGGCGAGATCCGGTCCCGGCCGGAGGGCGCTGAGGGGACAGGGAGGGGCGCGGGCAGGTGCCCGAGGCCGCGGCGATGGACGCTGCTTAGGCCCCTCCCACAGACGTAGGGCGGCCTGGCGATGGGGCGGGGCGGGGGCAAAGGCAGCCCGGCGCGCGGACACTCACCTCCTCAGCCGCCGCTTCCGCGCCCCCACCCGGTCCCGTGAGTCGGCGCATGCGTGGTATCTCCCTAGGACGGGTCTTGGCACCCTCGCGGGCTACGGGCATCTACGCACGTGCAGTACCCGCCCTGGCTTGAGCGCAATAGCGCATGGGCAGATCTCTCCCCAGTCCTCGCTCAGGGTCCCGCCGGAGTCACTGGTGCAGCGGCCCCCGACCTCTGCCTCCGACCCCGCCCTGTGACCCTGGCCCTACCCCCAGCCTGCGCTGCCTCCCAACCACGCTGGCCTGGGGCTCGGCCCCCACCCGTCAGTCCCAGGGCCGGGCGCTTTTAGCGTGTGCAGAGTCGTCCAGCCAAGCCATGGCATCTTCAGTGGCGTGACGCAGACCTAGTCAGCGGGCAGTCATCGACAATGTGCGGCGGCCTCTCTGTTGCGCCGCAGCTGCACAAAGGGCTGTCACGACGGCCCAGCGATACTGGTTGGCTGCACAGAGATCTTGCCCGGTCCGGAACCTGTTCACCAGGGACCATTGGCGACGGGGCAGTTCAAACTCAGGCGGGCAGATTGTGGGGTCGGCGATGAGGGACTGGTTGGGGATTATAACCGATCCTTTCCTCTCGCCAGAGTGTTTCCGCCCTAACATCCTGGCATGGCGGATGAGACCATAATGGGCGATGTGACACCAAATGTGCACCTGGGGGTTTAAAAAGGTCATTGTGCAGTGGCAGGCTTGAGTTGGCATGTACTTTCTCCAGTAACTAGCCAGTGGCAACCTCTCGTCTGATATGAGGAGGAGCAATATTGCTCAGTACTGGGAGCCATGGGGGTGGAGTCGGACGCAGGGTGCTGGAGATGATACGCATGGCGGCACGTAACTGCGTATCCACCAGTTTGGTGTGTGACAATCAACTCCAAACTGGTGCGCAGTACTCCACCACCAAATACAAGGTGGCAAGAGCTGACGTCCACAAAGTTGGAGCACAAGCACCCCATGACGAACCTGCCAGTTTGCTAAGAAAATTGTTGCACGTCTTAACTTTAACTGCTGTCTTCTTCAGGTGGGCATGGTAACTCAATGTGCGGTCAAAGGTCACACCTAGATAGACCGGTTCTACTTCATTCTTCACCTTCTGACCAGGCGCTGAGCCCGGGCTGCTAGGAGCCGGCAGCTGCTGCTCCAGCAGCACATCGCAGGTGGCTCGTTGTTATAGGCCAAAGCGAGCAACACAAACGAGTTGTCGTCGAACTGCTGAGCGTGCCAGCGATCGCTAAGGCCAGGTGTCTGGCAGGGCACGCCCAGGAGGCAGTCCTGCAATCTCCGGCTTTGCGGGGGTCGCTAGCTGGGTCAGTGTGCAGACAGACAAAACATTTTCCTGTGGTTTTGTTTTATTTCCTTCATTCAGCTTCCTTGCACATAGCATTTTTCAAGTGTGATAAGGCTGTTAACCAGATGCTGTGCCTTGATGGCCCATGAGATTTTGATAGTTCTTCTGGATGGGTGGGGGACCATTCCTGTGCCTGGGTTTGCAAGTTCAGACAAAACATTTTCAAAGTTATAAAGCAAAACGTACATATTTTCTTATAGCATGGAATACTAACATTACAAGTGAGATTAATGCATGCAGAAGCTTACAAGCGTTTCACAGAGTCTAAACACTAAATACATTCTTATCAGACTAACAGCTGTTTTGAGGAAAACTAACATACAGATGAACTGGTCTGGACTCCAGCTACGAGTTTGTCAGTTCTTAATGAATGCCTGTAGCCTGGGCAAGAGCTGGCATCTGGCCTGCCAGCATCACAATGTCATCATGCCTTTGTGTGATGTCATCCCACCTCTGGGTGGCACTCAATCACTCCAGATGTGCCCTGATTAGATGTGTTGCTAATGACTATACGTGGGGCCCTCTTGACACCCCCTTTGGCACTGCGGCCAGCCAGAAGATGTAGGCCACATACTTGCAGACTGGGCCCATCAGCAAGGGCTGCCTGGTTCACTTGTGGACTGGCACAGTGCCCTACCCTCAGCTGTTGACTTGTTCAGACACTGAGACTGACACCTTGACTTGACCATCTATGTATAGTAGAACCTCAGAGTTACGAATACCTCGGGAATGGAGGTTGTTCATAACTCCGAAATGTTTGTAACTGAACAAAATGTTACGGTTGCTCTTTCAAAAGTTTACAACTGAACATTGACTTAATACAGCTTTGAAACAACTATGCAGAAATAAAATGCTGCTTTTAACCATTTTAATTTAAATGAAACAAGCACAGAGACAGTTTCCTTACCTTGTCAAATTTTTTTTAAACTTTCCCTTTACTTTTTTAGTAGTTTACGTTTAACACAGTACTGTACTGTATTTGCTCCTTTTTTTTTTTGTCCCTACTGCTGCCTGATTGTGTACTTCTGATTCAAATGAGGTGTGTGGTTGACCTGTCAGTTTGTAACTCTGGTGTTCGTAACTCTGAGGGTCTATTGTAAATACAATTGTAAAACATGCACGTGCACACACACACAGAGTGACAATGTTGTATCACAAGGATGTGCAGTAAAAGTCATAACATGAAGAGTGGACAGCTCAAATGGTGCCTGGGTGGATCTGGTGTGCAACTTCTGAGACATACATCTCAATGTGAGGCAGCTGTACGCACATGATGTCCATGATGGGACAGACTTTCTGGATATTTCATCATAATGAGTTTGGGAAGTTTGTTACATGTAGCATCTTGGTCATCTGGCTGTCAATTAGTTGTAACAACGGGCTGTGGTCAGTCTGGAATCTAGGGTCACCAGATAGCAAATGTGAAAAATCGGGACAGAGGGTGGGGGGTAATAGGAGCCTATATAAGAAAAAGACCCAAAAATCGGGACTGTCCCTATAAAATTGGGACATCTGGTCACCCTACTGGAATCCTCGAGTCTTCTTGCTCTCCCTCTGCCATCTACAGAGTTTACTCTGCTGATTGCTCTTTTTGAGGAACAAACTGTAGATGTTGATGGTTTCTGTTGAACTCCGTTGTTAGTCTCGATTACATATGATCTGGGCGCTGAATTCTTTTTCATCATGACAGCTAGAGTTGTCCATCCTTTTTCTCCATCCAATTTGACATGAACATGGTCACCATATGGGGGGGAGGGATAGCTCAGTGGTTTGAGCATTGGCCTGCTAAACCCAGGGTTGTGAGTTCAATCCTGGAGGGGGCCACTTAGGGATCTGGGGCAAAATCAGTACTTGGTCCTGCTAGTAAAGGCAGGGGGCTGGACTCAATGACCTTTCAAGGTCCCTTCCAGTTCTAGGAGATAGGATATCTCCATATTCTAGACCTCACAGTTCTCTGAGTGACATCGGTTGTAAAAGTGTTCATAAACTCTTTTAGCCTTTTTATCTGATTTGGCCACTCTCTTCATGTCTGGCGACATTGGAGATAGATTATTTTCCAAAGTTGGAACAGCAGTTCTGATTGGTCTTCCCATCAGGAACTGTGCTGGACTATATCCAATAGTTGCTATTGGGGTTGATCTGTAATTCAGAAGAGCACAGAATGGATATTCCTGCTGTAGGGTTTTATTAGCTATCTATACAACTCTCTCAGCCTCTCCATTCACTTGGTGGTAAAGTGCTCCGCTGATAATATGATCAAAATCATATTTAGTTAGGAATGACTTAAATTCTGCTGCAGTGAATTATGGTCCATTGTCCATCACTAGTTGTTCTGGAAGACCAAAGTGAGAAAAAGTGCACTTCAGTTTCTCGGTAACACTGCAACATCTTATGTCTTTAATTACATTATTTCTATATACCTGGGGAAATAGTCCAGTACGATCAGATAATGATGTCCTCTGATTTTGCATAAATCTGCAGCTAGCCTCTCCCAAGGTCTCTTTGGTAGAGGTGTTTGTAAACTGTATGGTTCAACGTTGTCTCTTAAGTTGATTTATACTGGATCTCCTTTCAAAAGTCCAATATCATCAAATCCTCCAAGTTCTTCCACCGGTCTCAATAGGCCCATCAGGGTGGCCACACTGCATCTGAGAAGGCTGGTGGTCTTTGATCCTTTGATCACATGCACTCTGAATGCAAAGCTTTTGTATTTGTATGTTATTTCTGTGGTGAACTGAACCCTGCAGTTCAGAATACTTCCAGGACTAGTCAGAGTTCTTTCAGGTGTCTTAAACTATGGGAGGGTTGAAAGTGATTGTAAATCCCTTCTGAGATAAGAACATAAGAATGGCCATACTGGGCCAGACCAAAATCCATCTAGCCCAGTATCCTGTCTTCCGACAGTGGCCAATGCCAGGTGCCCCAGAGGGAATGAACAGAACAGGTAATCATCAAGTGATCCATCCCCTGTCACCCATTCCCAGCTTCTGGCAAACAGGCTAGGGACACCGTTCCTGCCCATCCTGGTTAATAGCCATTGATGGATCTATCCTCCATGAATTTATCTAGTTCTTTTTTTTAACCCTGTTTGAACCACAGATGACTGAGAAGTCAGCTCCCGAGTCAATTTTAAAATCAATAATCTTGCCCTGAATATTCAGTTTCCTTCTCCAGGCAGGCGGTATGCCATCACACATCATAGATCCCAGACACAATGGCTCTTGATTGTCTGTAATATGAGTCAACCTAACTGCTTTGGTGTGGCAAACTGATGCAAAATGTTCATATTTCATGCATATGTCATACTGTGTGCCTCTGGCTAGACATGCATCATCTCTTGCATGTAGGCTGGAATTTGTCCCTCTTAGCCTGGGAGTTCTCTCTCTTTGGCTCAGGCTGTTTATGATCATGACTTTTAACACTCAAATGTCTGTATACAGTCTAAGATAGTTTCAGGTTTTTCAAATTTGTCAGGTTGCTCTGGGTTTTGCTGTTTCCAGCTCAGAATACATTGCTCTCAATATAGCTGTGGACAGAGTTAAATCCCTCTTGAACCGTAGCTGCTGTGAACGTTTTTTATCTGGTAACCCAATAATCAACCTGTCTCTGATATTTTCATGTTTTGCATTCCCCAAATCACAGTTTTCAGCCAATGTATGCACAGTTCTTATAAAACATTCAACATTTCCCCCTCATTCTTGAATTTATTGGGGAAAACATGCTCTTTCATAAACAACATTTCTCTGGGGTATAAAATATGCATCAAACATAGCCAGAAACCTTTCATAGTCACCTTTGTGACTGTTTTCAGTGAAGTCAAAGGATTGAAATATATGTTCTGCTTGCTTCCCTCTAGCATAAATTAGATACCTGTATATCTCCAGCTTCTTTGTGGAGTTTGTTTGCAATTCAAAAATCTTGCAAAATACTGCTTCCAGTCTGTCCATTGTGAAGGTTTGTCAAAGCTGAAGTTCCCTGGGGCATTGATGAGTGGCATGTTGATGAGATCCTGCAACCTTTGTTGCTGTTCCTGCTGTTCCTGTTCTTGGTTTACTCCTGACACCATGCCATGTTTCTGCCATGTGCCAGATATGGACTGGTCACAGAGCTTGCACCAGGTGTTTTCATCATAAGATCCTTTAATCACAGGCGCCAACTTTAGTTGGCGGCGGTGGGTGCTCGCGCCTCCCCGACTCTGCCCCCTCCCTGCCCCTTTTGGACCCCTCCCCAAATCCCTGCCCTGCCTCCTCCCCCAAGTGCGCCGCGTTCCCCCTTCTCCCCCCTCCCTCCCAGACTTGCTGCACCAAACAACTGTTTCGCGGTGCAAGCGCTGGGAGAGAGGGGGGAGAAGCAGGACTCAGAGGCGCGCTCAGGGGAGGAGGCGGAGCGGAGGTGAGCTGGGGCGGGGGTGGCGGGGTGGGGAGCTGCCGGTGGGTGCTAAGCACCCACCAATTTTTCCCTGTGTCGGCGCCTATGCCTTTAATTATCAGAGGGGTAGCCATGTTAGTCTGGATCTGTAAAAAGCAACAGAGAGTCCTGTGGCACCTTTAAGACTAATAGATGTATTGGAGCATAAGCTTTCGTGGGTGAATGCCTGCATCTGACGAAGTGGGCATTCACCCACGAAAGCTTCTGCTCCAATACATCTGTTAGTCTTAAAGGTGCCACAGGACTCTCTGTTGCTTTATGCCTTTAATGTTCTGCCCGGTATTGGTGAGATTAATTTAAATAAGGTAGTTTACACACAGAGCCACCTAGTGGCTGAACAGTATAATACAGTTTAGCATTCCATTACAACAGGTGGGCAAACTACGGCCTGCCAGCCATTTTAATCTGGCCCTCAAGCTCCTGCTGGGGAGCAGGATCTGGGGCTTGCCCTGCTCCGGCGCTCCAGCCGGGGAGCAGGGTCGCGGGCCGCTCCGCGTGACTCCTGGAAGCAGCGGCATGTCCCTCTGGCTCCTACGTATAGGGCAGCCAGGGGGCTCCACTCCGCATGCTGTCCCCACCCAAAGCACCGCCCCCGCAGCCCCCATTGGCTGGGAACTGCGGCCAATGGAAGCTGCAGGGGTGGCGCCTGCAGACAAGGCAGCGTGCAGCAGAGATGCTTGGCCGCGCCTCCACGTAGGAGCCAGAGAGAGGACATGCCGCTGCTTCCAGGAGCTGTTTGAGGTAAGCACCGCCTGCACCCCACTCTGCAGGGTTGCATAGGTGTAACTCCCAGTAGCATTGTGAAAATTATGTGGTGACGTCCTTGCATAAAGATGACCCTAACATTTCTCTGGTTTAGTTCACTTAATAGGTTGTGTATAAATACATATATGTTTTGTGACTGAGTCTCTTGAACTAGAAAATGTATTTTCTAAACAAACTCAGATTTCTCAGAAAACAGTTCCTTAGGGTTGTTTCCCTTCCCCCCCACCCCCCATAGGCACTCACTGCAGACATAGCCTTGAAAAGCAGAATAAAAACAAATTAGACTATTAAGTCTTTTTAACATGTTTTTGTCTAGAGAAAATAAAGCTTAGTGAAAATGACTACAATAAACATTTCCCCTAATTAAGAACATTAGAATATAAGCAATTTTAAAAGACTGTGTGTTTTTTTAAACATAATAAATAAAATTAATCCCTAATGTAGCACTCAGTAAATGGAATTCTATTGGGATGATTTTGACTCAGTATTTACTACTTATGTTGGTATATAATGAATGCCAGTGCCATGCAGCATTGTATATTTGCAGCAGGGCACGCATCCTTGACCCAAAGGGGTTCTGGTTACCTGTTTAAATACCCCCTTAAACACTGTTTGATAAATTCTGGGCTGAGTTCTGTTGATCTATCATCTTATCTAATATTCCTGTTTGTTCCTTTTCACAGTAAACATCCTCCAAGTTAAAATAACAGAATTTCTGTTATGCTGACTTGATTCTTTGTTACTTATTTGCTAAGTGAAGCGACTGTTAGTGACATTTACTGTCCTTGATGCTTAATGTACCTTTTACTACAGGGCTTTTAGCTTTCCATTATTATTACCAAAAATATTACATTTTTCAAAGCATAAGGCAGAGTTATAGCCACAGGATTCCCATTGACTGTAGTGAGCTAAATCTACAATACTTAAATAAATTTACCCCTTAATGTTTCAAAACCTGTCAATAGAGAGACAGAAAAATAATTTTGGAGGCTCTTTACTGGATAAAAGCTTCTTTATTATCACAGAGACAAATATTCCAAAGGGCCAAGTCAAGAATTGCTGAATAAGACAATTTCAGATCAACAACTGAATTTTAGGATTTTATTACGAGTCAATTAGGTATAGTTTGAGCAGCCATATTTGGAACACTTATACAGCATTTATATAATTAGTAACATATTAGAGTGACTCATTTGGCAATCCTGGAAAATGTAATGTCACTTTGACTATGGTAGGTCTTTTATGGAAGTAGAAACCGGCCTGAGTTTTATAGCGTAGTTTTCTGTTACTTTCTGGGCATTTTTCTAAGTTGTCTTCTCCTTGCTGAATGTTAAGCTTGGAATATTTTTAGTATCTGTTTTCCTTTTTCATATTGGGTGAATAAGGTACATTCATGAATGCTCACACATGCTACAGTGATACTATAGGCACTTTATAATTACCAAAAGAGGGAAGGTGAAAGACTGATGACACTGGTCTGAGATGGGCATAGTGCCCCTCAGTCCTACTTAAAGCACACCTCTACTGTTCCAGGCCTACAGCTCTATCAATGCATCTTAATCCTGACCTACTGTACACAGGGTTAGGCCAGTCCTAGGCTTCCAACTAACTCTCTCAATTCATTTCTGTCTTGCCCCACAGCATCTCCTGCTGTTCCAGTCCTAACCCAATCTCAACTCTGCTGATGCTGAGGCATCTCAGACCTGACCTGTAGCAGGCTCTGCTATATACTGGGTGTCCTACAGCTTTCTCAGTGCATCTCATTACAAATTGGCAGAGCTCCTGAACTGTTATACAGAGTACATCTGATATGGTTCTGTGGGGGCAATGGTACATATGTACAAAAAACAGTACTCTGCCTATTTGCCCAGTATAAGGAAGAGCTCATTGGATCGGCGGGTATCGTTCGATGTATCGGGGATCGATTTATCGCGTCTCGATCCGCGAATTGATGCCTGTACCCCACCTCGGCAGGAGGAGTAAGCGGAGTCGATGGGGGAGCCACGGCAGTCGACTCACCGCTGTGAGGACGGCCAGGTAAGTTGAACTAAGATACTTCGACTTCAGCTATGCTAATAGCGTAGCTGAAGTTGCGTATCTTGGTTTGAACCCCCCCGCCTGCTAGTGTAGCCCAAAGAATGTAGAATATATGGGGTTCATAGGAGTTCAGTCCCACAGTCAGGGGACCATCTGCAATGAACCATATCCTACATACAGTGCATACAACTTTAAGAACCATTCAGAACTTCAGTGCCAAGAACTCTAGTCTAACTCTAGTCTGCTTAGTCCGCTAAAGGAACAGCTTCACTAGAGCAGCTAGCAGACCATCAGCAAGTCCATTATATTGCAGCAGAGGGCATAGCACCTCTGCTGCAATATAATTACATAGTTCTATGTAATAGTCTTTGTCTCTGGCCTGTCCCATCCCAGGCATCAACAATACCTGGCTTCAAGCCATTTGTCTTTCTGTTGAGCTTTAATGATTATTTATTATTAATTTTTCTGACTTTAAAGAAGATTCAAGGCCTGTCACTCCTGGAGAAGGACAAAACCAAGAAGAGGGGTAAAATGGAGTATATCACTGTTTTAGGTTTCCATTTCAAGAAGTAAGGCATCCCTGCTTAAGATTCTCACTGGCTGAGATATAAGAGCCAAGTGAAGAGGGGGCAGAAGCAGCAAGTGCCTTACGGAGGCCAATCTGCATTCTCTCAGGCTCAAGGATTGGGCTCTCCACTCCCCCAATAGAATATTTTGACAAAAATAATTTGTTAAATTAAAAAAGAAGTGCAGCATAGGAGCAGGGATCCATGTCCCAGAAATACAGAACTCATTTGAACACTGGAAATTCTCATCAGTTGAGGTTTTAGTCTAACACCACAAATGGAGCAGTCCTTTTAAAACTGCAGCAGCAAAGCTTATACTACAAATCAAGTGATGAGCATTGTCTGTACTGTGGAGTCTTCTTTCTAATTCCTTTGGCTTCTTATCACATTGACTCTGTATAAACTGAAGAGAATGTATAAAGTTGGCCTCTCAAACTTTTCAGTGTTTAACTTCAGTTCGATTAAACACTTATGTATGTGTACAAAGTGAAAAATGAGGTTAAAGAGGTTAATGCTTTAATGCTTTTAATAACTCTTAACCACATGGCTGTATTTTGTCAAATAGAACATGGGTTCTACCAGGAAAAGCATGTGCTAGATAGGAAATGATGCTTCCAAAAAGAACAAAAGTGCTACAATGCAAAATGCTTCTAGGCCATCTTGAAAAGTCACACATAGTATTTCTGCACTGGAAATTAATGTAAAGGGCTTTACAAGGGTGTAACTCACAGCATAAACCAGGAAGGAATGGATTTTTTTTGTCAGACTTGCAGTTTAGAGAAAATTCACAAAACAGCCTGCAGAACTCCTCAGCACTGGGCAGGATTGAGGGGTTTTATAGAGTCCTGAGTGCAAAACAAAGTCAGTAAAACCAGGGGCAACCTCAAGAACTGGTCCTAGGGGCCTTAAAACAGTGCCATCATGTGTGCCAGCCCTCATCCATGGTGACCCACTGGCAGCCAAAATGCTGGAACTGGGAGAAGTGGAAATAAAGCAAAGGTTCCTTCTTTGTATAGTGAGTGTCAGGAGAAGGACGAGACAATATCAGAGATGTGGATGGTAGCTGAGAATGACTGAAGAAACTGGCCTCCTCACCACAGGAGATTCTTGCATTTAGTCAAAAACAGCATTAGACTGGCACCAATAATCACTATTAGTGGTGGGATCAGCATGGTACAAGAGACTATGGACCAAATTCCCTGCTGGTTTAGCTCTCATAGAGTACTGCCAGCAGAAATGGGCTCTGTCCCCGGCTGGAAGTGTTTCTCCTCACATCCCCGCTAGTTGGAAAATCCATTAGATTCAGTGTAGTTACTCTGGATTTAAACCAATGGAAGTGAGAAAAGAATTAGGCCCAAAAGAAGACAATTCTTGCCTTGAGGTGCTTACAGGCTGGATATCTTGGCTCACAATTTAGAAATTGAACTTAAAATATAATTAAATAATTATTATATAAATGTAATTTGCAATTTTTGGATGGCTCATTTTAAAAAGCTGTTTGATTATGGTATTAATGTGAAGGGCAGGTAATGTTGTGATTTAACTGCTACTCGCCTTGACAAAAACTGTAGCAATTAGCAGGATCCACAGAATCCCCACAACTCTCCACTTCGCTGACTAAATCCTATCTACCCATTTCTTATCCTTATATTCTAATGTGTAGCATTGCTGTGCAAAACAGAAATTCGGTGACAAAGGAGTACATATTGGAGGAAATGGATTTCAAAGTTACTAAGAAATGCAGCCCCATTGTTAATCTTAATTACCCAGTTTTGACAAATCTGGAAGAATCACCCATAACACTGTGTAGTTTAAGTTAATGAGTCTAATATTCTTTATATAATTAAAACAAACTTTCATAAGATGGAATCCAGCTTGGAAGAAAAGAAAAACATGATCATTGATAAATGGATGAAATATACATCCAGCTATTTTAGTCTCCCTGCAGCTACACTCCATTCCTGATAAAATGCTGATGGATGCATTCCACAATAATTATTTTGCAGTGCTTAATACAGGGTGTCAAGATACTCTGCCTTATGGAAAGCAAGTCTGAAGTCTGGGATCTCATTGATGTACTTACAAAAACATAGTTTGGTATTGTAATGAGCTGAATATTTCAAATCTTACCCTATATGTTCATTTAAATTCACCAGCATCACAAGAATTTGTGATCTAGCATTGATTAGGTGTAAATTGGCCACTTGCTTTAATATGTAGGTGCTTTAATATTTTATATGTAAATCCCCAAATATCTGTGCATTGTAATATTTCAGGAACAAACCTGGGTTTCTGTGCTTAGATCAAGTATATGAGTGTGGTACAGGGTGTTCCATGGCAGAAGGGGAAGCAAGCCTGCCATTTTGTTAGCATTACTATCCACAGCCACTACTGGAGTCTCAATGCTGAAGTAGGCTCTGGGGCTGTTGTCCCACCGGCCAAGTGGGATAGTGAGGAGGTTTGGCTAAAGGATCTGTATTATCATGGAAGCCAGCTCCCTTATCCCATCCTATCATGGTGCTTCAAAATGACCCCCACGGAACAGCAAAGTTCAGCACAGCTCTGTGAGGTGAAGGGGTGCAGACACCCTATGCAACCTCCCTGTTTCCTATCCTATCCATGCACATTGGGACTGCGCCAGTTCTGCTGCCTACCCAGTTGACCCAGTTTCTGAACACCCACATCTTTGTAGATGGAATAGTGCCATTTCCAAAGCTGATGGAGACCTAGGATAGGATTTTCAAAGGAGCCTAAAGCAGTTAGGCACTCAAATCACATTGAAATGTAGCAGGAGTTGGGTGCCTAACTATCTTAGGTATCTATGAAACACCCAGTCCTCATTCCTGACAGTATAATGGATGAATAGTGAGAATAAGAATAAAACTTTGCTTTTCATGATTGCAAGAGAACATAATGCAGTGTTTTAAGAATAAATAATTCAAGCCCATCTTTCTCCCTGGACTGAGGTATTTTCCCACCACTTTATTCTAGGAAAGCATTTGAGAACTTAATGAGAATTTATATCTTCCATTGACATTATTTCTCTATTAATTTTACTAGGAAGATTTCTCTGATGTCTTTGACATTAAACAGAAGAGTCTTCGTATTATCTAACACCAAGCCAACTGGAATAAGCTCCAGAGAAGAATGAACACCCTCTAATGCTAAACAGGAGCTGTTCACTGTATCTCAGAGCTTTTTCTCCCTGGGTCATAGCTGAGTAATGGAATTTTTAAAATCTGTGTAAATCCTAGTTGAAAGGTGATGCCTGATGAAATTTCCATGGCTGAAGCTCAATCTCTGGTTTTCACCCGCATGCTATAACATCAAATTCTGCCTTCTGAAGACTATTCTTCTTTTTGATTTAACTGCATTGTACAAAAAACTACATAAAGGGAAGGTTAAGACGGCACAAGTAAGTGCTCAAAAGTCAGGAAATGCCAAACAAATCTTGTTGCCAGAGCTACAGAAGTGAGCACAAGCCTGAAAGTTGCCAAAGAAGGAAACCACAGGATGAACTTGTATTGCAAACAAAACTATTCCCTCGTCCCAGATTTCAGGGCTTTAGATTATTATTATTTTATTATATGTATAAGAGCAGGGTCTAGAAACCCCAATCAGGTTGGGGCCCCGTATTGCTAGGTGCTGTAGACATATAGTAAAGATAGACCCTGGCCCACTGAGCAGGCATTTTTAGATTAAGACAAGATGCAACAGGCTAGTGAAATAAACAAAGGGGGATCAGGTGCCAGGGAGAGGGGATGGGGTACCAGTAACATTTCTCACAGACTAGCTGTATGCACCTAACCCTCCTAGATCCTTTAACAAGGAACAGTAACAAAGAATTAAGATCCCTTTGACCAGTGGTTCTCAGACTTTTGTACTGGTGACCCCTTTCACATAGCAAGCCTCTGAGTGCGACCGCCCTTATAAATTAAAAACACTTTTTAATATATTTAATACCATTATAAATGCTGGAGGCAAAGCGGGGTTTGGGGTGGAGGCTGACAGCTCGCGACCCCCCCCATGGAATAACCTGAGGGGTCCCGACCCCCGTTTGAGAACCCCTGCCTTTGACTATTCCTCTCTTTTTCATAACAATACAGCATGTGGTTAGAACCCTTTTTCTGGTTCTTTCCTCCCCAGCCTCTTGGTAATCAGTAACTTTATATGAGTAAGTGACATCACTACAAAAGCCACCCTCATCCATTCTACAATTCCTAGTGCCTGAGCTGCACCCATTGACATCAGTGGTGAAGGATTGGGCCTCTAGTCACCATCAATGATTGTACTGCATCATGAAAGGTGCCATAAAGTGAAGAGCAAGCAGTTGAGAGCTTGTATTTCTTCAGAGATCGTACTGTTCTGTCATCTCCCCATGCAGGCCATGAAACCCCTAATGTGCGGGGCAGGCAATTATTTTCCTTTCATATGCATTGCCATTTACATGAGCGGCTGCAGAAAATTCCAGAACATGCTGAAGAACAATTTCCATTTTGGCAGATATTGGCTCGGATATTTTTATCTTGGTACATGTGAACTAATCATTACAAGTGCAATGCCAACAAAAATGTATCCAATCAGGTTGAAGCTGATTGTCATGCAGAGAGCCAGCAGAAGTGCTTGGCACCACTTACACCCAGAAATCTTAAGTGGAATGTAAGTAGTGGATAGGCTGTGGGGCTGATCTTCTGCACGCGGTGAATTTCACCCCTAGTTCATAGAATTTTGTACACTAGCTTCTGCATGACTGGAAAAATATACCCATACCAGAAACACTGCAAGGACATCTGTACCTTTATCACTTTAATAGATTAATGGGGGCAATTATTCGTCCAAGAAATAGGTGAGCAGAAAACTTGCAGATTTCACAGTTTCCCCAAGAAATGGTGCATTTCTGTAATTCTCAGAACACAGTATATTTGGCATTTATTATTTTTTTCAGTATACCTTTATGCCTGTCTTTATTCCTGTAAAATTGAAAATACATACAGCCAAAATTAGACTGTTTTTGATGAACAAGTATTACATTCATTTTTAACTGCTCTCTTTCCCAGTTTTCAACATTTTGCTGCCATCAGTTATGCTTCTTTTGCATGGCATATAGTAAAAAAGCTTTATTAGTATAATCAATCATCTTAACATATTTTCTGTCCCACATACAACAACAGTCATTGTGGTGCAATCAACAATGAGTATTCCAAGGATTCCTGATTGTTTTGGGTTTGACTCTTCTTTTATCATGTAGTGATTTACAGTAAAGAACTGAAACATCAGTATTTTACATTGAAATGACCAACATTACTATCCAGGCACTGTTGCCCCTATATAACAGATCTCAGATGGACTCTCAGAGAGTTAGCCAAAAGCAATAGATGACTCCATAATTTCTATTTTATTTTTAATGAAAAACAACAAAAAGTGACCACAGTAATTTGCAATCAAAGTCTCAGTAGCTTTTAAAGGACTATTACTTTTCTGAGATTCTGCCCTTTGTTTAAATTTTGTTTGACAAGTGCTTTATAAATGAGCAAAAGAGGTGGTTTATGTTTCATTAATGAGGTTGATAGTGGTTAATTACTGACGTGGCATAAACAATCCAATGCCAGATCAAGCAGGAAGGGTCAGTTATGCAGAAAAGATCCAGCTGGAACAGATATGATTTCCTTTAACTATTTGAATACCAAACCATTTATAGACAAGATCTCCTGAGAACTCGAACCCATAAGAGTTCTGAATTCTATGGTTCTAATTGATGCTAGGCTTGGAACATAAAACAGGATTTAGGAACAGCAACTTTCTGTACTAGCTGTCTGCTGAGCTCAGACTCCAGAAGACGCTCATCACATTTCTTAGACCATTGAAAAGATAGAGACATCTTCACCACATAGGATGGCCTGTAGAAGGGGCCACAATGATGCTAATGAATGAAATGAGGTTGCTAAAGTAGTGTGGCATGACAAATATAAGAGGGTCTTTCAGGTCAGACTCACAGCATCATCACAGCTGATTATTCTTGAATATGAACTTACATGTGCCTTCCATACATTGTACCGTGGTATTTCCAGACTCCAGCTCCTGACATACACAAAGTGTTCTATCAATCTCTGGAGCCTGAATATATAAGTCAAATGAAGTAAACCTTCCCAGTCAAGCAAAGCATGCTCACTGAATTGGGTGATTTCCTTTGTCATCATGCTGTTGACCAGATAGGGTTAGTAGTGTTTTCAAACCTGAGCTATGCCTTATTGCTAAACAATTTGTAATCAGTTTATACTGATTATTTGCCTCATATGATTATTTTGATTTGTTTGTTTGAATTAATTTGCTGTGTTGGGAACTAAGATATGCTATCAAGATTGACTGGTTCTTGTGAACAATCTATAGCAAAAAATGAGAAAAGTTGTGGCTTTGTCATAGCAAAAAAAAAGTATAGAAATGAGCAGCTAATCCTGTGGTAACATCAAAAACTGCTGTTGTAAATGTGAAATGTCAGTAAAACCAGGGGCAAATATGAAATGTGACCTGAGTCCAAATTTAAACCATCTGATGCTTCCTCAACATCATATCAGGCAGGGATAATCATGATGCTTCATGAGAGAAGGCCCTGAACCCCAAAAGTCTTAAATTGTACCCTAGGAAGTCCCGAAAGCCCATTGCTGTAATAGCTAAATCAACAAAAATCTTTCAGAATGGAGGAGCTTTGAGTTCTTTTACAAAAGTGAAATTGGTATAAAGAAATATAGCTAAGCAACTGTTCTCTAAGACTGCTCAACTACAATGCAATATGCTAGAATACAGAACAGCACCATACTACAAAAGTGTGCATAATACAATGTAGCACAAATTATTCTGGTTAATTTAATGAAAAAAGTAGCACTAACTTCTTCATGGGCAGTTAAGAATGCCAAGGGCCAGATTATGCAACGTTTTATAAATGAAAAGAAACAATAGAAAATCACTACAAAAGACCCACATACAGAGATTTCATAAACTTCTCTGGAGCCCATTCCGGAGGTGTGCACATCAGAATTATGTGCTGTTGGGATCCTGAGTGATGCTGAGCTGTAGAATTCTAGGTATGTTCAAATTATAAAATACACAGCCATAACAGCTGCCTAAGAGCTTACAAACAAATGGCAAAACTATAGCCAATGTGTAGTGGAGACATGGATTAATCTTCCTGTACAATACAGCAGCACAGTATGTTAAAATTAAAATATGTAGAAAAAGTTTAATGTTTACATAGTTTAGAGACACTGGCCTCACATATTTCCAAATTCAATTTATTATGGCACATATATATGTTAAAATAATACTATTACAGTGCTCTCTTACTAAGCAACGTATGTTATCTATTAATGTGCAGAGATGCCAGTGTTAAGCAATTAAATTAGGAGAATGTCAAACTCTATCAAGAAAGCAAAATATTTAGTAAGCTGCCTAGAGAGAACTCTGGGAAAATATGACGTGAGACTCCCAGTGGCCTCTGTCCCTGATGATACAGTTATTATTTGATTTATGTGGACTTGCAGCTGCCCTTGCTTTGACCCTAGGAAGGGCTGTGTGGGAAGTTTGTGTCTCAGATAGGCTGAAGCGTTGGTCTGCAGAGTGTCTGGAGCCTAAGTGTATGCAAAGAAACTGATAAATAGGGAAAAGGCCCAGTTTGCTCCAGCTGGAAATCAGAAAGTTGAAGGAACTGCTGCATCCTCACAGACCCACTCTAGGAAGAGAGGGCATTCTCTCCAGAACTACTGTATGTAAGTATTTTATTCAGTTCTCTAAAATCTTGTGGATTTTACAGTATCAGTCTACACAAAAATTAACTGCTCTATTAAGATATTTGCAGTTTAGAACACTTTTGTCATCTGATTTTTAAAATGCTGATCAAGGAACAATAGAAAAAATTATACCTTTTAAATAAGGTGTTCTTTACTGCCAATCATTTTGTTTCAGGAGTATTAGACATATGTAAACTGCTTTGGTGACCTACAATATACTGGCCATTCAAGAGATGCATTTTCCCCTCCTGAAGATAACAAGGAAGTGCAAAATTCAGTGCAATAATAATCAGAAGTATTTTAGTCATATAATTATTATGCAATGGCAGCTTCTAAGCCCCAAGGATTCTGTGTGACATTCAGGATTAGATTTGGTGGTAAAATTAATCCTGTGTCTGAAGTACAAATGTGTCTGTTAACTGTGTAAAAATTTAATTTATTTAATTGTTGATGTCCTTCTAAACTAACTTTTTTTTAGTGGTGGATCCATTTCAGTGTTACCCATTCTCAACAAACCAGACAGGCAGACATCAAAGCTATACAGTTATAAAGGACCTGTCTCCCTTTATTTTTCCAATTAATTTAAATTATTCCTTTTAAATAATTACACACATAGCAATTATTTAAAAGTAAGTAGCAGAGATTACAAAATCGTCACATACAAAACTATCCATCAATAGGATAAAGCAATCCCTGTTACGGAAAGTCCCAAAAAAGACACCATACAGACAGATGAACAGAGCAAATACCATTTACGGGATGGGGGTAAGCTTTCCTCGGAGAGCAGTTTGATTTGGGATTCTTCACATATTAAAAAACAAAAATCCAAAATAAAACAAAAATCCCCACCAGAGCTCATATTATTAAAAGGCCTGATTTATGCAGCACCATGTTATCTGATTCTATTAGCTTTCTTTGCAAAATGAATCCACTCTTAGTTTAATCACAGATGTGGTTAGAGGATTGCCTTTTGAGTGCAGCCAAATATACTACCTGGGATATCAGAATATAATAGCCAGTGAGAGTGGCTGGTAACTTCTTGTCAATTCTTGGTTTAATTTTCATAACTTCAGAAAGTACAACTCCCACTCCGGAGACAAAACAAAGCTGGAATCAAAACTGAGATTGAAATCCACTGCCTAATTCGTGTGGTTGTTCATTCATGCTTTCTTTCCCAGGATATAGGGTGCACTAAATAAATCTAAAAGACCTTCAGCTCAAGTTCCTGACATTCCTTTGGAACAAGAAATTTCCCTTTTAACACAACTGTCAAAATATTTACGATAGATGTTAATGTACTGTCAATTCAGACATTTTGAAGAGCTCCCTGGAGGGTCTCCTTAAAGAAATATGTTCCACATTGTAATAGTTATCATAATAAAATTATGAAAAACAACATAGCATCTTCTGCCATTAATAACATGAAAACAGATGCACAGTATGTCTTCAGTTTGTATACGTGACTTCTGGTAAGTGACTCAGATGTTTTTGTGTCACGAGTTCATACTTTACTTTTTATACATTGATGAGTTTACCATTAAAACGTCACTTTCCCTTCACTTTTGATAAACTGAAGATGACTGACAAATCCTTTCATTAGGACTAATAGCTGAATATTCCTGAACCTTTGTATGACACGCAAGATTTACAGTGGATGGATAACCTACTGTTTTAGTAGATGTTCCAGTTTACATTTTGTCACCTGATGGAGATTTAATACTATCAAAAGTAAGGTTAGAAAAGTAAAACAGTATGATTTTCAGATGTGCCTATGTTACTTAGGAGCCTAAGTACCATTGACTTTAATCTTTGTCAATCAATTAGGCAATTCTTAAAAATTTTTGCTAACTCATTGTGGAAAGGACATTTTATTTCTTTTATATGCTTCCTAATAACTATGAAAAAAGACTTTCCATACAAAAGGCTTAGCAGGAATAACATCAGAAACAGTAAAAAATGAGCAGGGCATAATGTGTATCTTTATACATGAAAAACTCATCTTAAAGCAGCCTAATTAAGGACTAAAGTGTTGGGCCCTAAATGTGGCACTAATTGTGATCCTAGATAACTGATATGATTGCTCTCATTAAGGTGTGCATCACAGTTCCCAGTCTAACACCCCGTTTTCAGTCGCAACTTTCAAAAACGTTTACTTTTTAGGTTAAAATTCCCCAGACTTCATCTCTGTGCAAAGGTGATTTTTTTGTCTTTTCTTTTTAAAGTGTAAGTAATAATGGTTCAATAAGAGAAGTGTGTGTGTGTGTGTGTGTGTGTGTGTGTAA
Organism: Emys orbicularis; assembly: GCF_028017835.1. Classification (NCBI taxonomy): domain Eukaryota; kingdom Metazoa; phylum Chordata; order Testudines; family Emydidae; genus Emys; species Emys orbicularis. Next base: position 149,990,543 of record NC_088686.1, read on the forward strand.
TATTCTTTTTCCATTATAAAAAAAATGGTTGTAACTCTTCTGACTGGGGTAAAACATTAAAATTTGTCAGAGAAACAGCTGTCATTGAGGAGAAGAGCTTTTGAGTGTTCTGGTGAAATCTGGTTATGATTCGATCAAGTTATGATACTTTGAAAATTGCATGCGGAGCAATTGAATTTATTTTGCTAAGTTCAGCATGGGCAACTAAGGAATGCTGTGTTCTGTATGTATGCATGCCTAACTTAGAGTATGTGAAAGGAATACTGCAGGTAGACATGTGGGGTGAGGAAATACTTCCACAGAGTTCTTGGTTCAGTCCCTCCAGACCTCGTAAGCTGTAAGAGATTAGAGACAGCTACTGCACCCATTGTAGATGTGCATGTAGGTGCTCTGCACTTCATACGATTTGCAGGTGAAGGCCTCATTCTTGCCGACCTCCTCAAATGTGAGAGATAGAGTTTATAGATTCCAGTTTATAGCATATACACATGCTATTGTCAATTTTGCAAACCAGCAGAGCTTTAATGTCCTGGGGATTGAAGTTCCTTCTTTTAGTATTTTTTCTATTTTCCATATTTTTTATTTACTACCCACCCCTCCAAGGCAATTTCATACCTGAAAACTATATTAAAAATGGTCTCTCAAAGTCAGGAAATTCCAGTTCCTTGTGCATATGCATCACGATGACAATATACAGCCTTTAATTAATTCTCAAATAAACATGTGGTTCTTCATTTTAATATCATTTTGATTGTTTTCTAAAGTGAAGAAATACTCCAGTTTACACTGACCCAGTGTAACCTGAAAATTCAGCGGTCACAGCTGACATTCACATATATAACTGTGAACATAGAATTAAGGACTATGGGCTAGAATCACAAAGGGACTTAGTTATTGCAGTGCTTAGCACTGCAATGCCTAGCTTGGAGGTGCCTTGTCACCCAGTGCAATCCACAGACCTGAGTTAAGCACCTAGGCTCCCTATATAATGCATGGGGAGAGTTGGGTGCCTCAGAATAGGATCCACAAAAACCAACATGATGAGCAGGGTGCTGCCAAGTTAGCCAATAGGAAATGCCAAGGAAAGGGGAGCGTGCTAAGCCCTAGCCTTGCAAGGAGCTGGGTGCCTATCTCTGCTGGGATTCTCAGCTGTGAATCTTCTCCTGGAGTTAGGCACCTAAGTTGTTTTTTACATAAAATGTTGGGGGCAGGAGGCAGTAGCAGCAGTAGTCCTCTTATCTTTAGCCCAGTAGTTAGGACCCTCAATCAGCAGGTGGGAAATCCAGGTTCAATTCCCCCATCTACCTGCTATGGAGAATAGATATGAACTTGGGTCTTCCACTTCTCAGGAGAGTGCCCTAACCACTGGCTGAGTGTCTCTCTCTCCGTTTCCCCTGTTAAAGTTATACCACGTTGTATACATAATTAACTATGTATTGGGTCAGAGAGCATGTCAGACTGACTCTATAGTCCAGTGGTTGGGGCACTCAGCTAACTAGAGGAACACCCCAAGTTTAAATCCCTTCTCCACATCAGGCAGAGGAGGGAAATGAGTCTGGGTCTCCCACATCCTGGGTGAGTTCCTTAACCACTTGGCTAAAGGTTATAAGGGAGGCTGCCATCTCCTCCCCCAGCCTGGCTGTTTTATGTGGGGTCAGGCATGCTCTGATTATGCATACTGTGTTGCATCCCACAGGGTAGATAGACAGATGCCTAATTTGAGTATCCCACTGGGGCTTAAGTGTGAGATAGGCACCGTGTGCTTAGACTGAGGCAGCTGTGGGTATGCTCACTAGCAGAAAATTAAGTGACTTGGGAATTTAACAGTGGAAATATAGATATGTGGGAACTTAAGGTGCCTCCAAGGTTAGATGGCAGCAGCTGAGCAAGAATTTTGAGGATCCCCATGGTGCCTAAATGTTGGCACCTATCTCCTCTTGTGGAACTAGCCCCATACTGTAATGCATACAACACAAGATGATAGAATTAAAGTTGAACGTTCAATCTTAACTTTGGCATTTCCTAACTGTGGAGAGCTTTGCTATGCAACCTTAATGTTCTCATGTCATTTTTTGGATGAAATATAGAACATAATTTAACTTTTGTTTCTCCGTGACCTTGAAAGACCATCACAAAGAGCCCAATCCTGAAATCCTTTCTCAAGTAACACTCATTTAAGTCAGTGGAAACTTCGCCTGAATAAAGACTAATTCATTATATCAGGATCAATTTAATTAATCTGACACATTACAGATGTGAATGTGGGTTTTGTACTCAATTTACATTTTTGATAGACTGGATCAGTGTAACTTTATTTTACTTTGGAATACTTTTTCACATAGAACAACCATCAAAAGGATGTTGGAAACACACACATCAGTTTAAAAAAATGCATATTTACCGAAGGAAAAAATTTAGACTTTGTCCATGCCAAATTGATCTGATTGATAAGGCCCCCACCCAGGATTCACTGAGTCACTCTCTTTCAAACAAATATTTACTAGCAGAGATAACACAATGGCAGCATTCCAGCCTTACAGCACCTTTTCTCCTTGTGCTGGTGACATGAGGGGAAAGTTTTCTATTCCATGAATATGTCTATGCTGGGGGAGGGTATTAATGTATATTTTGGGAGAGGAGGTTTATGCCTCAAGATATGGCTTCAGTTCAGATTCCCTGGAGTCATAAAATCATCTTCTCAGGTACAGTAGATAAACTATTCCATGTAGCCGGCTGTGACCATCTTTCAGGTGAGCCCTTAAGATCCAAGCTCTTATCTGCTCTGCAGGAGTCATTACTGATCCCATGATGCCGTCATTTTCTTCCAGAGTACGGATATGTCTACATTGCAGAGGAAAGTGTGCCTACCAGTTTGGGGAGGCAGAGAGGCACATGCTAGCTTTGCTCAAGCTAGAGCATTAAAAATAGCAGCATGGATGTTGCAGCATGAGCTACCCACCCAGGTACAAGCCTGCCTGACCCTGTGGATCCAAGCTCAGGTGGCTAGGCCATGCTGATGCCCAGGCTGCAATGTCTACACTGCTGGTTTTAATGCATTAGTTAGAGCAAAGTTAGTCTGTCTCCCTAGGCTGTGAGGAGTGCTCCAAGCTGCAGTGTAGACATACCGTAAGAGTTTAACCTAGGATCTTCCCCAAACCATTGTGGAGCATACTATGTGCTTGGTGGCTGCAGTTCAATAATTTTTGTATCAACTGTGAATTTCTTTGGGATAAAAGTTTCAGTAGAAATGTAAAATATTGGGTGCATCTCTCTTAGGGTTCATCTACATTTGATCTTGGGGATGTGATTGAGGCAACGCTAGTGTGAGTACCTCTGTGTGAGCTGGGAATCACATCTCCCAGCTCAAATACAGATGGATCCATAGTGTGAGTATATACTATATTCTTTTTCTGTAGCACATTTCAGCATTTCATACAAGTTTTCAGTTACAGCATATGTTTTGTACACACTACATATTTTACATAAAGTCTATTTTAGAAATGTTTTAGACATTTTACATTTTTTTAGACAGGCATTCCTTGTATCCCTCCTCCTGTGAAGTAAGGTGCCTTATTTATCATGAGTCCAACTGTTCAGTACTTAGAGAGAAAATTATGATGATTAATCAACTTTAGAAACTTCTAAATATTACCTAAAATAGCTTTACTGTGATGATTTCAATAGTCAGAAATGTAGTTTAATTACAGTATTTTCAGCCCAGTTCAGTAGCTGTTAATCTGAAGTTCTCTAGCATGCAGCATTTTCATAGGTGTTAAAGCCCACATTATCCTGTTGTTACCTAAAATAACTGCTGAGTTTTGGATTTTGCAAAATATTGACTTTATATTTAATCAAATCCTGTAATTCTTTGAAAGCAACTTCACAGTTAACAGAATGAGCTTTCATTTATGATATTCTGTGACGTATAAAATGGTAAAATCAACATCACAATTAGTGCTAATTTGCCACCCTTGTCTGCTGTCTCACCCCCCTACTGGTCACAAAGCTCAGCAGAGGGGCCAAGAACCAAGTGAGCCATGGAGAGTTAATGTCCCTTCTCCTCTCTATAGATGGTTCCTCCTGAGCTGAGTTGAAGCATATTGATTGGGGACAGTGCTGGCCAGAAGTTTGCACTGCCACTGCCCATCTTGTACTTGCTCTGGGGATATGCATAGAACTTCTGAGTCCAAGGCTGTCAGACTGGTACTTTTCATCTCTTTGACCCTCTGTACTCACTCCTATCATGCACTTTTTATTTTTACCATATGATTATTTGCCTTCTTCATCTTTGTCATCCCTCCTCTTTGCTAAAGGAGAGACTATTAATATTTTAGTGGTGAGGCCCCCTTTGGAGCCTCACCTCTTCTGGAGAAGTCAAATTGACTGGTACCTTTAATCAATGCAGTTCCCCTAATCCTTCCCCACTGTGGAGGGAAGAGAAGGACACTAAGGCTACGTATGGCAGCTACACCAGACTTTAGGCTGCAGTAGTGGCTTCAGAGCAACTCCACTGCTGCTATGAGATTAGTGTTGGAGAATATTAATCCTAGTCTAATTATTTGGAATGGGAACATAGTTTAGAGTAAAATCAGCAACATGAGAAGACTTATAAATGAATCCTCAACCCTGTTCATTAGCACCAACACAGTCTGAAATGCTGTAGACTCACAGTGACTTTCCACCTATCTGCATTTCTCTCATAATTCGCAAATGGCCTCATTATCTGGAGATGTTTCTTTTTTTTTAGGGCTGTTTAACCTGCCTCCCACAACAATTCTTTCTGAAGTAATGTTTGTCTTCTTTCTAATGAAAGCCTGAGTCTTGTCTTTTGAAGTAACTGGCAATGTTCTACTTCCTCAGATTTTCTTCTTAAAAGCCCATCATACACCAAAGTGAATGAAACAGTGGGAGCTGGAGCAGAGTATGGCAAATACCTTTGTAACTGTATCTGATGGGTACTGTCTTGCTGAACCCATTCAATATTATGGTGAGTAAAGCAAAATGAAAGTATTATGAAAACTCAGATTGTCTGCAGCAGTTACTCTTTTCTTTTGGTTTATTATTACAAAAGGTGCCTACCTTAAAGATCTAGGCACTTATACATTCAAATGGGGAATGATAAGCAAGCAAGTATGTTTCTAGTGAGCTTCCACAGGGATGATAAAAAAGTATGAGATGATACAAAAATTGGCGGGAGTGGTAAATAACTAAGAGGACATGTCACAGATACAGAGCAATCTGGATTGCTTGGTAAACTGGGCACAAGAAAACAATATGTGTTGTAATACCGCTAAATGTAATATCTAGGAGCAAAGAATGTAGGCCATACTTACCGGATGTCATGTGGGACTCTATCCGGGGAAGCAGTGACTGAAAAAGATTTGAGGGTCGTGCTGGATAATCGCTGAATATGAGCACCCAAAGTGATGCTATGCCCAAAAGGGCTAATGTGATCTTTGAGTGCATAAAGAGGGGAATCTCAAATAGGACTAGAGAGCTTATTTTACTTTTGTGTTTGGCACTGGTGTGACCCCTACTGGAATACTGTGTCCAGTTCTGGTGCCAACAATTCAAGAAGGATGTTGATAAATTGGAGAGGGTTCAGAGAAGAGCCACGAGAATGATTACAGGATTAGAAAACTTGCCTTATAGTGATAAACAGACTGAGCTCCTTGATTCTATCTTAACAAAGAGAAGGTTAAGGGGTGTCTTGATTACAGTCTATAAGTACTTACATGGGGAACAAATATTTGATAATGGACTCTTCAATCTAGCAGAGACAGGTATAACATGTTCCAATGGCTGGAAGTTGAACTTAGACAAATTCAGACTGGAAATAAGGCATAATTTTTAACGGTGAGGGTAATTAACCATTGGAACAATTTACCAAGGGTCATTGCAGATTTTCCATCACTGTACATTTTAAAATCAAGATTCAATGTTTTTCTAAAAGATATGCTTTAGGAATTATTTTGGGGAAGCTCCAGGGCCTTTGTTATACAGGTCAGACTAGATGACCACAGTGGTCTCTCCTGGCCTTGGAATCTATGAAATATCCAGTGAGAGATATTCAAAATTCATTAAAATAATTCAGGTACAAAAATCTGTGCATTCAGTGTGATATGCTGACCATCAGTTTTATCCCAGGGTTGCACGGAGCAGTTTTTTTGTCGTCCTCTCGCACACAAAGGTTAAAAGTCTAGGTGTCATTAAACTATTCCAGACATACTGTAAAGGCCCTATGACTATTGCTTCCGCTCCAATGTGACTGTGTAATTGAAGTTAGTATCTGGTTCAGGATGAGTGAACACTAAAGTCCTGATCAAAAGCCCATTTAAGGCAAAAAGACTTTCAAGATACTTCAGTGCTCCTTGGATCAGGCCTGAAAGGTAGACTGAAACATGATACATAATGTACTGAAATATGCACACATATCCTTAACAAGAGGAAAGAACAGGTTAAAGAATATTCAGATAAACTAGATGCATTCAAGTCAGCAGGGCCTGACGAAATTCATCCTAGGGTAGTTAAGGAACCAGCTGAAGCAATCTCAAAACCATTAACAATTATCTTTGAGAGCTCCTGGAGGGCGGGTGAAGTCCCAGAAGACTGGAGAAAGGCAAACATAGTACCTTTCTTTAAAATGGGGAACAAGGAGGACGTGAGGAATTATAAACTAATCAGCCTAACTTTCATACCTGGAAAATACCTGGAAAATACTGGAACAAATTATTAAACAATCAGTTTGTAAGATGAAATTCAGTAATGATAAGTGCAAAGTACTTAGGAAGAAAAAAATCAAATGGACTACTAAAAATGGTGAATAACTGGCTAGGTGGTAGTACTGCTGAAAAGGATCTGGGGGTTAGAGTGGATCAGAAACTGAATATGAGTCAACAAAGTGATGCAGTTGTGAAAAAAGCTAATATTCTGTGGTGTATTAACAGGAATGTTGTATGTAAGACACGAGAAGTAACTATCCCACTCTAGTCAGCAGTGGAGTGGCCTCAGCTAAAGTACTACATACACTTCTGGGTACCACACTTTAGGAAGGATGTGAACAAACTAGAGAGAGTCCAGAGAAGAGCAACAAAAATGAAAAAAAGGTTTAGAGACTCTAAACTATGAGGAAAGGTTAAAAAACTGGGCATGTTTAGACTTGAGAAAAGAAGACAGAGGGGGCACCTGATAAGCCTTCAAATATGTTAAGGGCTGTTATCAAGAAGACTGATCAACTGTTCTTCAGGTCCACTGAAGATAGGACAAGAAATAATACGCGTAGTCTTTAGCAAGGGAGATTTAAGTTAGATATTAGGAAAAACTTCCTAATTATACAGGTAGTTAAACACTGGAATGAGCTTCCAAGGGAGGTTGTAGAATCTCCATCATTGGAGGTTTTAAAAACGTGTTGGACAAACACCTGCCAGGGATGGTCCAGGTTTACTTTGACCTGCCACAGCACAGAGGGCTGGACTTCATAGCTTCTCAAGGTCCTTTCCAGCCCTACATTTCTGTGATTCTTGTACATTTTGTTTCATTTTTAAATCAACTGCAAACATGATAAATAACTGTAAAAATAACTCCTGTCACAATGCTGTACAAACATATTAATGCAAGTATGACTATATGAAATCTGGGTTACACAGAGAAATATTAAATAAAACATGTTCTGGCATTTGTGGTCTGTTGAATATCAGCTTTGAGATGTGTATGTGATGGTAAAATATGTCACCCTTTGGAATTTCTGAAATGCCCTTCTCTGCTTGTTAATGTTTTTCATTTTCATATATTGTGCCTGGAATGTGTTTTAATACAAAACATAAATGTTTCCCTCCTTAAAATGTTTACTTATTTAAGGGTAAATTTTTTGCTGGACTGATACCCAGCCTCTTTTCTGGAGCTCAACCTTAGTCCATATTAATGAACTACAGGCATAAGTCTGAGTATACCAAACTCTCACTACCTGAATTTCCTGCAATTTAACGATCTATGGAAAATTAAATTACTAATCTACAGGATTCCAGTAGCCCACAATATGACACTGACCAAACACATGAAAAGAATTTACTAAGAAAAATTGCAGGCACCAATTTTTAGGTGCAAAAGTGAAGCTACCCTTCTGAAAATTTCTCTTAATATTGACACATTATAAAAATAATTTAATATTTTCAGGTATATGAAGTCACAAATTCTTCCACAGCCTTTTTGTTTTATTCTCATTTTTTTCATTATCTAGATGTTTTGCCAGAGCACATCAATTATCAGCTGCAAGACTCAGACTTTCAGGCTACTCCTTACTGCCAGTATTCAACTGTTCAGTTTCCTCCAATGTTACAGTCACAACCTTCCCAGTCACAATACAACACATACAGCCTGGATTCTCAGTACAGTGATGGGCAGTACATAATCAGTAATTGTGAATTAAACAAGCCCCCCTGCATGGTTGCCCATAATGATGATGATGGATATCATGGACTAAAAAGGCCAAGACTAAGTCATTCCTCCTTGCGAATGAAGGGTCAGGAAGAGCTCTGTGTTGTATGTGGGGACAAAGCCTCAGGATACCACTACAATGCGCTCACTTGTGAAGGCTGTAAAGGTAAGGGAGAAATACCGTATATACTCGATCATAAGCCGGTTTGTTTATAAGCTGACCCCCCCCAAGATGGATAAGTAAAAATGGAAAATTTTTATGACCCGTTCATAAGCCAACCCTATAGTTCAGGGGTCAGCAAACTTTGGCTCCCGGGCCATGAAGATAAGCCGCTGGCGGGCTGAGATGGTTTGTTTACGTCGACCGTCCGCAGGCACGGAGGTAAACCTAAGTAAACAAAGTGTCCCGGTGCACTAGCTGCTAACCCTGACGGGCCGGGACAGCAACTGGTGGGGACATTTTTTGGGGGGGAGAAGCTAGGGGTCAGGGGAGTAACCCCTGTGACCACCCCCCACATGACCCCACCCCTAGCCCGGGACCCCCACACTCTCCCCATCCCATCCCTTCCCACCTTATCTGGGAAGGATGTCTCTGACCTGGCTGGAGCTGCTCCGGCAGGCTGGGCAGCGCGGCCGCAGGTTGCTCCGGCGGGCCAGACCAGGCGGTGCGGCCGCAGCATGTTCCAGTGGGCTGGGCCGGGCAGCACGGCCACAGCCTGCTCTGGGGGGCGGGGCCGAGCGGCACGGCTGCAGCCTGCTAGCCCTGGAGCTGCAGCTGCTTCGGAGGCTGGGTGGAAAGCAGCGTGGCCAGAAGCGGAGAGACTCTGGCCCCGCCTCTTCCCTTCTGGCTGTGCTGCCTCTCCTTGCTCCCTCTGTTGGGGGGAGGGGCTGTGTCCCACCTCTCCCTCTGTATACCCGTTCATAAGCCGACTCCCTTCTCTGGTGCTTCCCTTTTTTACTAAAAAAATTCAGCTTATGAACAAGTATATACGGTAGTTTTATTTTGTGACTTAAAAGAAAAGTGCCCCATATTAATCAGTGCAGCATGCTGAAATTCCACATGTGCAATTTTAATTAACACATTAATGTTAATTTTCAATTGACATTTTGGAGGACAGCTGCAGTCTAGTTGAAGAGTGGAATAACTTATGGGATCCCCTCCTTTGAATCCCACTACTGACTGCTCCTTCTCTGCTACATCAGACTCCATCTTCTTGTCTTTGCTTTCAAGTATCTACATAACTCAACTCCTCTGTACTTATCTACCCTTGTCTCTTTACATGTTGCCCCATCCCCTCTGTTCCACCAATGATGCCAGACTCATCCACTCATTTGTCAGGTATGTAAAAAAAACATCACCACCCTTCTCCCTCCCTGCTTCCCCCACTGCATACAAAGTCTTCCTGAGCTTATGTGTAAGACCACTACCCTCACCACATTAAAATCCCTCCTAGAGATCTATTGCTGCTGTGAGAACTATAGATTGGGCAAATTCTGGAACTCTCTCATACAACACACACACAAAGCTATTGTTATTCAAGCAATATGTTGCAGTGGACAACTACCCCCTTGACCACTTTATCCACATTACTTCTCTTCCTCTATCTTTTATCTGCCTGCTTGTCTTTCAGCTTCTAAGTTGTTCAGGGCAAGGACTGTGCACTCTTTTGCGTTTGAAAAGTGCCTAGCACATTGTGGAAGCTATCAGAAACAGATAATACATTATAATACTGGTCCCAGTTTCACATTTTTGTGGAATTTAATTAATATATATTTTCACAGTAAACATTATGTGAGGTGAAAACTGATTTCACACAATGCTACACATGGCTCTCGGGCCTGGCTGACTTCAGTGAAGTTGTGTCTGCTTATGCTGGTGGTGACTTTGGCTCATAATGCCTATGTATTAGCCCTGTGTTTTTCTCTCTCTCTGCTGGACTTGGATTCCTGAGGATCACTGCGATTTTGCATTTATCAAAGTTCCTTTTTCATGGAAACCAACTCATTTCTCAGGAACCAGATAATACAGCTCTAAGAATGGCGAAATCCCTACAAAGTGGTGTGGTGCATTCATAAGAACACAGGAATGGTGATATTGGGTCAGACCAATGATCTATCTAGCCCGGTATCCTGTTTTCCGACAGTGACCAGTGCCAGATGCTTCAGAGGGAATGGACAGAACAGGGCATCTATCGAGGGATCCCTCCATCATCCAGTTGCAGCTTTTGGCAGTCAGAGGTTTTGGGACACCCAGAGCATGGGGTTGCATCCCTGACCAACTTGGCTAATAGCCATTGATGGACCTATCCTCCATGAACTTAGCTAATTCTTTTTTAAACCCAGTTATGCTTTTGGCCTTCCCAAAATTCCCTGGCAACGAGCTCTACAGGTTGACTGTGCATTGTGTGAAGAAATACTTCCTTATTTTTCTTTTAAACTTGCTACCTATTAATTTCATTGGGTGACCTCTTGTTCTTGTGTTATGTGAAGGGATAAAAAACACTTCCTTATTCATTTTCTCCACACCATTCATGATTCTATAGACCCCTATCATATCTCACCTTAGTCATCTCTTTTCTAAACTGAACAGTCCCCAGTCGTTTTAAACTCTTCTCAGATGGCAGTTGTTCCATACCCCTAATCATTGCTGTTGCCCTTCTCTGTACTTTCTCCAATTCTAATGTATCTTTTTTGAGAGGGGGCAGTGTCACGAGGTGGTCTACTCATCACTGGGTGGCACCCCCTTCTGGCAATTCTGGGGATTACCCCCTTTCTTCTATTCCACTGTTGCAGCTCTTCTCCTGCTCACTGAGTCGCAGTATGGCTGCTTTGTGACTTGGCAGTGTGGCGAGGTCACACTGTGATTTCCCCTTCCAGGGGGTCTGTCAGAGTTCCCTTGCACAAGCAGCGTCAGGCAGTCCTTATGCCCGCTGCCCTGACTATATCACTGCTGTAGCGACTCAGGCAGTCTTCCATTCACTGCCTCCCAGCAAATACCACTCTGCAGTAGATGATAGGGGAACCCAGGCTTGCCCTCTACTCTGGGTTCCAGTCCAGGGCCCAATAGTGAGCAGTTAAGGTCTGGACTTCCCTGGACTACTTCTTACCAGGCTTCCTCCCTGCTGTCTCCCACACTGTTGTTGGTCTCCTGCCTGTTCCCTCACAGCTTCCTTCTCATTGGCAGCCTCCACACAGCCTAATTCTCCCATTTGCAGGTTAATTGATTGATTGGGCCTACCTGGCCTAATTCAACTCTTTCAAGGCCGGAGTGGAGAGTACATCCCATCACAGGCAATCAGAACTGCACACATCATTCAAGGTGTGTGCGTACCATGGATTTATATAGTGGCATTATGATATTTTCTGTCTTATTATCTATACCTTTCCTACTGGTTCCTACCATTCTATTAGCTTTTTTGACTGCTGCTGCACACTGAATGGATGTTTTCAGAGAATTATCCACAATGACTCCAATATCTCTTTCTTGAGTGGTAACAGCTAATTTAGACCCTATTTTAAATGTGTAGTTGGGATTATGCTTTCCAATGTGCATTACTCTACACTTTTCAACTCTGAACTTCCATCTGCCATTTTGTTCCTCAGTCTTCCAGTTTTGTGAGATCCCTTTGAAACTCTTTGCAGTCAGCTTTGGATTTTGTATCATCTGCAAACTTTGCCACCTCATTGTTCACCCCTCTTCCAAGCTGCTAAACATGTTGCCTTTACTGTGTTCTCAGTCTCTATCAGACCGATATTATTTTGCTCATTTCAGTTTTCTTGGAACTACAGTGTCAAGTGTTAGAGTGTTGGTTAGACCTCCTACTTAGAATATGGTTTGAGCCATTACTTAAAAATTGGGGGGGGGGGGGGGAGTTATGCTGGATTCCCTGCCTCTTTTAATAGATCCCTCTAGTTATTGGTAAGGTGCCTGTCACTAGAAAAAGTGAAAGGGAGTTACCTTGGTGAAGCACTGGTTAATATTAGGCATAAAACAGCAACAAAAGTAATCAATGATTATTAGATTCTTAGAAAATATTAAAATTTCATCAATCTGATCCTTTCATTGTAGAAACATCATACAGTAACTCTTTAAATAACTGAGAGTGGAATTACAAAGATTCCTTATATTCCTTTCCATCATCCAAAATATCTTTTGTTTCTAGGATTCTTTCGACGTAGTATTACCAAAAATGCAATATATAGATGCAAGAATGGTGGCCACTGTGAAATGGACATGTACATGCGGAGGAAGTGTCAGGAGTGTCGCCTGAAGAAGTGTAAGGCTGTGGGAATGTTGGCAGAGTGTAAGTGCTTCACTGCTCCTCAGAAGTGCAACAAATTCTCTGGCATACTATTTTCCAAAGCCAGTTTCTTTATTTTGCTTTAGGAAGTTTTAACTTTGGAGGGTCCTCCCCTAGGTTCAGAGCATTTGTGGTATTTCTTTTTCCACCCATATTGGTCATCAGTATTTGGGAAATATCCTCTCTAAAGTGATGCGGACTTACTTGTGATCTAGAATTGCTGTGTCAGGCACCTTAACTGAATCAGAGAAGGGTCTATGAAATTGCCATCAAGAGATAGCTAAAGATGGTGAACTGTGACTGATCTCCATAAGCGTGTTTAATGCTCTTTCATGTTACAAAAAGATAAAAAATAAATTTTGCCCATGTTCATTCTTCACGTGAAACCCTTATGTTCATATGGTTCAGAGCCTAGGTTAAGCGAATGTGACGTCAGACTGTTTGACCCCTGCCCACATCTAGGCTATTGATAGGAACTGACTGACAAAACACATTATGTTGCTACCATCATAGGCAGAACCTGGAACTACCTGTTATCTGAGAACATTCATAGGTAGGAAGCTGCTTTCCATATAGATGATAAGCTACTGAGGTGCCAGACTTATAAAGTCTGCATAATAACACAAGTGTTTGTTTTGAACAGTACAGGTATTTGAACTTTGATAAATACTTTGATACAGAATTATATATCTTACAGGTTTGCTGACTGAAGTCCAGTGTAAATCAAAACGACTCCGAAAGAATTTCAAGCAGAAGAGCAGTTTCCTTTGTAGCATCAAGGTGGAAGATGAGGGAGTAAACAGCAAGCATGTTTCATCCACAACTAGACCTGGAAAAGTGGGAGATTTTACCTATTTAAAATGCATCTTTTCATTGTAATACATTATTTTTACCTTACCACTTATGTATTGTCATTTATCTGATTCTTTTTTTTAAAGATCCAAGAGAGGATGGAACTAACTCCAGTGGAACATCAACTTATTGATCACATTGTGGCAGCCCATCAAAAATATACAATTCCCCTAGAGGAAGCAAAGAAGTTTGTACGTGTTCAGAATGGACAGGACACAATACAGAGATATTAATTAATATTGTTATATTTATTTTTTCACATTCTAGCAGTGTATTTTGGCAATACCAAATGTTTCTAATCTTGCTTGCTTTCTTTTATTCAGCTGCAGGAAACTGCAAACCCTGAAGAGAGTTTTCTGCGGCTCTCAGAGACAGCAGTTGTTCATGTGCAAGTACTAGTGGATTTCACAAAGAGACTCCCAGGTAACTTTATAAAATAATTTAACAAACTCTTCACCACAAGCAGTATAATTTAGCCTTACTGTAAGAGAAGGACATTTATTTATGTGGCATGCATACTCTGAGAAAAGATATACAGTTCAGAAAAACTATTCAATTGATTCATTATTAATTTTATTTGCAAATGTTAATACTTAGGGACGCTCTGGTTATCTTCCCTAGACCTGAGGAAGACCTCTGTGAAGCTCAAAAGCTTATTCCTTCCACCAACAGAAGTTAGTCCACTAAAAGATATTACCTCACCCACATTGTCTCTCTCATATCCTGGGACCAACACAGCTACAACAACACTGCAAATGACAATTAGGAAGGCCATTAATTCACTAGCATTTGAAAAACAAAGAAGCAGTTCCTTATTCTTTCTTTCAAGAAGCCAACTCAACATGTATGACACACATTTCACTTCAATAACAGTACAATTCACCACCTTTTTTTCCAAATCCAAAAATCAGACAATATACAATATGCAATAATTGAGCCATATTTTCTCAAAAATATACAATTAGAAATGCTGTCTCAAGTGAATTATTGTTCATCTTATTGTCTGAACTCTGTTTCACTTTGTCACAGCAAAAAGTGAAGTTACTTTATGTGTCAAAAATAAAAGAGGTATACTATAATAAAATAATGAATGGCGTAGAGAAGACAAATCAGGCACTCCCATTCATCCTCTCTTATAATACAAAAACAAGGAAACGTTTGATTTAGTTGAAAGGTGATACATTTAAAACCGATAAAAGGAAATACTTTTTTTACACAGTGTACAATTAATTTGTAGAACTCATTGTCAAAAGATATTGGGTTTGTCTACAGCAGGAATTTTCACACTAAGTATCTAGCACTGGTACAGCTTCACTGGTGGTAGCACTAGTGGAAAAACAGGAATGTTTACCACCCCGTTAAGTAAACCTGCGCTGATCAGGATCAAGAAATCCTTGCAATTTAACTGAATGTCCCCTTGCTCTTGTAGGAGACCAAGAGGTGAGTACATGTCTGTGGCTAAACAGAACATCCACAGTTACACCAGAGAAGATAACAAATGTATAGGATATAAGCCCTCTGGCTGCAGGGCAGGTTATTCCAAAATTGTCTACTGGTTTCTTGTACCTTCCTCTGAAATTTCTAGTATTGGCCACTGTCATTGACAGAATGGTGGACTAGATGGATCACTGGTCTGATCCATGATGTCAATTCCTATGTACATGTAAAATATCTAGAAAGACCACAAGACTCTGCTAGCTGTGATTGCTCCTTTACTGCTTGGTACAAGGTCCTTGCCTTTGATGCAACTACGGTTCCTACTGTCTCTTAAAGCCAGAGACTAATAATTTTTGGTAACTTATATTGGTAGCCTGAGGCCAAACAGCCACCCCTAATTTTGAATCTTATTGAATACAGGATTTGAAAGTTTAGCCAATGATGACCAGATTGCATTGTTAAAAGGTTCAACGGTGGAAGCAATGTTTTTGCGTTCGGCCCAGATATATAATCAAAGAGCTAATGAATGCCAGTCATCAGTGAGTGAAAGTAAGTAAGTTTTAATGCTAACAGTTGTGTGAATTCAAACAACAGTTTTGTATTTCTTGACTTATTTTTTTCAGCAAGCCTGGCTCCTCTGGACACTGCACCTAAATGGGTTTGTCATTCAAGCATAGAAGGGTTTTTCTTATAATAGCTTTGATAATAATGTCCACCTACCCTTCACTTTTTTAAAAGACCCCAACATATAACTTTCTTGCCTCTCATTAGCCTCAAAGAGGTAGCAGTGCTTCTGGAATGTTTATACAACAGAATATTGGGTGGGTGGGGAGGTATGTGAACTTAACTGTACTGTGTATCTCCTGTATTGGATTTACAAATTGTGCACTCTTGTCTAGGACTCATTTGCAAAACATTTGCAACCCAATGTTTAAATAGAGTAAAATTAAATGCAGAAGTGGACTTTTAATATTGTTTTCCTTGTTCTAGGTCATGTAAGATTTTCTGATCATGCTGTGTATTGTCATGTTCAAGACATTGATAAAAGCACTATTTATTCCATGGAAATATCTCACAGTGAAGAGAGTCCAACTTCCACAACTACCACAGGTAGATGAGCCCTCAATACCTCAAGAATTATCATTCTTTTACTAAATTTGCTAATAATTTTGAGATAAAATAGTTTGAGGATTTTAAAATTACTCAAAAGTTTTTGAGAAAATGAATTGACAATGGCAACACAAGTTTGCTCCTGGATTGATTTTTCAATAGCTTGATTTCATTTTTAAAGGTATCACTGAGGAGTTTATCACTGCGCTATTTTACTTCTACAGAAGCATGGGAGAACTTAATGTGACTGAGACGGAATATGCCCTACTTGTAGCAACTATTATATTTTTTTCAGGTAAACTTTCAGATTAATGAAGAAGTAATTATCTTAC
The DNA here is from genome assembly GCF_028017835.1 of Emys orbicularis. Taxonomy (NCBI): domain Eukaryota; kingdom Metazoa; phylum Chordata; order Testudines; family Emydidae; genus Emys; species Emys orbicularis. Next base: position 150,007,008 of record NC_088686.1, read on the forward strand.
ATATACAAATTAAATTTTTTTTTTAAATTAACTGATCACTTTCAAATCAAATATGCTCAAGCCACTGTCCTAAGAAGCAAAAAGTGTGTAACTATTTTATGTGTTATTTTGCTTTGCTATACTTTTTCCTCAATGTATAATATTTCTTGAGAGTTCAATTTCGCTAATCATTGCATTTCATTTTATGCCTTTCATTTATGTCAAATCCTGTTATCATTCAAATGAGTAGTCTCACCAAAATTAATGGGACTACTCAGAGAAAATAAAGTGATCAGATTTGGGTCCCAAATTATATTAATATACTATTGTTGTTTTGCAGATCGCCCACTCCTAAAAAACAAACAACACGTGGAAAAACTCCAAGAACCCCTTTTAGGTATTTTGTACAAATATTCAAAAATTTATCATCCAGAAGATCCACAGCATTTTGCACGCCTCATAGGGAGGCTTACCGAACTCAGGACCCTCAATCACAACCATTCAGAAGTGCTAGTAACTTGGAGGACAAAAGACCCCAAACTGACCTCTTTACTCTGTGAAATTTGGGATTTGCATTGAACTATATTACTGTTGTTATACAAATGGCTGATTTTCCTTAAACTTGCAGAAATGCAAACTGTTCAGAAACGTCTTACTTTTATAAAAACATACTAAAATTTTCACTTTTATTTTACATGGCTGCAGCGTCTTCTTCAACAAAAATATTGTATTTAATATCTGTAGTAATAATCTATATTTTAAACAAATATTGGATCACAAGTCATGCTCTGTTGAAGTGATCCAATATTAAATATATAAAATTTATCTTAAACTTTATTACCACAAATGGGAAACAAAGTAGAATTTAAATCAGGTTCACAGTTTGAACTGAGTCCCCAGGAAAAATACAGTAGCAGATCCTTCATTTAAAAACACAAAAAATCTAATCCTCCATGCAAAGTTGTAGTCTGCTCTTACTTAGGTACTATGATTCTAATATTGCTGTGCCATTAGACTGAAAAGTTAATTTCCTGGGATCTGTTCAACTTGTGCAACATCTTCCTTGCAAGAATTATGTGACCATGTTGGGAAATTTGCCAGGTGTATAATCCAGTGGGTAGCATGTATGTCCAAAAGGCCCCAGAAAAAGTAGGAAAAAGGATACAGTGGCCCCGATGGACACTGCAAGTATAATGTTATTAAAACTTTTAAAATCTTGGGAAGGCTGGGTGCATAAATTGTCACCTGAATGTGACCCTGGCAGGATTATAGTGCTCATATTTTTACACATGAATTACTCTGGAATGGTTTCTCCAAAGCAGATAAGCACAAAATATACTTTTTCAATTTCAGCAATGTAGGTCTTTTTTTCTTACCTACTATGGGTGAAATCCTGTCCCCACTGAAGTCAATACCAAAATGCCAACTGACTCTAGTGGGACCAGGATTTAACTGTGTATTTTTGCCTACCAACCATAGTGCAAGTTTTATAGAGGATGTCATAAGGACTCTACATTAATGCTTGAATTCTCTGTTACATTTATCATGACTATAATGGGGTAGAAGATTCCTATATGGATTTGAGGATTCTTTTTCAAGACACCAGTCTCAATTAGAGGCACTCAAATTCATTTGTTGTATAACTTCATTAAAGAAAATGGAAATACAGTGGAGAGGAATGTGATTTTTCTCCAACAATGGTCACATTCTGGAGCGGTTGAGATCAATGTTCTACTGCTGGCATGTGCTGTTCCAGAGTCTGCTCCATCTCCCAACACAGGCTATATATCCCATTTCCTTAATGTATACAAGGACTCCAGCAGCACGCTTTTCCTGCATCAGACATAGCATCATGATAGATTATGTTGGAGGCAGAATACTATGAAGAGTGAAATTCTCCTCTTACTCAGAAGAGCAGAATCAATGGAACTACTTATGTGAGGTTGTCATGGGGTGGATGAACTCCATGCTAGGCCTGCAACCAAAGGGTTAATACAAGCACTGCTAACCACTGCTGATTGGCAGTCTCACAGCAGCTGGGAGGATAAAAATGCTTGGAAGCAGAAAGGTGGGGTGGCTGCCAGAGGAGTGAGCAGGCTAGAGAAAGGAGCTTCTGTCAGCAAGCTACTAAACAGCTGCCCAAAGACAACAGCACAGGAGGGGATGAACTGACCAACAGGTGAGAGAGCCTGCAGAGATCCAGGGGAAGATAGGAAGGTGCTCAGGGCACTGTCTGTTGAAGAGTCCTGATCCTGTTTATCTAGCTTGAGGGCTCTGAGCTGGAACCCCATGGAGTGGGTGGTCCTGGGTACCCCTACTGACAAACTTGTGAGTGAAGAAAGGGTTTTCAGACTCCTGGGCATCAGGACTGCTAGGCTGTTAGCCCCAGGGCTGTGCCATGCTTGACCAGAAGGGGTGCTGTTGCATGGATATACCACCTCACAGGTGAACAGAATCTAGCCTATAAAGGGGAATAATTTGAGGGTTTTTTTTTTTTTTTTTTTTTAGTAGTTTTAGAAAATTACATGCTCCCATTGGAAATTTACATCCAGTCACACTCTGGGCACTGCCTATAACTGTGTGTGGGTAGAATTCCATAGAGTCAGTAGTGCCCCCATCTCTCTAAAAAGAGAGGAATAAAGAGATGAGGGGTATATAAAGAAGACTATAATAAAATCTTATTTGAAACATTCTACACAGCCATTAAACATTTCTCACCATAGAATGAATGTGAACTTTCAAATTGTTCAATCTCAGGATTATTATAAAACTTCTTAGTTTTTTTTATTTTAACAGAATCAAAACATAATATATGTGAAAGAGGATCAGGCAGCTGGTGTGCATCTCCTCCCACAATGAGTTTGCTATTGCACCTAATCATATTTTTTTTACTCCAGACACTTGTCCAGCTTCATTTTGGAATGTGGTTTTTTTTTTTTTTCAATAAAGTTTCATGATACTTAATGGGCTCTTGCTAATGTTTTCAAGGTTATGCTAATATTCTGGCAATGTTAATTAGCACCTATTATATTTTGTCATTAAAATATTTTCATATGGCAGATTAAAAACCATGTATCAATACTTTCATCTAGTCGATATAGACAGATTGAATCAAACCATCATGCATGTGGATCTTGCATCACTTTTGAATTATAATGCAAATAGTGACCACAGACTAAAGATATCTTTAAAACCTTAAATTTAAGTTTTATATTTTTTTTTCAGAAATTATATATGTTTTTGCCCTATATACATACTACTAGTGGTGTTTACTATAGTTTGAGACTTTTTTATTTTGTATGGATTTAGGAAGAGTCAAAGGAGTGCTCTAACCACATAACTTACAACTGTAAGTGGTGTAACTATGTGCATCAAGTATGACTGTTCTGTGGCCTAAACTCTGTTATACTGACTAAAAGGAGTGGAAAATAAGATATGTAAAGCTTTGAGGCACCACAGCCTCAGACTAAAGGAATGAAGGGAACAGGTGAAACAAACACATCAGACCAAGCAGAGACTATTAGGACAAAAAAGGAAATGGAGATAAAAGAAAATAAGTGAAGGGAGCTGTTCCTCCTAATCTTTTCCCCCTCCCTACCTGTTTCTATTTCTTCTCCCTCTCTCCTCCTCTAAAATGAGATATAGTAAAGTGAGTACAAAAGAGCTATTTTTAAAGTGCAGTCCTATCCTGAAAAGTAGGTCTGTAACAAGCATGGGTGGAGATTTCTATGTTTATTACCTTTCAGTGGTGTCCCACTCAAGTTTGCTGTTTAGATAAAAATAAACAGGGGATGTGTACATTTTAGAGCGGGAGTAGGCAACCTATGGCCAAAGGCGGCATGAGAACTGATTTTCAATGGCACTCACACTGGCCGGGTCCTGGCCACTGGTCCGGAGGGCTCTGCATTTTAATGTAGTTTTAAATTAAGCTTCTTAAACATTTTAAAAACCTTATTTACTTTACATACAACAATAGTTTAGTTATATATTATAGACTTACAGAAAGAGACCTTCTAAAACACTTTAAAATGTATTACTGGCACGCGAAACCTTAAATTAGAGTGATAAATGAAGACTCGGCACACCACTTCTGAAAGGTTATCGACCCCTGTTTTAGATTTTTGTCATATCTCACCTTGAGAATCCACCTGGGCTCTTTCCTCCTTATGCACTATCACCAGTAATAGTCCACTGATCAAATTATGCTCTCCATACCACCTGTGCAAAGCCAGTAGCCTTTAAGACAGGTGCAACTGGATAATAATTTAAGAAAGGCCGAGACATTATTTGGCATAGAATGGCAGGCGTTAGGTTTTCAGAGGTATTACCAAGAGCAGAAGTTGGCCTGAAGCATTATTACGGGTAATGACAAATGATATGAGCAGCGCACAGCAACCCTAAGATCCCAGGGAGAAGGTTTGAGGCTGGCAGGTATTCCAAGCCACCTTTTCCCTGAGGGGAGTTGCTGCTGCGAGGCAGTGAATAGGGGAGCAGAGGAGGCTACTGTATCTGAGCACTACGCCCTTCTCAGGGCAGGCCCCGGGGAAGCTGCCCAAAGACTCGGGGTCAATCTGTTTCCAAACAAGGCTGAGGTGTGAAGGGAGCGTCCCGGTTTCTTCTGCCCCACCTGTGTGTGTCCACTTGAGCCGTACCCCGCCGGCTGACAGCCCGATGAGCGTCCCTGCGGCTGGGGCCAGGCTGCGGCCAGCTCGCGCCACACCGCGCCGGGGGCTCCCCACACAGCCACCGCTGCACAGTGCCCCCTCCCAGCTGTCCCCGCGCGGGCAGCACGCGGCCCCCCGGCTCGCGCCACACCGCGCCGGGGGCTCCCCACACAGCCACCGCTGCACAGTGCCCCCTCCCAGCTGTCCCCGCGCGGGCAGCACGCGGCCCCCCGGCTCGCGCTTCCCGCCTTTTCCGTCTCCCGCTGGCTCGCGCGGCCGTCGACCTCCGCGCCGCTGCGCTCGGGTGGGGTAGGGGTAGCGGCGGCGGGGCGCGGTCCCTTTGAGCCCCTGGTTCTCATGCTGCGGGGCCTGGGGAAATGGAAAAAGAAAAGCCCTTTAAACTGTTCGTGCCACCCAGGCTGAGCAGCGGCCAAGTGTCTGCCGTGAAACCGCAGGCGAGCGCCAGGGACGATGGATCCCGTCAGGTAAAGACGGTACGAACGAAACGGCCGCTGCTTGGCCGCTGTCTGTCCTGGCGCGGGCCAGGGGCGGAGACCATGCCGAGCTCTCCAGGCCCCCCCTGCTGCGGGCAGGGAGCGCGACGGCCCGCGCAGACCCTTCTCTTGCTCGAAGTCCTGGTCTTGGAGATGAGTTCAAGGCCCTTGTCAGGCAATATTCGTGTCTTATCGTGTAGTGTCACTTCTACATTGACGCTCCAGGCCAGCCTGGTTCTCATCTAGGCTTGCCAATTCTGGTTGGACATATTCCTGGAGGTTTCATCACATGACCTAATATTTAATTGAATATTAATCTTTACTTCCTGGAGACGCCAGGACACTCCTGGAGGGTTGGCAACCCTATTTCAACCAGGAGTCCAGGGTCCCTAAGGGGGCTGCGAGCAGGTTTCAGGGCCTCTGCCAAAATAAACCAAAGAGCAGGACAAGTGTTAGACTCACAGGAGCGGAGGGCAGAAAGCTGAATCCTGAGCCCCGATGCTCCTGGCTGAAGCTGAAGCCTGAGCAATTTAGCTTTGCGGGGCCCCCCTGTGGCGTGAGGTCCTGGGCAATTGCTCTGCTAGCTACCCCCTAACACCGCCCCGGCTATTAATCTACTGAAAAACTTGCAGTGGCACAAGTGGGCCAGGGAACCTGTATAGCATGGGAGGGGAAGAGGAGAGCCTCAGAAAGAAAAAGGTTGAAAACCCATACACATACACCAAATAATGCATCTGGAAGGTTACACCTGTTGCACTCTGAAAGCTGCAGGGAGAATTATGGTTGTAGCTAGGCTTGGCAGAATTTGGTTTGTTTATTTTTTTAAATAATTTTGATGGATAATAATTAGTTTTAAGCATTTTTTTCAGTTTTTATAGATTTAAATTTTTATAGTTGTGGGAAACTGAGAGGTTCGACAGTAAATATTTAGTCACAATAGATGTTGAAATTCAAGAAGTTAAAGATTTATAGCCATTAAAACATTATCAGTATCTCATGTAGAAATATACAAAATCCTGAAATCAAACAAATAAGCAGCGTTTTTCTTACTTTGCCTATTTGTAAATGTTGATTATTATAGATGGAAATATTTTTTTAGTTGGTTTGTGTGTATATGCTGAAATTGACGCTTATTGATAATATAATCCTTCCAAGCCTAACTATAGCTCCAAAACAACTAAAAATAATGTTACCCGAATTTCCAAAAATGGTAATATTTGGCCTAAGAACAAGAATGAAAAATTTCATCCCCCCCAATATTGTTTTTTACAGAAAGCTACAATAATTTGAGAACAATGACAGAAAAAATATATAGATATTCAGCCAACAAGAAATAAAAGTTGCAAAGCCTATTGTGGATAATTTAGAATACAGAAAATGATCCAGGGATTATAAAATGTCAAGGCCATATTCAGATATCCTTATTCACCCTGAATAGTACCTTACTTGACAAATAGTCCCACTGAAAGTAATTGGATTATGAACTATTTCATGTTCTGTCAGTCAGTAATACTAGTTGAGGCCTGCACACGCTCAATTGTCTATTATTGCATAAATATACATAGGTTCAACATATTATTTTTTTCTTATTGGGGTCTCTTATTCAAGTACTGATCAGTTCCAGATATGCTCAGTTTTTAAAAGCATTTGAGATCAGGTATACTCATATCAGATTTCTATGGTATTTTCTAAAAATGAAAAATTGATTTATAAGGTAAGATTTAGGTTGTGAAATTTCATCACACGTTTTCTGAGAATGTTACAGGGAATGGAAAATAAATTTTGAACAGAGCCTTAGCTATAATATTGTTCTGGGATTGGCACTCCCAGTCTTCAGATATACCTTAACAAACTAATTTTTAAAATTTTCCAGGTTTTTAACAAGTGCACAGAAGATTATTTCAGTTTGCCTTTTGTAATGACAAGTACACCAAGCCATGGTGAAGTCACAGATCCAGGTAAGGCCAAAAAAGGTATTACATCATCTTGTACAATAGTCTCTTTAAATTTAAGTTTCTAGTTATATGCACTTTTTAATGTCTTCTAAGAAGACACTTCTAAATATTGTAACATTTTGCCTAGTTTTAAGCTATTATATTATATGTTATACAAATTTATTTAGAAAAAATACTTATCAAAGTATCTTTTTCAGATCCTGTTTCACAGAAAATAAATTTTTTGCCTGGGGTAGAAGAAGAGGTCAGTTAAGTGTACAGACTGTGAATCTAATATCTCAGCACCTCACAATCTTTAATGTATTTATCCACACTCACAATGCTCCTGTGAGGTAGGCAAGTAATGTTTAACACATGAGGAAACAAAGGTACAGTCACTGAATGACAGAGAAGGTCTGTGGCAGAGGAGGGAATTGAACTCTGGTCTCCAAAGTCCTAGGCTAGTACCCTAACCATTAGACAGCCTTCCAATTATACATAGTACAATCTATGGAAACACCAAATAATTTACTAGCATGAACTACTGAAAAACTGAATTACAGTACTGTACTTTCAGCCCATTTTCCCCAGTTAAAGCTTTTGTGGGTGAATACCCATTTCGTCAGATGCACCCACGAAAGCTTATGCTCCAATACATCTGTTAGTCTATAAGGTGCCACAGGACTCTTTGTCCCTTTTTACATTTCTTGTGTGGTGCTCTACAGTTCTTTTTAGAGTTCTTAATTGACTGATATAATTAACGGCACATAAAGACCCTCTACTGCAGAAAAAACATAGGAATTCTTGGATATGCTCTCTGGAGTCCTACTGATTTCACTCCCAATGTCTGGACTTTTGGGCATTGGAACTTGGTATGGGAAACCTAGTGGGTGAAATCCTGGCCTTAATGAAATTAGTAACAAAACTCCCATTTACTTTAGTGGGGCCTGGATTTGACCCTGTGTAATCATCCATGACTGCCAGGATTTGCCTTCAGCTATGTTAGAAGATCTGAGTATGTTAGGATAATTTTCCCTTATTTTTATTGTATTGTAATTATGCCTTTTTTGTTATTTCTTATTCCATGAAACAAATTGGTACACAGTGGTTTTTAGTGGCTGCTGTAAGCATTCAGAATAATGCATCAATGGTGCTACCAAATTTAATCAGTTTAAACTTTGGTCCCTAGAGCAGCTTGCTTTGCAATTTATTAAAGAAATATGAATTCTTATGATATTTCTAAGAGACGTGTGTAGAATATTTTTAATTAAACAGCATTTCAGATTAAATTGTGAAACCTGTTTCAATAGAATATAGAGACAATGCATGAGCTTTATTCAAAACTCTACAAAGAGGCTGAAAAGATCAAGAGGTGGAAACTGACAGTAGAATCTGAACTGAAGCAGAAGGAGAGAAAACTGCAAGAAAATAAAAAGATTATTGAAGCACAACGTAAAGCTATTCAAGAGTTACAGGCAAGTTTCTGTATAGGATACCTCAAAATATATTTTTAAGAATAAAAACTTTCTGAGTAAACACACATAATTTGGATTTCTGATATAATTTAATATTCAATAATGATTCACAGCTCACAAAAATATTTTAAGCAATTAATCTCATGTGGAAAAAATGTGACTGTCTAATTGATCCAACAGCTTCACCTTTTTACAAGCAAAACTTCACTTTTTAATTGTAAAATGTAAAAACTTATCCTCTCAATAATGAATGTTTGTTTTGAAAGAAAAAAATGAGTTAATATATACAAAGAAAAAATATTAATGTAATTAACACGTGGAAATGAAGCTTCTCTGTAACTTGTAAAAAGAGTACAGTGAAACTTGATATGTTTATTCCCTCTTTCATACAAACTGTATCACAAAACATGGTTCAGAGTTAAATATTGCAGTCAGACTGAAATAACAGCGCAGAGAGAGAAAATAAGAGGTATAATTAACAGCACATAAAAATATATTATCAGGTGAGATTTGAAAAGAAATGGAGCTAGATAATAAGTGTATTTTGAATAACTAATTTTTTAATTGTGTCTCTTAAAATTAGTTTGAAAATGAAAAATTAAGTTTGAAATTGGAAGATGAGATATGTGAAAATAAAGATCTTCTACAAGAGTAAGTAATATGAATAAAATATTATAGAAAAATTTTTCATACTGAACACTTCTCATTTTTATTTATAATTTTAAATAATTGCACTCAAGAAAGACATTAGATTGCAGAGCTTCTCAAGGCAAGGACCTTGTCGTTTTTATATCTGCAAAATACTATGCACCCCTGTAATATTATGTAAATAATAATAAAATAGCTATTTCTTCTTTCAGAAACAGTGCAACAAGACATTTGTGTAATCTGCTCAAGGAAACCTGTGCTCGATCCACAGAGAAGTCCAACAAATGTAAATATATTTAGATATTGTTTTACATTTGTAAATGCACACTGCTGCATGGGAGAAAAAGCTTTCTTTCTGCTGGCATGGATTCTAGTGTAGTTTGAATAAGTTGTGCCTGGCTTATCTCACTAAAATGAAGTTTTCTGTAGAAAATAAGCCATAGACTTAATAGCTATTAGTTTTGTGGTCTTAATTTCAGAGGGTTTTTTTCCCCAAAGGCAACAAGGTTGTTAAAGAGTTATACATTTATGTCTCCCAACCTTTTCTTTGGCATATTCATCGGAAGCAACATTGACCTGTTTGGGGCAGCTTGATTCCTAAACAATGCAGAACAAAATAAGTTCATCACTCTAGTATTCTGTACATTACATTGGCTACCCATTTAGACATTGATCCAGGAAGGTATTTAAGCATATGTGTAAATTTAATAGTCCCATTAAATTCAATTTAAGTACTTAAAATTATGCATGTGCTTAAGTATTTTCCTGAATTGGGACTTTAGAACTATAATCTTGAATTTGATCTGGATTAATCTTCAAAACCCTCACTGTTGCTGAACCCATGCCGCTGGAGAGTTGCTCTGTTTCTCTGGCCTCAATCCTGCACATATTTACACATTTAACTTTACTACTGTGAGTAGCCCCGTTGTTGACCATTATCTTTCATGACCGCTGTGTCAGCTACAAGGGTGAAAGTCTTAAGCGCAAGATGCAGAGATTTTTTTAAGAGTTGTCTCATGGCTTTGAAACCTCTTTTCACAAGAGAAGAGGATGACCTGCATCTTGCCTCATATAGGATAAAATGCAAGACTAAACCTTGCATCATAGCATTCCCTCAATAATAAAAATGTAAAAATATATTCTTCATTCTACAGCAATGGAAGACAGGGCAGAACAAAAAATCAGTATTGATTATGCTATATGGGGAACCCATGACATTTTTGTAAGGTGCTTAGCTACCACAGCAGTGTGATTGGTCACTCTGGCACATTAACTTTGACTCTTTTATCTCCCTTGTGCTCACATCTAGGTCACGTGCAAATCCTGCTGTATTTTCCTTCATAACATTTCTAAAATAAGATCTTTTCTTTCTGTTCACACAGCTAAAACATTGACATCATCCCCCTTTAGTCCATATAAAACAAAGGTGCTAAGATAATCTTCTTTGCCTGTTGCACTAACTATATCACACAAATCTCTTTGGATCTCTTTGCTGACCAAGTTTTCCATTGCATCAGATTCAAATGTTTTGTTCTCACCTTCGAGGCCTTTCACAACATTGCCTCATCTTAGTTATCTGTTCTTGTCGTTTATCACATCAGCCTCATGTTCCCTCGTCTTTACCAACAATGTCAGCCTTGATGGTCCATTTGACTGATTTTCTCACAAGTGTCTTCACACTTTCTTCTATGCCATCTCTTACATATGGAACACCTTTCCTGAATTTATCTTTAAAATAACTACCCGCTCAAGACTCATTTCTGCCATGATGGTTATTGGAAATTGGCCAACTAACAATGGTTAGGTTGAGGGGGTAATCCATGAAGTAAATAAATATATATAAATGCTCGATTCAGAAATATCTAGTTGTATGCGGCACTACTAGCATGTATAATGATGTGACCATATCACTTGACCTCCTTATTCCTCAAGTAGTCTCAGTGAAACAGAGTGGATTTCAGTGGGGCTACTCAAGGAATTATCAACTTTGATACTCCTGCTGTCGCTGTGTATTGATGTATCAGAATCTGTTATAACAATAAAAATGATAATATGCTTATACTGTTTGAACCTGGATTTACATCTAGCCTGTCATTCTGTCTGGAAGAAGTGGAATTCAGAATGAAGCCATGTAAACTGATCTGGAATGCTACTTAGATGGAGAATACACTTTTTCTGCATTGCATAACATTTGCCAACAATATTTTTGCAGACATTTTGGTAAAATGATGAGAAAAAGCAGGATCACCATATCCATGTTTTAATTCTTGATGCACTGTGTATTGAAATGCTTGGGCAAAACTTTTTTTAAAATCATATGTAGAATCTAATATGCCCTTGTATATTACATTTATTGCTGTATTGTTATGCATATCTTAAAAGTAAAATTTTGTTCAAAATATTTTTATATTGACAGATGAACATGAAAGAGAAGAAACCAGACATCTATATATGGCACTTAATAATAATATTGAGGTAAGTGATTGATTGTGAGAGGTTTCAAAATACTCTACATTTAAACAGCTGAATTGAGTTGATGTGAATGCTGAGATTTTCTTAAATACAAAACACATTTGTCATTGATCTACAGGAGATTTGGTAATTGGGGGTCAAAGACCAGAGCCAGAAAACAAGCTGGGGATCAGAGACAGGATTGATAGGGCTGTTAGAACAAGGTATAGGGGCAGGAACCAGAGATGAAGCAAGGATCAGGAACAAGGCAGGAACTGAGAAGCAAGGGAAGGAGCAAGATAGGGATCAGGAACAGGACAATGGTTGAGTGGAACTAGGAACAAGGTTGGATGCAGATTGCAGAAGACAGAGAAGAGTGGGGTCTGTTGCAGCATCATCAAAGAGTCTGCACAGTTGCTCGGACAGCCCTGCCTGGGACACTTCCTGGTGTAAGTAGTGGGTGTGAGCCAATCAGATGGCTCTAGGCCTTGGGCATTCCAATAGGACCTTCCTGTGAGTCCTGATCTTCTAGGACTAGTGAGATACTGCTTTGTCTGTCTTCACTGGTGGCGACAAGGGACTGTCTGAGACCCATGCCTCCCTCCCCCCCCCCCCCCAAAAACAAACAAACAAAAAAACCCTGGGTTGTAGACCTGCCAAAACTGAGGACCCAAACCCCTGGATCCTCATAGCCCCAGCCTTTATACAGTTTCTTTGGAGTATCCCTATTTTTTGCCAAGCCCTTTGCTTTTTACAAGGGTGAGACCCACAGTTGTACAACTCTGAGGCTGGGCCTTTAGGCGCCAGCGCTCTTGATTTTTCTCTGTGGCTCTACAGCAAGTCTGAACAAGTTCAGACTCCTTTTAGAAACTTCCACTACTTTAGGGAGCAATATAACCAGTATTTGCAGTGACAGAGGGTAGCCTTTTCAAAACAAGCCGGCATTTATTAGTCAATTGGAACACCACATTTGAGAGTCATTAGATCATCATGGAAAACTTAACAGAGTCTATATTGGCAGAAAACAACTGTGCACTGTTCCATGTCATCCTTGAATCTATCCTAGTCTCACTCTCTCTGAACCTGTCTCGCTGCTCTGGGCAGCAGTAAGTCTCAAAAACCATTCTAGTTGCACCTTATAGATCAGGGGTCGGCAACCTTTCAGAAGTGGTGTGCCGAGTCTTCATTTATTTATTCACTCTAATTTAAGGTTTCGCATGCCAGTAATACATTTTAATGTTTTTAGAAGGTCTTTTTCTCTAAGTCTATAATATATAACTAAACTATTGTTGTATGTAAAGTAAATAAGGTTTTTAAAATGTTTAAGAAGCTTCATTTAAAATTAAATTAAAATGCAGAGCCCCCTGGACCAGTGGCCAGGACCCGGGCAGTGTGAGTGCCACTGAAAATCATCTCGCGTGCCGCCTTCAGCACGCGTGCCATAGGTTGCCTACCCCTGTTGTAGATGCAGCCTTTCTTGTCTCCCAGACAGTTAAAAGTTAATTTTCAGTCATTGGGTCTCCCATTGTCTCTCAAGGGTGACATCCACTTATGTCTCGCTTCTCTGTGTCCTGGGGAGAAGTTAACCTCTTTGCACCTAGTGGGTAACAATACAAAGTAAAACTGAGTCACATGGATTGTTCATAAAAATAAAACAAGAATTCCCACAGTCTCCCCAGCATTCCCTTCCATTGTCACATGGGCAGCTACTGGTGCCGAGTGCCCAAGTCTTTGATAAGAACATAATTATAAGAGTTTGTTCTATTCGGTTGGTGGTGGTTTTTTTTAACATAAAGAACTTTATTTGAAAAATATATACGTGTTCATACAAAACATGCTTACAAACATTATAAGGTGCAATACAATTATATTATGACATAAGAATTGAAAATATACACCAGTTTTAAGTACAGCATAGTAAGTAGAGTGAACATTTAGTCTTAAGGCTGGTCTACACTACCGCACTATGCACTCTCCTGTCATCATAATTACTCCACCTCAGCGAGAGGTGGAAGCTATATTGGCGGGAGAGTGTCTCCCGCTGACATAGCATGGTGTATATGCCACTTTAAGTCGATGGAAATTATGTCGCTCCGGGGGGTGGCTTTTTCACATCCCTGAATGACTAAGTTACATCAGCTTAAGTGGTAGTGTAGACAAACCCTTAATATATTTTGTGGAGGAACAGATGAGTAAATGTGGAAGATTAGGGAGGTATTAAGCTCTCTTGCACCATTTTTTGTCTGGACTTTGGTATTTTAAACAAAGTAATTGTAAAACCATCAGTAGAGTCTTGCAAAGTACATTTGACCTTCAGTTTTTTTTCTGAAGTTCCTTGGGGATATAGTGAGAATTTTGAATATTTGTCAATGAGAAGGGAGAGGCATTTTTATCTGGGGTAGAGAATTTGATATTAAAATAGTTAAGTTAAATGTTTGTCTTTTTAACTTTTGACTTTTATTTATTGTTTGTACTGTGATAGCACCTAGGCACCCCATGTTGTGCACCAGGGCTCCATTATGTTAAGCACTGTACAAATAGCTAGCAAAAAGATGGTCCCTGCTCTAAAGAACTTACCATCTAAGTATGGAATTACTTGAATTTCTAATTTTTAAAATAATTAGTGTTCTAATAATATTGATTTAAATTAATAGCTGTCTGTTTACAACTGTAACTCTGTTTTAACAAAGTACTTTTTAATCTGGAAACATTACCATTGGCTTATAATACTGCATATTTTTAAATGGTATGTACATTCCTTTTTCATTATAGGAAATAATTTGTCTGTGAACATTTATTGCTATGTTTTATTTTTTAGAGAATGATATTGGCTTTTGAAGAACTTCGTGTGCAAGCAGAGAACTCCAGATTGGAAATGTGTTTTAAATGTGAGAATTCTGCCTAATGTTTACAATACTCATAATGTACTCTGTATATGTAATAATCTCTTTGATCCTTGGAGATAGCATAACATGCACTTTTGGCAGGAATGATGGGATTTATTAGAACCAATGAATTATAGGCACACTGTTAAGCATGATTATAGGACATGCTTATGTGGTGGTAAGGGGAGCAGATGCCCTTATTACAGCATAACTTGGTTCCACAATATGGCAACAATTCCTGAGGAAGGTCAACTAGGTTCTAAAAAGGGGCATAAAAGAGATTCTCATCCATTCTTTGTACTCATTTGGCCTAATCTTACTCCCCTTAAAGTCAATGGCAAAACTCCCTTTAATTTAGTGGGAGTAGGTTTGGAACCTGTATACTTGTAATACTCTAAAACAGTGGTTCTCAACCTATTTACCATTGTGGGCCACATCCAATGCTACCTCTGTGGTCCTGAGGATGTCACGTGGGCCGTAGCTCTGCTGATTGGGCCGCAAGCGGGCGGCAGGTTGAGAAACACTGCTCTAAAAGCTTGAAAATAACATTATTCACCTGAGAGATAGGGTGCATGAGGTAATATCTTTTATTCTGTTGGTGAGAGAGACAAGCTTTCAAGCTGCACAGAGCTCCTCTTCAGGTCTAAGAAGTGTACTCAGAGTCACAGGTTCAGCTAAATACAAGCGGTGACAGATTGTTTAGCATAAAAAGTTAACACACATCTCAAGGGACCATTGAAGGTGAAGTGCCTGTTAACACCACCCCAGTTATTGGGGGGGTAAGTAGGTTACAGATTGTTGTGATAAGCCATAAATTCAGTCCAAGATTTTTAGAATCTAGCAAAATTATGAATTTAAGCTCCCAGGTTCATTCTTTGAAGGTGTTATGCAGGTTTCCAATGAGGATGAGGACTTATAGGTCAGATATAAAGTAATTGCTTTGTGAAAAGTGTTCACGCACAAGTGATAAGCAAACACCTGTCTGGGATGGTCTAGATAATACTTAGTCCTGCTATGAGTGCAGGGGCCTGGACTAGCTGACCTCTCGAGGTCCCTTCCAGGCCTATGATTCTATGATACCATATTTTTTGTCTTTTATCATTTTTCTGTGAGAGTTAATTTGAGTATAGTGATTGTCTTGTTTCACCCACATAGTTGTTGTTGGGGTATTTAGTGCATTTTCCAAACCTGAAGAGTGCTGTATAGCTCTAAAAATCTTCTCTCTCTCTCACCAACAGAATTTGGTCCAATAAAAGATATTGCCTCACCCACCTTGTCTCTCTAATATACTGGGACTAACATGGCTACAACAACACTGCATACATTTATTTTCCTGTCATAGAATCATAGACTTTAAGGTTAGAAATGACCATTATGATCATCTAGTCCGACCTCCTGCACAACGCAGGCCACAGAATCTCACCCACCCACTCCTGTATCAAACCCCTAACCTATGTCTGAGCTATTGAAGTCCTCAAATTATGGTTTAAAGACTTCACGGTGCAGAGAATCCTCCAGGAAGTGACCCTTGCCCTACGCTGCAGAGGAAGCCGAAAAAGCCCCATGGCCTCTGCCAATCTGCCCTGGAGGAAAATTCCTTCCTGACCCCAAATATGGCGATCAGCTAAACCCTGAGCATGTGAGCAAGATTCACCAGCCAGACACCCAGGAAAGAATTCTCTGTAGTAACTCAGATCCCAACCCATCTAACATCCCGTCACAGGCTATTGGGCATATTTATCGCTAATAGTCAAAGATCAATTAATTGCCAAAATTAGGCTATCCCATCATACCATCCCCTCCATAAATTTATCAAGCTTAGTCTTGAAGCCAGATATGTCTTTTTGCCCCCATTGCTCCCCTTGGAAGGCTGTTCCAGAACTTCAGTCCTCTGATGGTTAGAAACCTTCGTCTAATTTCAAGTCTAAACTTCCTGATGGCCAGTTTATATCCATTTGTTCTTGTGTCCACATTGGTACTGATCTTAAATAATTCCTCTCCCTCCCTGGTATTTATCCCTCTGATATATTTATAGAGAGCAATCATATCTCCCCTCAGCCTTCTTTTGGTTAGGCTCAGGGCTGGCTCTTGGCACCAGCGAACGAAGCAGGTTCTTGGGGCGGTCAATGGGAAGGGGCGGCACATCCGGGTCTTCGGCAGCAATTCGGCGGCGGGTCCCTCTCGGACCGAAGGACCCACCGCCGAAGTGCCGCTGATCGCGGCTTTTTTTTTTTCCTCCTTCGCCGCTTGGGGTGGCAAAAAAGCCTGAGCCAGCTCTGGTTAGGCTAAACAAGCCAAGATCTTTGAGTCTCCTTTCATAAGAGAGGTTTTCCATTCCTTGGATCATCCTAGTAGCCCTTCTCTGTACCTGTTCCAGTTTGAATTCATCTTTCTTAAACATGGGAGACCAGAACTGCACACAGTATTCCAGATGAGGTCTCACCAGTGCCTTGTATAATGGTACTAACACCTCCTTATCTCTACTGGAAATACCTCACCTGATGCATCCCAAGACCGCCTTAGCTTTTTTCACAGCCATATCACATTGGCAGCTCATAGTTATCCTGTGATCAACCAATACTCCGAGGTCCTTCTCCTCGTCTGTTACTTCCAAGTGTTGCGTCCCCAGCTTATAACAAAAATTCTTGTTATTAATCCCTAAATGCATGACCCTGCACTTTTCACTATTAAATTTCATCCTATTACTATTACTCCAGTTTACAAGGTCATCCAGATCTTCCTGAAGGATATTCCGGTCCTTCTCTGTATTGGCAATACCTCCCAGCTTTGTGTCATCCACAAACTTTATTAGCACATTCCCACTTTTTGTGCCAAGGTCAGTAATAAAAAGATTAAATAAGATTGGTCCCAAAACCGATCCCTGAGGAACTCCACTAGTAACCTCCCTCCAGCCTGACAGTTCACCTTTCAGTATGACCCGTTATAGTCTCCCCTTTAACCAGTTCCTTATCCACCTTTCAATTTTCATATTGATCCCCATCTTTTCCAATTTAGCTAATAATTCCCCATGTGGAACCGTATCAAATGCCTTACTGAAATCGAGGTAAATTAGATCCACTGCGTTTCTTTTGTCTAAAAGATCTGTTACCTTCTCAAAGAAGGAGCTCAGGTTGGTTTGGTATGAGCTACCTTTTGTAAAACCATGTTGTATTTTGTCCCAATTACCATTGACCTCAATGTCCTTAAATACTTTCGCCTTCAAAATTTTTTCCAAGACCTTGCATACTACAGATGTCAAACTAACAGACCTGTAGTTACCCGGATCACCTTTTTTTCCTTTGTTAAAAATAGGAATTATGTTAGCAATTCTCCAGTCATACGGTACAACCCCTGAGTTTACAGATTCATTAAAAATTCTTGCTAATGGGCTTGTAATTTCATGTGCCAGTTCCTTTAATATTCTTGGATGAAGATTATCTGGGCCCCCCGATTTAGTCCCATTAAGCTGTTCGAGTTTGGCTTCTACCTCGGATGTGGTAATATCTACCGTCATATCCTCATTCCCATTTGTCATCCTACCATTATCCCTAAGCTCCTCATTAGCCTCATTAAAGACTGAGGCAAAGTATTTGTTTAGGTATTGGGTCATGCCTAGATTATCCTTAATCTCCACTCCATCCTCAGTATTTAGCGCTCCCACTTCTTCTTTCTTTGTTTTCTTCTTATTTATATGGCTGTAGAACCTTTTACTATTGGTTTTAATTCCCTTTGCAAGGTCCAACTCTACATGGCTTTTGGCTTTTCTCACTTTATCCCTACATGTTATGACCTCAATAAGGTAGCTTTCCTTGCTAATCCCTCCCATCTTACTCCTTGTAGGCTTTCTGCTTTTTCTTAATCACCTCTCTGAGATGCTTGATCATCCAGCTTGGTCTACAACTCCTGCCTATGAATTTTTTCCTCTTTCTTGGGATGCAGGCTTCTGATAGTTTCTGCAACTTTGACTTGAAGTAATTCCAGGCCTCCTCCGCCTTTAGATCCACAAGTTCTTCAGTCCAATCCACTTCCCTAACTAATTTCCTTATTTTTTTTAAAGTTAACCCTTTTGAAATCAAAAACCCTAGTCACAGATCTATTTTTGTTTATCCTTCCATTTAGTTTGAACTGAATTAGCTCATGATCGCTCGAACCAAGGTTGTCCCCTACAACCATTTCTTCTAAATGGCATCCTGTAGTGGGGCAGTTGCCCCACTCCTACAGAACAGGGGATGAAAGCAGCCCTGGAGAGGGCTACAGATGCAAAAGGCTAGGCTGATTGGGAAACAGCCATAGCTGGGGCCACGCCCCAATCAGGCCGCAACTGGCCCTATAAAAGGGCTGTGAGCCAGGAGCTCAAAAAGGGAGTCTCTCTCTCTGGCTTCTGAGAGACAAGGACCTGGCTGCCTGCAAGCTGAGCAGGGTACCTGAGGTGGAGCAGTGCTGGGAAAGGGCAGAGGGAGCTGGGGAGCTCCAGCCTGATAAAACCTCAGGCTGCAGGCCTTGAAAAGGGCCTATGAAAAGGTACTGGGGCTGCAGAAGGGCAGCCCAGAGATAGGCAAAGGCAGCAGGTCCTAACCCCCCCTTGCTAATGATGAGTGGTTTACAGACTGCAGTCTGCCCCAGTGAGTGGGGGCTAGATGGTGACTGGCAGTAGCCACTGAGGCAAGATGGATAGAGGGTTGGGGGTTCCCCTGGGTGGGGGGACCTAGATTGTGGCTTACTGCTGGGGCAGAACCCTGACGTAGAGGGGCACCGGGGTCCGGGAGGGACACGGGGGCAAGCGGCAGGCAAGACACCGGCCTGCAGAGGGCGCTTTGGGCTGGAAGAGCTAATTCCCAGGACGACCAGCAGGAGGCACCGTGCCCATGAGTCGTCGCCTTGCCACACATCCCCTCTTGTTGGTTCAGCAACTACTTGGTGAAGGAATCCATCAGCTATCGCATCCAGGAAAATCTGAGCCCTATTATTATTACTAGCACTTCTCCTCCAGTCTATATCTGGGAAGTTAAAGTCTCCCATGGTCACACAATTCCTATTAGTATTTACTTCATTAAAAACATTAAAGAGGTCTCTATCCATATCCAAATCGGATCCCGGCGGTCTATAGCACTCCCCAAGCACTATCCCAGGGGAGGCTCTAGTAGCTTTCTTCCCCAATGTGATTTTTTGCCCAGACAGACTCTGTCTTATCCATTCCATCCCTTCTTATTTCTTTACAGTCTACCTCATCATTGATATTCAATGCTACTCCACCACCTTTGCCTTTATTTCTGTCTTTCCTAAACTGCATATACCTTTCAATACCTGTACTCCAGTCATGACTATTATTCCACCATGTTTCTGTTATCCCTATAATATCTGGTTTCACTTCCTGCACCAGTAACTTTAGTTCCTCCATTTTTTTTTTTTACCTAGGCTCCTCACATTGGTGTACAAACATCTTAATTTTTGCTGTTTGGCTTCGCTCACATTCTTTACTTGATTAGGCACAGACATTCTACTGCCAGTATCACCTATTAGACTGGTATCTACACTACCCTTCCTCCTTATGTCCATTCTCCTACCCACGGCTGTATCCTTTCTTACTTCGTTTTCTTCCCTCTCAATGTTAAAATCCGGCGTGGAGATTACCTGGACATCTCCCCCAAATTCCTAGTTTAAAGCTCTCTTAATCAGTTGTGCCAACCTCCATCCTAGAAGTCTATTTCCCTCCCTACTCAAGTGAAGTCCATCCCGAGGAACAGTCCTCTGTCCATGAATGCCTCCCAGTGGCCATACATCTCAAAGCCCTCCTTATAGCACAACTGCCTGAGTCATCTATTGATCGTCATAATTTTGTCACACCTTTGTTGCCCTTCTCTAGGAACAGGCAGAATCCCACTGAAGATCACCTGAGCCTCGATTTCCTTTAGCGTCTTCCCCAGCCTAGCCTAGTCTCCCTTGATACGTTCCAGCGAGAATCTAGCCGTATCATTTGTTCCCATATGAAGGACAATCAGTGGATTCTTTCCTGCTCCCATTAGGATCCTCTTCAGCCTCAGGTCCACATCCTGTATCTTAGCACCTGGCAGACAGCACACCCTTCTGTTCTCTGGATCAGCTCTGGTTACAGGCCTGTCTATTCTCAGTAAGGAGTCCCCAATCACGTAGACCTGCCTTTTCCTGGTGATGGTGCAATTCTCCGGTCTATCCCCTGTTCCCTCTGGCTGCAAGTCCTCTCGATTCCTATTCTCCCTTGCAATCCTCTGTAACCCATCCCGTATCCTCCTGGGGCTCATATTTGGTGTTATCTCCATTGACTCTTCCCCTCTTCCTATAGGACTAGCTGCTCTTCTCTTCTTCCTTGCCCTCTCACCTTCAATGACCACCTCGTACTTTTGCTCCATCATCTGCTCGAACCCCCTTCTAAACTCAACCAGAGTTTCCACCTGCATCTCCAATCCTCTGATCTTTTCTTCCATCAGCTCTATCAGGTGGCACTTCATGCAGACGAAACTCTTTTCATGTACCCCCTCCAGGATCATGTACATGCCGCAGCTTCCACATCCAGTCATCTTCATTGTGTCTTCCACTGCTTGGGTCACTACCGTTGCTGCCTCTGTATCTGTCATAGCCTTCCCACGTAAATCCTGTTAGTCCGTGAAACACAAACCAAACCAAAACACCACCACCCACAGCAAAACAAACCCCCAACGAGCACCAAAACACTGCCAGAACACCAGACACTCCCTTCACTAGCCTGTCTATTCCTCTGCCTTTCTCTTTGTCTTCCCCCCCAAACTCCCCTTGCAAAGTCCCACTCAAATTCCCCTGTTTACAGCTCTGTTTGCTGGCTCCTGTGCCGCTGCAGCTGTCTGTGCTGCTGCCTGTCAGCTTTGTTCTTGTTTTACTTCTGTTTTAGGGTTTTGTATTAGTACCTATCACCATAAGCATCTTTCAGACACTGTTTTTCTAATTATGGAGCCCAGCCAACAATGGCACTGCTTGTTTTCTGTAGTTACCTTCTTGATATATGATGAAGCTGCACTGGTTTATACCAGCAAAAAATTTGGGCTCATTAATTGCTTATTTACACTTAAGTCCCCAGCCTTGCATCATTTCTATACATGAAATTCTCATTGACTTCCCATTTTACATAATACTGGAATAAATATGTAGAGAGACAGTGCAAAAAATATTTTCTCTGAATGGTTCATAGCTTCAAACATAACCTCAGCAGTAAATCTATAATGAAAAAGCTATACAAATATACATATATTTTAAAATGATAATTATATTTGATTTCTTGAAGTATATTTAGTTTAAGTACTAAGTATTTACATTATTTTATTTCTGAAGTAAAAGAAGCAGCAGAAAAAGTAGAACAGCTTGAAAAAGAATACAAAATGGAAATAAATGTCAAGGAAAAGCAGGTTTGTTTAGTGTAAAGTCCAATTTGTACATTTTTATTTGGAAATATAATTTGCATTATATGGAGCAAAAATTTCAACTAATTTTGACTGATTTTTGTTGTTGTTGACTAATTTAGTTGGAGTGCAGAAAAACCAAAATAGTTCTTTAAAAGGTGCTTTGTCTGTAAAAGATTTTGTACTTTTGAAGGATGAAAATTATTATTATAAGTGATATTTAAATTGTGTGCTTTTTGCTTTGTGGTGTTTGAATTAAAATGTTAATGGGAGTTATATGCTATTATTTTTTTCACCACAAAGCACCATAAAAATAAGTACTGAGTTCTGACAGTCCTCATATTTGAGCAAGGTTCATTCCACATCTGCTGGTGAAGAAGAGATGGGGGAAGGACAATGATGCAGAAGCTGGGAGGAAGGATCAGGAAACAGATCAGACCAGGGACTGACTAGAGGAATACTGAGACTAGGAGAGGGAATAGGGTGTTGTCATGGTATTGAGGGAGCCAAGGAAGGTGGGCAGATTGTGGAAACTTGTGGTGGTGGTATTAGGAGTGTAATCAATAGTGTGGAAAGAAGGTTTTATTTCTTTATTTTTTTTAATCTGAGAAGGGTCAGAAGTTGGACCTGTTGGTTCATGGGGAGAATGGATCTGAGGAGTGTCAAGCAGTCTGACCAGGCACTGGTGTAAGTGTAGGAAATGACAGCAGGAGACTACTTGAGAGTCTGAACGGATACTCCATTCTCCCTAAATATAAGTTTCTACACCTCCATCCTGTTGGAACTTACACTCTAGTTTTGATGGCAGATCTGCTGTCTCTAGATTGCAGCACCTTTTTTTGTTGGACATTTGGTTAATGCCTCCCTATTTTTTCTTGAGCAGTATTCATTTTTCTACAGTTATGTAATGAAATCCTAATCCTGCGTATAACGTACAAATGTGAAAATAATATGAAGTTAGTAATCTTTTCTAGACCTTGTTATTTATATATTGTAATTGCTCTTCACTTCATTAGCTATCAGTTTTGACTGTGCAAAGTGGTGAAAAAGACAATAAAATGAGAGACATCACAGTTCAGTTGCAGGAATCAAGGGATAAGATTATTGATTTAGAAGAAGCAACAGGTAAGAATTATAATCCAAATAGCATTATTTGTAATAGTGAAAGAGACAGAAAAGCTAGAGATTGATCATGGTGGTGTTATTCTTTTACTGAGCACTGGTGGAATTTGGGGCCTTGCAGATCACTTTCCTGTTTTGAAGCAGAAATTGGGTGAAATGGGAATTGGGTATTTTGTTAGTGTGATTTGTTTGTTTACAAAATATACACAAGTGCTGTTTCCTTGAATGGAATTGGTAACAAACATCGGATAAGCATATACTTTTTGTAGAAACCTCAGGTAAGGTGCCCCTGTCTCAGTCCTAAGAAGCAGTTGTCTTGCTCTCCTCTCACGCCAGGGAAAATCTCAAATTGCTAACAAACCCAGCTGCTTTTAAACACATCCTGTGTCCTTTTTTTCCCACCCTCAGCCCCTGCACATTACACCTGTGAAACCCTTAGTCCAAGGCTACTCACTGAGACCACGTGGCCTGGAAAAGTGAGCCTTGGCATTGTTCACCTGCTTCTTAGTACAAAGGAGTGTCAAAGCTGTAACTGCCAGACCAGTGCTTTAATCCACACAGTCTCTTTAATTATAGACTTTTATAGATCAGTGGCACCCTAATGGACAAACAATTAGCACCTTATGCCATAACAGTATGTTCAAACTTTCATCTCTAGGGTCTGGTCTACAATTATTTATTATTGTATTAAATAAGAGCCCCAGTCATGGACCAGGACCCCATTGTGCTAGGTGCTGTACAAACAAAAGAAAAGATAGTCCCTGCTCCCAAAAGTTCATAATCTAAGTATAAAATGAGACAACAGATGGATACAGACAGATTGATGAGAGAGAACAAGAACATTGAGACACAGTGTTGTTCAGCATGGTAGGCTGTTTTTGTCTCAATACGCCAGCAGCTTTTGTAGCGGTATAATGGACGCATAGTTTTTGTATCGATGTAATAATTTGTTTTGGGGGTGTAGTTATTATTATTTGTGGTGGTGTTTTGTTTTGTTTTTTTTACTGCTAGTGTGGACACTGTTATACTAATATAGCTTATTCCCTTATAGGAATAAGCTATACTGGTATAACTGTGTCCACACTGTGGGAGGAGTTCCATTTTAACTATCCCAATATAGCTAAAAGGGTACCATTTTTGTGTAGACCACCCTAGGTCCCTAGTTACTGAAAGTTGTTAGTTTCCAGCAGTTGTTCATCAGCCAATGAAATAAATGGTGGCTTCACTCTTCTCTATTGGACATGTTTCCACATCTCCAAAAAATACCATTACAGATGGCATTAGAGTTGACATTCTTGTAGGCAGGCAAAAGGCAAAGGATTGAATGGAGTTGGAAACTGAACTGCTTTTAGAAGGGGTCTTCCATTTCATGGTTGAGACATGTCAATGAGTTTTTGAGTGAAACTTGCAAAGGACAAAGAAAGGACTTCAGTCTTCTTAACTGTTAATCAGCCATTTTTAATTAAATTAAATACTTCTTAAAAATAGTGGTATGTTTTTAGTGATTTTTGACACAAAATTATATCATTTTATCAGTAATTAAGTTATTTCTGTTTCCTTCGCTTTGTAAAATTGTGGGGAGAGTCCTAATTCATTGGGTAGATGAGGAATAATTAATATTTATTTTGGAGGGTTGTAAGTTTTATAGTTAGGTGTTTTTTTTTATACCATGTTGTGCCTAGGATGGGTACATTTAATTAAATTTTATAAATAAAATATATATAAAGTATGGTACTCCTTGTATTTTATATTTACATAATGAAAAGTGATATGTATGCAGTGCTGTCCCATGTCTCTCTCCTAAACCGTTGAGATAGATAAATTATTTAAGTGGCATATATCGTACAAATTATTGTAGAGTACAGTCAAATTTATTGTTTGGTACATGACATAATGTTTAGAAACATTAGTGTATATCTTATCTGTAACAATTGTCATTTAGAACAACAAAAAGAAATGTTAAAAGAATCACAGAGCAAACAGAAACATTTGATGGGAGAACTGGAAGAAGCTAAAGTTTTGCTGCAAAAAACAGAGGTATGACTTGCTCTAACTTTTTTTTACAAATCAAAATGTAATATAAATAAGGTAAATGTGTAATTTGTACAAGCAATTGTCAGTAATTTTCATCCAAACCCTGAATTGTAATTGCTTGCTACTACACATTGTGACGAGTTGGACCCCCCTTCTGGGATGCCACCTGATGTACTAGGATTTCACTGAACCTCTCCTTCTCCACCAGCCTGGATTCCAACTCCCTGTTTTGCTGAATTAGGCTCCCCGGCCTCTTGCAGCACACACACACAGGTAGGGCCACACCCAGCTATAGCCAGACTGAAGTCAGCTCTGTGTGAGAGGACTCCCCCAGCACTCACGTGCACACCCCTTTTGGGAGATAAACCCAAAATAATACTGTCTTGCGCTGTGCAGATTTTTTTTATACAGTGCAAGCTCATAAAAATCTGCCCTCTTCCTCAATGTGAAGAGAGATGTGCACGACTTCTTCCCCCCCTTAGAAATTACATAAACTGGGTTTAATAATAAACTAAATAAGTTTATTAACTACAAAAAGTATATTTTAAGTGTCTAAAGGGATAGCAAACAGAACAAAGCAGATTACCTTAGTAAATAAACAAAAGTCGCAAACTGAGTTTAACACACTGGATAGGTAGGATACAAATTAGCAAATTCTCACCCTGAGTGATAAACAGGCTGGCAGATTCTTAAGGCACAAGTTGCCTTGGCTTTCCGAGGTTTTCTTACACAGGCTAAAAATCCTTCCAGCCTGGGACCAGCACTTCCCACAGTTCAGTCTTTGTTCCTCAGGTATTTTCAGGTGTGTTGTTGTAGGGAGAGTAAGGCCACTTATGTTGTCATTGTCCCTCTTTTATATCTCCCCCCCACTTGCTGGAAAGCTTTTTTGCTGTGACCTGGGTCAAACAGTTCCCATTGTGTAGAGCGATCTCTGAGAGGTTTCTATTGCACACAGTTCCTGGGGTAATCCTTATGCTTGTGTGCATTGTCTTCAATAAGCCACTAACATTATTTGGCCTCATCCAACGTAGCACATTTGAAATACAGAGACATGGTCAATATTCCCAGCTTCTGATACAAAAATGATACATGCATACAAATTGGATAAACACATTCAGTAAATCATAACCTTCCCAATGAGACCTTACATGAGCCATCTTGTATAAAGTACATTTCAGATATGTCATACCCATATCATAACCATATTTCCATTAAGAATATGGGGGGTAACGTCTTACACATATTTACAACAAATTTTATTTTTTTACACTTCTTTCTATTTAGACTGCTCAGAAGAGTTTAGAAACCGAATTACGGACTGCAATGAAAACCTTAATTGAAGTCACTGTAGAAAAAGAAGCACAAATGGAAGAACTTAAAGAAACTAGGGCTTTGCATGCCTCAGTGGTTGAAGAATTTGAAATTGCTGTTTCTAATTTGAAAGAGTTGCTGAAAAGAGAACAAAATAGGTTAAAAAGATTTTTACATTTAGAGTGAAAGGATGATCTTGCGATTTAAGGCACTAAACAGTGTTCAGTTCCCAGCTCTTCCGTAGAGTTTTCTGTGTGACCTTGAGTAAACTACCTAATCTCTGTGCCTCAGTTTTCTACCTGTAAAGTATCATCCTTAATTTCCCACATCCTTTGGGTTTTTTTTTTCCTGAATAGTTAGCTTTTTAGGACCGGTTCTTTCTTTTAGTGTGTCTATGTTGTATTTAGCACAATGTGGCCCTAATCTCAGTTGGGACCTGTAGGCAGTACTGCAATAGAAATATTCAATAATAATAAATGTAGTGATATGGACATTCAGTGGGTATATAATAGTATTACTCTTTAGTGCTATTTAATGTTCTTTCATTTCATTTGTTATTAAAATGTTTGGAGTTTTTTGCAAGAAGTAATTGATGGTAATCAAAATTAATCTCAGCAAAACTAGAATTTGATCTATAAAGTGGGTATTTTATTCAATTCTTTTAATGGAGTTTTTCAGGAGATTGACTGCATTGCACTATAATGTCATGTCACTAGTAGAAACTGTCTCTCACATAAATTGGTGTAAATCTGGAGTAACTGCACTGACTTTTCTATGATTACTCCAGATTCATAGTGGTCTAAGGGTAAAATCTGGACATGATTTTTTTTTTTAAACGTAACATTTACTTTAAAAAAAATCTAAATGTTGGTAACGTATCTTTTTATCAATTTATTTTTAACTAATTTTTTTTAATTACACCTCTACCCTGATATAATGCGACTCGATATAACACGAATTTGGATATAACGTGGTAAAGCAGTGCTCCGGGGGGGCGGGGCTGCGCGCTCTGGCGGATCAAAGCAAGTTCGATATAATGCGGTTTCACCTATAACGCGGTAAGATTTTTTTGGCTCCCGAGGACAGTGTTATATCGGGGTAGAGGTGTAATTTTATTATGCCTGGTATTCAAGCAACATGTTGAAAGAATGTTTGTTACTTAAATTTCTCACAGCTTACTTGCCTATATGCATAGTATATTTACCTATCTGCTTGTTAGCAGGCAGAAAGACATATTGTATTTCCAATAGAAATATGACTGACTTTTCTAGTTTAAATCCTACATGGAAAAATATTGTTTTTTAATTATGCTTTTAAATAGATTGAAGCAACTTGAAGAAGAGTCAGAAATACTTGCCTCAGAGCTCCAAAATAAATCTGTTGAACTGGGTAAGATTTGCCAAAAAAGGAATAAGTTGTTTTGCAAGAGCTGGTTACAGGTAAAAAGATCAGTATTAGTTCTCTGAGAAGGTTGGTGTTATCTGTATAATACCCACTCCAGTGTCTTGTATTTTGATTCATGATGTAGTATGTGTATGATCAATGTGTGGGAGATCCTCTGGTGGTGTAATGTTGATGAGTGCCTGTCTTTTTTAGACTGCTCTAAATTATACTGAGGATCGGTTCCAGGATTGAGGAAGTAGAAAGATGACAAAATAAACTACCTTTTCTTCTTTTTCCCAGATCCCTTGCGAAGCAGAATTTGAATTGATCCAGAATGCTGGCCCTAAGATTTTCATTACTTTAATATTCTTATAAATTATATGCCTTATGCAAAAATATTTCTGCCAAAAGGTGTTTTTTGAACTGTTTGTCTTGAATATTAGCAATCATT
This sequence comes from Emys orbicularis, assembly GCF_028017835.1. NCBI lineage: Eukaryota > Metazoa > Chordata > Testudines > Emydidae > Emys > Emys orbicularis. Next base: position 150,035,245 of record NC_088686.1, read on the forward strand.
ATTTGTGGTGTGTGATTGGTGTCTGAAAAACAGTACTACGGAATTTACTTCCTGATTAATAAAAGTTGCAGCTATTCAAACAGGAGGAGGAAAATCAGTGAGATTTCAGGATAGCCATGTGAACACTTGTGGTCCAAATCTTTGTGCAAGAAGACATTTGCATAAGTATTCTAAAACTAGCTTTCTCTGTACATTCTTGCAAACAACAATTCACTTATAGATGTGTATGTGGAAAACATAAGTAGGGTTGTGAATACCACTGAAGTGAATGATTTAATTTTTATTGAAATGTATGTTCACTAATACTTTTTTGAAGTATTTGTCCAGCTCAGCTTTCAATTAAGTCATGTTACCAAGCTATAATTTAGAGCAGAATATAGCCTTGAGTCAAGATTTCTGGATTTGGGCCAGTGTCTTTTTTAACTCCATAGAAAAATATATTCAGTGTAAAATATAAATTAATTTTCATACATGACTTGAAACTAAAAATAAAAAGGCAATATGTTTGGCCCTGATTCAGCAAGATACTTCAGTACATTTTGTAATTTTGAGCACATGCAGTGCCAATGAAGTCAATAAAGCTACTCATTTGTACAAAATTAAGTACTTTATTGAATTGGGGCCTAAAAAGCTTTTGAGGGGGAAAACAATGTTGATAATATATAAAATTGTATCCATTTTGTATTATATCTTTACATTGTATTTGCTGTAGAAGAGATGGCCAAACTAAAAAGTGACAAAGAAACACAACTTGAAGATCTGACAGAAGCCTTGGTAAATATAAATTGTCCTACATGTTAATAGTCTAAAGCAGTGGTTCTTAACCTTTACTGCAGCCTGCACCTCTTTGGTTCTCAAAAATATATTCTCGACCCTTTATCAAAAATTATTGAAGTAGGTCAGTTATTTAAACCTAGATATATCGTAACTATAGAATGAAAGAGAGAGAATTATATATTTATTTTAATTTCACAGTTAAAATTTAACACAGTAATCATTAAAAATGTATAATGTTAATAAATACATAGGTTTGATGAAACAAAGTAGTTGTACTTACGTGCCTATGCTTAATTTGTGTTTTCGATGATTTACCTTCTAAAAAAATCTGGCATGTCTCTCACCCCCAGAAAGGGCATCTCACACCCCCAGGGGATGCGTGCACCCCAGGTTAAGAACCACTGGTCTAAAGACATTTATTTTTCGTTTGGGGTCCAGCGTCCCTTCTAGAGGCTTCCTAGAGACCCATATCAACCATCTCCAATCTATTCAAAAGCTGCCACTAAACTTAACTTTCTAACCGATCATTTAGACTATTTCACTCATCTCTTTTGAAGTCCCTGAATACTACTTCTGGTTCCCCTTTGCCCGGGCCTTCCACAACTCCACCATAGCCTACGTCTTGGACTTCGTCTCTTATGTTTGCTTCCTGTGTATGGCTATGAAATGAGCCTTGATGCCCTATTCATTTTCTTCTTCACTTCCATCCTTTCGCATGCCATCTCCTATGGATGGGATGACCTAGTCTTGGTATGCCAAGCATTCACCCTGTCTTCATTCAGATACCTTTCTAAATACTCATTTCTTCCATGATGTTTGCAAACTCCTACCCCTGTTGAACTCCTCTGACATTACATTTGAGGCTGAAGTGTGAAATGAATTCCAATCATAATTTAAAAAAATGATTTAATGCCACCTTCTGGGATCCCCACTGTGGTCGGTTTTTTCTGTAACTTTTAGTTTGTAAAACTAGAATGTAAGTTCTTTTAGAGCGACTGTCCAAATAAATTATGCCCAAATAAATTTGTTAGCCTCTAAGGTGCCACAAGGACTCCTCGGTTTTTTTGCTGATACAGACTAACACAGCTACCACTGAAACCTGTCTATTTTGGTGTTCAGTATGGATTGTTAAACTTCTAACTTCACACAAAAAGTGCTATAGAATTTTGAGAATATTATGTTTAACAAAGAGCATGTCTACACTTTGAGCTGGAAGGTATACATTTCAACACGAGACATACTTGTGCTTTTTCTGATCAAGCTAATGTGCTACAAATAGAGTGCAGCTGCAGTGGCATGAGCAGTAGGTGGGGCTAGCCACTCCAACTACTTACCTGTCCAAGAGGCCAGTATATGTTCGAGGCAACTAGCTGCCTGCATTGCCACGGCTACCCTCTTATTTTTAGCATGCTAGTGCGATCAGAGCTAATGTGTGTGTGTCTCCTCAAGCTGGAATTTACACCTTCCAGCTTGAAGCATAGACAGTCTCATCAAAGTACTCACACTAGGGTATCCTATATACTTTTCACATTTTTACAGACATGGTGTGGGATTGTGGGAAGTGTGTGAGCCTTTTGTGGGTGCTTACAGACACTTTTGAATTTCCCATTGGAAATACTTCAATGGAATTACATTTTCTCCCTACGAGGCACTATTTTTTCCTGTATGTCAGGCATAACAAGGAATTGCAGTTCTACCAACCTTTTCCCCAGTGAATCATTATGGAAGGGAATGACATGTACTAGAAATTTCCCTTTAGGGAAGTACCTTCAGGAACTGGTGCTGACCCTCTAACAGAGTGTGCCTGCTCTGCAGCACTCCTTGCCTGGGGTAGCTCTGTAGTACTCTGCCTCTGTTTCCCTCTTCTTCAGAACCTCTTTAATAAACTCCACATACACAAGTTGGTGCTGGAGATGTGGCTTGGCCCTCTGGTCAAGTCACAAACAACACCTTCTGGGGTAGCAAAAGTCCTATTAAAAAGTCCATACAAACAAAATGTGTTTTTCTGCCCTTTGTGGGCTTCTCTTCAGCTTATTTTCTGAACCCTCTTTTCTGCTGCTTTCTGGGCTACTTTTGAGTCTCTCTGATACAGAACACTGTCCCCCAGGCTGGTTCCCCGGGAGTACCTGGCCTCCTGCCTTGCCTGCCAGCCCTCAGCTCTTTTGTAAGGCCCATGTGTCAGGCTGGGAAGGAGCTAATTAATTAGGGCATTGGTGGAACTGGTCACATCCCCTCTTACAAGGGAGCCAGTCACCTGTGACACTGCCAGTATGAATTCCTTAAATCCAGTAGATTCTTATACTAGTGCCAATCACTGTATTATCTGAGTACTCTTAATTTTTATTAGATTCGCATAGTATGGTTCATAGTGGATTTCATGGTCCTCTTTCCGTTCCGTCATCTGTGGGGTTTACCCAGGCATGGGCTGGGAGGCACTTCCAGCATTGACATTGAGTGAGGGCGGGATGGGGGAGGGAGTAGTATGTATTCTTTGTTGTGTAAAAATATGACTGAAAATAACCCATATACTTAATAAATCTTCTCAGCTTACTGGTACATTTTAAAAGATACATTTTAAAACATTTTCCTTTATTATTTAGGAGAGGTCAGTAAAACTTCAAAAAGATTTGGAGCAGCAGCTAGTGTGTGAACAATCAGAAAAAATGATATTAATAAAAGAGAGAGAAATTAGGGACTCTGACCACTCAGAGTTTAAGGTTAGACCATGTGGATTTTCTTGTTAATTATACTTAAAATTTCATTTTATTTATGTTACCTCTTGAATTAACTATTTCAAAAGTTATAGCTAATTTTTGTCGATTTTTCCCCCCAAGGGAAGTTGCTTTTCTTTGAGAATCGCCTGTACATAAGATTCTCAATTATAGTGATGCGCATGCCCAGCTCACAGAGGTTGGCAAACTGTAGATAGCAGTGCCTGTTGGGGCACTACAAGTGCCCCTTTATAGACAAAACCTTCAGGGGTCTGAAGCTATAAAAAGGATTCAGGGCCCCAGTTGCCACAATTCCTTCACTGGAATTGTGTCCCACATCATTCGATCAGGTGGGGAGGGTTCTTCCCCTTAGAACAGACTGAGGGGCCAACTAGGGTGACCAGACTTCCCAACATTATCAGGACCGTCCTGATATTAGGGGTTTTGTCTTTATATATGCTACTATACACACAGCCCAAGCCCTCGCAAAGTGTCCTGATTTTTCACACTTGCTATCTGGTCACCCTAGGGACAACTACAGGCCCTATGAATCCTAGATTCGGCCAGCACTGACTCCTTGTTACAGATCTGGTTAAGCTTCCCCTGCTAGGCACTCGACAGATTGCAGTGAGGGGATGCAAATACTGACTCCCACATGCCTTTAGTTTGCTGGGGCTGGGTGGTGGTTAGCATTGTCCCTGGCTTTGGGCATTTAGGCATACACTCCAAGTGCAGATTTTGTGTCTGACAACTCTTGGCAGTGGGGATGCTATGGTCCAAATGCATATCTCCTGAAACGAGTGCCATCTCCTGCAAGCCTCCCCAGCAACTCTTGCTTGTTCCCTAGAATCCTATTGAATGTGTTAGCCTTGTGTTTAACCCTTCAGGGGCATGTGATAGTGAAAGCCATCAGTCAGATTGTGCACAGGATTCTAAAACACTTACTCTTTACTTAACAGCACGAGAGAGAGGCAGATTTAGATTAAATAATAAATACACCTATTTGTGTTTTCCTTGCCTCAATTTTGTTACACTTTGAAGAGTTTTTTTGGGCATGGGCAGAGTCCTCTGCGGTGTCTGGGATCCTTCTGTCACTACACAGCCTTTCTAGGTCAGCTAACTTTCTCTGATCTTGGCTGGTCCCACAGTTAAACTGGACCATCCCAGCTCCTCCCCACACCCCCTCCCAGGTGAAGGCATGTCCATTTCATCCTCACTGCAGTCAAAGTTTCCTGTTTGTCTCAGTGAGTCTGTCACTCATGTTATACGGCCCACCAATAATACCTGGTTCCTTTGCTACTGGGGATTTTCCACTCCCCCTCTCTGGAGAGGAGATGGAGGGACTAGCTTCTCCCAGCCTGTGCCAACCTATTGGCCCAAGGTGTTTCCACCTTAATAGGCAACAGTTTAAGGTTTAATGATTGACTGTTGCTCTTGGTCTGGCAGAAAATGGTGGATTCCACATCCACGTTCCATGATACAACAATTTCATAAGAACAACTTCATAATATCAACTAGAATTAATAAATTGTACATAGACAGATTCCCCAAATAATTAATGTAGTCTAACTTGGTTGCAATGTATATGTATTTATTACACGATGTTACTTATGGTCCTACATTTGATTGTGTAAATAGAAATTATATTAAAAAATATGCTCACGTATACTAGGGTTGAATTTAGCCAATTAAGCGTATTCTTTATATGTCCAAGCCCTAATTTTGTAAATTTTGAGCTCAATGTTCTTAAACAGGAACAAGTTCAAGAACTTTTATCTGAAAAGAAACATCTTGAGATCACTATTGAAAAATTACAAAAGAGAGAAAAAGAGATGAAGGATATTCTTCAAATCAGAGAGGTCTGTAGAAAGGGTGACTTTTTTCTCAGAAATATCTTATTGATATAATGCGCTTGAATATCCTGATTAGTGACTTACAGAAATTATTGTGCATGCAATGAAATTAATAGACAGCAGGTTTAAAATAAATACAAGGACGTACTTTTCACACAATGCACAGTCAACCTGTGGAACTCCTTGCTAGGGGATTTTGTGAAGGTTAAAAGTATAATCGGGTTCAAAAAAGAATTAGATAAGTTCATGGAGGATAGGCCCATCAATGACTATCAGCCAAGATGGTCAGAGATGCAATGCCATGTTCCAGGTGTTGCTAAACCTCTCTCTGACTGCTAGAAGCTGGGACTGGACGACAGGGAATGGATTACTCCATAATTATCCTGCTTTGTTAATTCTTTCTGAAAGCATCTGGCACTGGCCAGTGTCGGAACACAGGATACTGGGCTAGATAGACCATTGGTCTGACCCAGTATCACCATTTTAATGTTCTTATGAGTTTTTACATTACATATATTACATTTAAAAATCCAGGAGAAGAAATGTCCTGTCAGGAACCAAGGAGGCTCTCCTCTGCAAGTGCCCTGGCAACCCGGCACACTTCTGATTCCAGCAGGGAGAAGAGTTGGAAGAAAGTTGACACTGGCATCAGGAGTCCTAGAACTGATGGGTACTCCAGTACTGCAAAAGAACGGTTATTCACGTTCTCGTAACTGTTCTTCAAGATGTGTTGTTCGTGTCCAGGGTCTTAATTAGCGGTAAGACGATATGGGAATGGCCCAAAGGGGGCAGGATGTCTACCATAGAGTCTGCATCATCCCTAACTTTTTCTGCCTTAATGCTCAGACCCTGTGTGACCCGGCGGAGCAACTGCTGCAACATCCTGGAGTCTTCCAGGGCTGAGGCAATGGTAGAGCCTGCAAGCGCCTCATCTGGGGAAGATGAGGAGGCGGCCACTAAGGGAGGTGGTTGTTCCCTTCCATTCCCGCCGGAGGAATCACATGAGCCAGTGGGGACAGTGATGGGCTGGTCTGGTCTTGGTGTTGAGAAGCGCACCAGCGTCGACATCGCCCCCCAGGTCGGTGCCAGAGGCACGGTTAGGTAGTGTGTCTGCGCCATGGTGGTCATCGACATTGGTGCAGGCAGTGTTGATGGCAGTGTCGGTGCCTTAGCAGGGGCCGGTGCCACAGTCAGGCCGAGGGTGCTGTTGGTGTCGTGACCTGAGCCCCTGGAGCCGAGCGCACTGCCGAAGGGGCTGCTGCTGTTGGTGCCGACGTCGGCAATGTTGACTCAGACGCCAGCATCGACACCGGAAGTAGCTGCTCAGCCGTGGTGGGACAAAGGTAGCAGACACAACTGAAGTGGCACCCGAGTGAGGGCCTTGTCTCCAATCCTGGGCTTGGTGGAAACCCCATGGAGTCCAGAAGGGCAACTGAGCTGGGTTCTGCCATTGAGGGGCCCACTGCCTCGGTCGGGACCTCCTATGGTGCCTGGAGGGATGACCTTCTGCTCCCACTATAGTCGGAGCGGTACAAGTCCGACTCAGAAGCCTCGGAATATGAGGACCAAGGTGGCGCTGCACCTTTTAATGTGGAGTGTCGGGAGTCCGGGGACTTTGCTCCCTGGATGGAGGTGCTGGCATCTGTGGTTGGCGACGGGGAACAGCGTGTTGTTATAGCCGGCTTTTCCTTAGACTGCACAGTATGGGATGGAGCCTGCGATGCCAACGTCTTCTCCTGTGTGGGCGGCGAGAACAGTGCAGTGAGTCTGAGCAGGTCCTGCACTGCCCCAAATGCTTCAGGACTGGACGGAAGCGGCAGGCTCTCTGAGGGGTTCGGCAAACATGATTGGTCCGGACTCGACTGCCTCGCCTCAGCAGGCGTCGACATGGCCACCCCTAGTGTCTGAAAGCCGGTGCCCGATTGTGGTGCTACTGATGGCTTGTCTCTGGGTCTAGGTATTGGGGATCGACCCCTTTCAACCCTCTCCTTTTTCTGCACTGGCGACTGGGACCCGTGCCGAAGGCTGAAGTGTCCTCGAGACGCTCCATGATGGTGCTGAGGCTCCTTGGGCACGTCTTTCTTTGGTGCCTGGTCTCTTGAAGAGGGCGCCGGCACGCTCCACACTGAAGACAACGTTCTGGTGGTAGGGTCCCCGGAGTGGGGTCCTACTGTGGTTGAAGAGCTGCCTCCATGAGGAGGATTTTAAGCTGCTGCTCTCTCTCTCTCAGGGTTCTTGGTTGGAATTCCCAACAGATTGTACAGTGGTCTTTTTGGTGACCTTCGCCCAGACATTGTAGACAAGATATGTGGGGGGTCACTCTTTGGCATGCATTTCACTCAGTCCTTGCAGGTCTTGAAACCCAGGGATCGCGGCATGCCCCAGGTGGCAAGGAAAGTGGGAAGCAGGAGGGAGAACCCCCATAACGGAACTTATGACTAATTAACTAGGTAACAAACTAAACTAACTGACTAAACAAGAAGAATACAATGAGAGTGGAGCTGCTAAGCCACTTACTGGAGCAAGAGCCAGGGAAGTTCCAGCTACCGTCACTGGCGGTCCGAAGGAACTAAGGGAGTGGCGGGTCAGCAGAGCTCTACATTGGGCGCCATGAAGGCGCAAGTCCAGGGGGTGCCCAGGCCGACCCTACGGCGGCTGCTAAGGGAAAAATCTTCCAGCTACTGTGCACGTGCGCGCGCACACCTGATTGGAATTGACATAAACATTCTCTCGAATAGGAGAACATCAGAGCTGACCTCGGCACTGACACTGGAAGAGAGAAGCCCAGGACATTTTGAATCCAGCACAGAGCGCTTGAAGCTGCATTTGCAGCAGTGAAAATCATGGGTTCCCTGGAAGGAGGTCTCTAAGTCCAAAGACATATTACTGAGGCATTCCAGTTCCAGAGACAGTGGCAGGGCACCAATATCAAAGAAAGCCAGAGACACTTTGGCCCCTATATCAGCTTTGGCACTGAGATACCTTCAAGCCCCGACCATGACACTGACTAAGAAATCACTTCAGGCACCAAGGTTTGAGGGTTTCACTTTCACTGTGTCTCCCACATCGACTCAAGCACCAATATTGGTACCAGTACTGACCCTGGTACTTGTACCAGCACCATCCTTGCTGGACCCACACCTGATGGCACCACCATTCCTGAAGAAGATTTTCTCCTTTTTCTCTCCTGGCTACAACAGCAAGTCCTCCTCAGAGAAACTGGAATGATACCCTAGGAGATACCCAAAGGACAATCAGTACCTGGCCCTCTGCAAGATGGTAGTGAATGGACCACCCACAACCTAGACAGTATCAATATGAGATGCCACAATGGCTGTATTGCCCATGGGGCCTGCCGTCCCATCAGCCCTGGAGTCACTCCCCTTGGTAAAAGCCTCCACGAGGGGGAGAAGGAGATCTTGCTATCTGTTGTCACTTCCTCACCAGAATTGGAAGAGCAGGAAGGAGAGCCAATAGGGCAGGCTAGGGAGACACTCCCGTTTCCCTCAATGCCCAGGGAATTCTCTTCCTCACCTGATGAGGCTATCGATCTGGCCCTGGTGCCAACAGTGGATGACTTTTGGGTATTCCAGGAACTCTTGTCTGAAGTTGCAGATACCTGGGCTGTCAAAACAAACATAATCCAAAAGAATATCCATAAACTATTTGACATTTGAGTTACATACTGTCCACAATAATTGCCTTACCTATTAATGACAGTTTGTACTCTGCAAGCACCTTGGAATACCTGAGCCTCACTCCTTCTGCCTTCAGGTTGAAAAGTGGTATTAAGTACCACTGAAGAGGCTCAATCAGTTCTGTGCACACACTATCCCAAGGTCACTCTTACTGGTGTTTACAAGAGAAAATAAGGCCTGCCAAAGGACAAGAATCCAAAGAAACTTTTCAGTTGGAAGGCATACTCTTTGGCCTTCTTGCAGTTCCTCATGGCAAATTAACAGGTGTTATTCATGAAATACAGCTTCTTGGTGTGGGAAAGTGTGACCCCCATTCCTTTCCAATTTACTGCAGGACTACAGTGTTGAACTGAAGGATGAAGTGAGAGAAGGGCAGATGATAGGCAAAGTGGCATTACAGGCAACCATGGATGAGTTGGACACGGCCACCCAGTCCACAGCCATGGCTATCACAATGCTGAGAATCTTGGGTGCAGGCGTTGGGCATCCCGAAAGAGGTCCAAGCAACCATTGAAGATCTGCCATTTGAGGGGATGGTCCTATTCAGTTCCAGGACAGATTACATAGACTATGGTTGCTAGACATCAGGCCCCTGGACTGGAACCTGGAGTAGTGGGCTGACCCATGTTCCCCTACCAGCTACTGGGGAGGTAGCTCCACTGCCCAGAATGTGCTGAAGACTGATTCAGACAGTTAGTCCAGAGGGACTTTGATACCCTGAAAGAGGAAAACTATAACTAGAGGGCCAAGTCATAAAGAGGGTGCACCCTGAGTCATGAGGAAGGAGCAATTGAGTCCAGAGAGAGAGAGAGAGAGAGAGAGACCATGGGGCAAACAACTGAAGGAGGTGGTGTCAGACTGGTTGAGAGCTAATCCCTAGATAAGCCACAAGGAGGTG